>NC_135232.1:743097451-743409270 GCF_051348905.1 Ranitomeya variabilis | reverse complement strand
GGGGTTTGAGGAATCAATTCTGCTTTACCTCATGCAACTGTAGTTCTAGAATTATTAAAAGATTATCTCAGACAACTCCTCTCACGTCCACATCAGGAAGAGATATCCTGGCGATCACACATACCTACAGGGATGCTGCACCATTGGCACACACTGAATGTGCCCTATTGCAAAGACTGGGATGGGTGTCGGGTACCTGCCAATCGTGCCAACCACTAACACAGACATTACACTAACAAAAGCAGTAGTGAGGAGCGCTGGACCAACGCTTCAGAGCTCAAGACTATCCTATAAAATGCAGCTATTGCACAAAAACTGGTAAACTAAAGTCACTGTACACATACCCGGAGGGCCGTAGAGGAGGCAGCCTTTAGGAGGGATTATTCCTACACGCTGGAAGAGCTCTGGATTAGTGAGTGGGAGCTCAATGACCTGATCAATGAAAGGGTTGATGAGAATAAATGAAATAACCGTCACTATTTATATGTACAAATATGTATATATCTATGTAATAACTCACACACCTCCCTGAGCTCTCGGATCTGCTCGGAAAGACCTCCAATTTCGGAATACGACACATTTCCTGGATCCTCATGAGACATATTATACACAAGTGGATCCACCTCTCGAGGCAAGTAGCTAAGGGCAGGAGAGACAAAAAGGCAGTTCTTGTATTAAGGCAGACGGAAGGAGGAGTCCGAATATTTTAGGGCAGCACTTGTAAAAGAGAAACGATCATTGAAATCAATGATTGAAATGTGCAGCTTCCCCAAATGTAGAGTAAAGCATTTCTCCACTCGGTGTAATAAACAAGGTTTGGAGGCCATAGTGAGAAATGCCTCACACTTCTCTATAGAGAACCCATCATGTTGTATCGGCAGGCAGAAAGTTATCCACCAGAATAAGCAGAGCAGATTGATATAAAGTTTACGGGAAGAGGCTCAAAATGGTTTCCATTTTATATATTCAGCAGTCAAGAGTCCAGTGGGAGGACCCATTTGGACATTGAAAGCAAGTTCACTATGTAGTCATGCATGGACAGCTGTCAATCACAATAGAACCAATTACTAGACACCTAAGCATAGAGCATGTATTTACAGTTGAAACAAAAAAGAAAAAACACTACACCAAGTAATTTCTCACAAAAAAATACAATCAGCTCAGCTCCTCCTGCTCCATAACATGTTGCCTTCAGATCAGAAACCACGTTCAATGAGATACTTTAAGCCCTTACCGCATAATAGTTAGCGTTGTCATATCTAACGCTACTCTTGTTCCCGGCTTCAGTTTGCTTTTGTCCAGCTGCATTAAGAGAAAAAAAATTAGGGTTAACATCCTTAGCAAACACCGGCACATCCCCAATATTATTGCTAAGGCTTGTAAAGAAGACACTAGTCTCGTCTCGAGTGTGATGCATGAAAACTTCAAATCATACTTGGAGCAATGTTATTTAATGAGGATGTGAACATGTCTGATTTTCTCCTTGGACACAGTAGAACAAAAACACACGAATATTACTCAGCGCTGTGTTTTTACGGAACCCATGACAGAACCAACGAGAGAGGGGTTCCACCTTTCATGGACAGGAAACTTTCAAGAGAAAAACGGTGGCTCCTCCCTTCACATCAGTGGATTACAGAGCATGAGGGGGCCTCCGAGTTAGTGTACACATATCTTTATACCAACTATTTCTAACCACAACCATAAGTGATGTTCTATATACAATAACCCACCAACCAGAAGGTGATGAACTTGGTAACGGGAGGGAATTTAAGGGTGCTGTCACGGATTCGGTAAGAACACACTACCGGTAGGTAATATACATGTTTTCCAGAAACCCATGACAGCACCAACGAGAGAATTACTCATTTAGGGAAGGACCACAGCTCGCAGAACCCTCTGCCCAAACGCGAGATCAGAAGAGGCAGAAAGATCCAGTCTACACTGGCTATAAAAGGTGAAAGGTGACAACCATGTAGCTGGCTTATAGATCTCCTCAGTGGACACATCTGCTCTTTCTACCCAAGACGTTGCCATCGCTCTCGTAGGGTGGGCCCTCAGGGACTGGTCTTCCTGCGCCTGTATAGGCCAATTTGATAGCCTCTCTTATCACCTGGATTGGGTACCCTTCGAGACTCATTCCTTTTCTAGAGCCCTGAAAGATATAAAGAGCCCTATCCTTCCTCCAAGGTTTTGGCACCGATAGTGAAGGAGACACCTTCTAACATCCAAGGTGTGAAGCTTCTCTTCCTTACCTTAGGGTCAGGACAGAAGGACGGTAGAGATATCTCCTGTGACCTATGGAACTTAGATACTACTTTAGGTAATTAGGCACGGTCAGGTTTTAAGACTACGCTATCGTCCATATCCAGGGTAAAGGAGGGGGGTCTGCTGACAAAGTCTGTATATCACTCACCCTACGAGCTAATGTTAGGGCTACTAATAGTATAGTATTCAGGGTAATCGATTGTATGGACCCAGCACTCCGAGGCTCAAAGGGGCTTCTGCATTCAGAACCAAGTTTAAATCCCATGGAGGAGCCCTGGCTACCAGGCCTGGACTGGACCTAGCACACGCCTTAAATCTGACCACCCACTGATAACTCGCGAGGTTGTAATTATATAGAGCACCCAAGGCCGATATCTGGACATTTAAGGGACTAACAACCAGGCCTTGTTCATGCCCCCTGTGAAGGAACTCCAGGATTTCTCTTAGGGGCACTCTTCCTCTCAAAGTACATCCTGTGGATGACAGGAATTATTCCCAAGTTCTACCATAAATTTTTGTAGTGATTGGTTTCCTGCTACCAAGCAAGGTAGAGACCAGGTTAGGATAAAAGCCTTTATTTTATAGCACTGACCTCTCAAGTACCAGGCTATTAAGTGCAGCCCAGTCACCTGAGGATGGAACATGGGCCCTGAGCTAGAAGGTCTTGGATCTCTGGAAGGACCCATGGTTACGTGACTGACATGTCTCTTAGCCAAAAGAACCAAGGTCTCTTGGGCCAAAAGGGGGATATGAGCACTACTCTTGCCCTATCTTGTCTGATCTTTCTGAGAACAGCTATAATCCGACAAATTGGGGAAAGGTGTAGGCCATAGTCAAGTCTCATTTGATCCAAAAGGAGTCTACTGCTTGAGGATTTTCTTTTGGGTCCAGGGAGCAGAACCTTTCTACCTTGCTGTTCTGCCAAGTAGCAAAAATGTCGATCGCCGGACACTATCTGTCAATACTGAGGTTTTCAGGGACCTTTCACCCTATAGCAGAGGTTTGCGGCTCAAAAAATCTGCCGTGATATTGGCCTTCCCTCCAATGTGAAAAGCGGATAATGAAAGGATGTTCTCCTCTGCGAGGCTGAAAATCCATTTTGCAATGTGCATTAGGGATCAGGAACGTGTGCACCCGATAATTCAGATATGCGACTATGACTTGGTTGTCTGAAAGGAGACTGTGTAATGCATTCTCTACTACCAAGAGCTCCCACATGTTTGAGGAGCCTCGCTTTTCTTCTATCCCCAACCACGTTCCTTGGACCAGACGGTTGTCCAGATGAGTACCCCACCCCTGGTGACTGGCGTCTGTGGTGACTTCCCTGGTGATGTGAGGAAACCAAGGGACGCCCTCCCGAAGATTTCTATTTCTAATCACCAGTGGAGTGAGTATTACTTCCCGAGGCAGTGTCAGTGTACGTTCCAGATAACCCCCCGTAAGGAACGGTGGCTTTCCAACACGTGCCACTGCAACTCCCATGAGTGATCCTGGGCCCATTTTACTGCCAGGACACAGGAGGTGAGGGAACCGAGGAGGGACAATATCCGGATCTTGTATTGATCTGGAGGAGACTGAATAACCTTTCCTTTTGATCAGGGAGGAGACACTCCTGGCAGCATGAGTCGGGTAAGAGCCCTAGAAAGATCTGTGTTCTTTGTGGGTCTAACCTTGATTATTCTAGGTTTAACCCCTTCATGACCGGAGCTTTTTTTTGTTTTTGCATTTTCGTTTTTTGCACCCCTTCTTCCCAGAGCCATAACTATTTTTCAGTCAACATGGCCATGTGAGGATTTGTTTTTTGCAATACCAATTATGTGTATATTTGATTTTTTTTTTTTTATTTTGAATGGGGCGAAGCCTAGAAGCGGCCATAACCCGATTGGCTGTGCTACATACAGGCGATGGTGGGCGCTCCTAGCAATCCGGCACTGACAACAATAGAGGTCTCCAGGAGATCTCTGGTTGTCATGCCAACCCACCGTTGACCCACGATCACCGGTGGGCGGATATCCGACCCGATGGTCAGAAGCTCGAGTTAAATGCCGCTGTAGTAGTACGCAGTACTTTCCCTTTCTCTCCTGATGGACCTTCCTGCTTCTTTTCTAGGAGGGCTACTTTCTCCGAGATCTTGTGACTAGTGTGAGTCGTCCGATAAGAAGGCCGCAGCTCCTTTGATTACTGGGAGTGTGGCCAGAATGGAGTCTCTGGGTGAATTGTCCCTCAGCTGGTCTTCCAACCTACTCAGCCAGATCATAAGAGACCTTGCTGTACAGGTTGCCGCAAAGGCTGGCAACAGAGCGCCGGCCGATGACTCCCAGGTAGCCTTGAGAAAGGTGACAATCTTTCTATCAAGGGGATCTCTCAGTACGCCTGCATCCTCAGAGTGAAGGGATGATATCCTTGAGGCTTTGGATATAGTGACATCCACTTTTGGCGCTTTATTCCAGGATGACTTAGCCTCTTCCTCATAGGGTACTTCCTTTTATAGGAGGATGGCAGAGGGCCCTTCTTGTCTGGCCTCTCCCATTCTTTACGAATGAGACCAAGCACTTTCTCATTAACAGGGAAGGATCAACGATTCTTTCAGTCCGAAGTCCCAAACATTATATCCTAGACACATTTTTTGGACTTTTGGTCAACTGGACCCATTGTGGACATCACGGCTTTGACTAACTTGTCCACTTCCTCAAGGGGGAAGCAATAGCCCGCTTCGAGAAGGATGACTGAATAATCCTGTAGAACCCCCTAGTCTGAGTCTGTAGCCGATGACGTGGGAGATGTTTTAACCCTGTCTCTGCGGGGTGCTTCCTCTGAGAGACCAGGATCTTAATGAATTTTCTCCTTCCGTCCTGATGAGAGCTTTTAAGGTGGAGGAATAATCTGGAGTCTCATTTGCGATTGTGTCATTAATACATGATTGGCCCAAGAAGCCGTGCCATGTACTAGATAGATCCAGATCTAGCACAGGCTCTGTGCTTCAATTTCCCTGCGCATTTCTAGGGGGATCCTACTAGTAAAGCAAGAGGACAAAGAAGGAGATAGGGAGAGAGATTTGCATTAAAAATGGCATTCTCGTAGCTCACTCACCACTCAGAGGAAATTGAAGGGTACCGGAACAGGAGGCAGAACGTCGTCCGAAAGGTCCCCCCTAAAGACCGCGGAATCCTCCATTCTGACAGCTGTGCCGACTTGTCCTGAAATCCTTGGACCTGCGTGCCCCGCTGGAGCGCCCGGTGCTCCTATCCTGGGGATGCATCTGACGCTGGGGTCGTTGTGGCTGCTGCTGTGGAGAGGGCTGCAGTGCATCCATATCTGCACTGGTGCCCCCGCCTGGCCGGCGATCCACCTTTAAGTACTGTACTGCAGGGGCTCTGCCGGCCGGCGCTGCTGCAGCTTCGGCTATCCGCCCCTGGAAGTGCTCCGGGTGAAAGGTCCCGGCCGCGTCAGAGCGCGAAATGTGGTTACCGGCAGCGCTTCGTGACCGTGCCGGGACACATGGCTGCCAGCTTACCATGCGGTGATGGCACCGCAGACTTCCGTCCTAGACCCCATAAGCCCCCCCGGCAGCACTTCCAGCAATCCCGATGCTGACCGACCGCAGCAGAGAGTGCCCTGCCCCAACCGACCGGCCCAGGTCTGGAAACCTGTATCTGTCTTTCTTCTGCCACCTTGCAGGACTGAAGGTTCCCCCATCAAAGAACAGGAAGTTACCGATGCGGAGAGAGGAGCCATTCTTTATCTTGAAGATTTCCTGTCCTTGAAGGGCAGATCCCCTCTCTTGTTGGTGCTGTCATGGACGAATGGAAAACACAAAAATTGCAGCATGCACAATCTGTTTCCAATAATAACATGGCACTCAACCAGTCATCTCTGAGCCCATGGGAAACACCGGACAGCACTCTGATGACATCCGAGTGCAGTCTGATTTTCACAGACATACTGAATGCTGATGAAACTTTTTTTGTTTTTTAGTTGTCCGCATCAAGAGAAAAAAACAAAACAACAAAAAAACAAGTTTCCACTCTGATTAGCATAATTGGACCATTTCTGATTGAGAACATCGTCTGCACCAGCCCTAATAAAGCTAATACAAGACTTAACTAGTGAGAGACTTACCTGTCGACGACAGCCTACAACATATCTTGGCCCGTTTGTAGCTTTGACAATGACTGGAAACAAATAACCGAGATCAAATGTAATATCTGACATTTATAGATTGCATGAAACAGAAATTAGACCGTTCAAGCAAAACTAAAGTTAGTGAGACTGCACAAACGCGGACATTGCTCATCATTATATCACGTTGACGTCTGCACGGCTTGTAACCTTTGTAGCCGGATCATCAACAAGAATCAAATGAACTGAACCCAGAGAAGAAAACGATCTTCTCCAAAAGAATCCTAAAACAATACTTACATTTTTCTTCTGTGAGCTGCTTTAGAACTTCCCCAACAATCTGAAGATAAAGGAAACAACCATTATTGTTATTCATATAGAAATCTGAAAATGGCATTTTTTTCCGCAAGGTGAACAAGAAACTATCATTGTTTGTGATTCTCCGCACCCACAAATGTCAGTCCTGAAAGAAATTATGTTCTGCAGCGCTGAGATCTTTGCATGTAGCAAAAAAAAAGCCATGTCTGCATTACAGAATCGCTCACGATGGCAGCTGATCCAGAGAGCAAAAAAGGATCATATAGAGTTTTGTAGAGTCCAGTGGGCGGTCCATGTCAGTAATTGAATTTGTGTATGTGTACACCCACAGACTAGGATCACCCACTGAACTCTTGAGCAGAAAAACAAACACCACGAGCAGTAAAAGCTGAGACCACGACATCACATATGGCAGCAAATCCTTACCTGCCCCACACTCTGAAGAGCCTTCAGGTCATTTTCAGATTTCTCATACTGCTTAGTAAGTTCCTTTAACTGTTCCCTTACTATAAAAAATACAGGATTAAGTGTAAAACATAGCATATAATAAAAACAGCTCAAACAGTGCCAACTATAGAGGTAAAACCATCGCTCCTTTAATGGGGGGTGGGGGTGTTCTAATAAATGACAGAGGGAAATAAATTGCTTTTTCCTGTTTTATGTAAGGCTAAATATTGGAGGACAAAGAGCACAAAGCAAAGACTCACATAAATTGGCAGACAAGTATTACCCATGGTTGGCCTTAAACCAACGATTAATGGGTATATAGACGTGACTTGTATATTCTATACGGGGGGTATATATACGTGACATGTATATTATATGCGGGGGGTATATAGACGTGACATGTTATTATATACAGGGGTATATAGATGTGACATGTATATTCTATACGGGGGGTATATATACGTGACATATATACTATATATGGGGGTATATAGATGTGACATGTATTATATACGGGGGTATATAGATGTGACATGTATATTATATACGGGGGTATATAGATGTGACGTGTATATTATATACAGGGGGTATATAGATGTGACGTGTATAATGTATACGGGGGGTATATAGATATGACATGTATCTACTATATAATTGTCTAAGGGTCACTTCCGTCTGTCTGTCACAGATATTCATTGGTCACGGCCTCTGTCTGTCATGGAATCCAAGTCGCTGATTGGTCTCTCCAGCTGCCTGTCATGGCTGCCGCGACCAATCAGCGACGGCCACAGTCCGATTAGTCCCTCCCTACTCCCCTACACGTCATGGCAGGTCCTTCTCGTGCAGGCGCAAAGAAGCTGCGGTACCATGGGACAGGCAGGGACAGCGTCAGGAGCAGGTGAGTATTTCATATTCACCTGTCCGCTTTCCATCCGCCGGGCGCCGCTCTGTCTTCCCGTCCTCTTGCAGTGACTGTGCAGGTCAGAGGGCGCGATGACGTTTTAGTGTGCGCGCCGCCCTCTGCCTGAACAGTCAGTGCGGAGAGACGGGACGCTGAGGAGCAGCGACGAGAGGTGAGCATGTCTTTTTTTTTTTTTTTTTTTATTGCAGCAGCATTACATGTGGCACAATGCTGTATGGAGCGTCTATGGGGCCATAAAGAACTGCATGGAGCATTATATGGGGCATCTATGGGGCCATAACTGCATGGAGCATTATATGGAGCGTCTATGGGGCCATAAAGAACTGCATGGAGCATTATATGGGGCGTCTATGGGGCCATAACTGCATGGAGCATTATATGGGGCATCTATGGGACCATAACTGCATGGAGCATTATATGGAGCATCTATGGGGCCATAACTGCATGGAGCATTATATGGGGCGTCTATGGGGCCATAACTGCATGGAGCATTATATGGAGCGTCTATGGGGCCATAACTGCATGGAGCATTATATGGGGCATCTATGGGGCCATAACTGCATGGAGCATTATATGGGGCATCTATGGGGCCATAAATGCATGGAGCATTATATGGGGCATCTATGGGGCCATAACTGCATGGAGCATTATATGGAGCATCTATGGGGCCATAACTGCATGGAGCATTATATGGGGCGTCTATGGGGCCATAACTGCATGGAGCATTATATGGAGCGTCTATGGGGCCATAACTGCATGGAGCATTATATGGGGCATCTATGGGGCCATAACTGCATGGAGCATTATATGGGGCATCTATGGGGCCATAACTGCATGGAGCATTATATGGGGCATCTATGGGGCCATAACTGCATGGAGCATTATATGGAGCGTCTATGGGGCCATAACTGCATGGAGCATTATATGGGGCATCTATGGGGCCATAACTGCATGGAGCTTTATATGGGGCATCTATGGGGCCATAACTGCATGGAGCAATATATGGGGCGTCTATGGGGCCATAACGGCATGGTGCATTTTATGGGGCCATAACTGCATGGAGCATTATATGGAGCGTCTATGGGGCCATAAAGAACTGCATGGAGCATTATATGGGGCATCTATGGGGCCATAACTGCATGGAGCATTTTATGGGGCGTCTATGGGGCCATAACTGCATGGAGCATTATATGGAGCGTCTATGGGGCCATAACTGCATGGAGCATTATATGGCGCGTCTATGGGGCCATAACTGCATGGAGCATTATATGGCGCGTCTATGGGGCCATAACTGCATGGAGCATTATATGGGGCATCTATGGGGCCATAAAGAACTGCATGGAGCATTATATGGGGCATCTATGGGACCATAAAGAACTGCATGGAGTATTATATGGGGCATCTATGGGGCCATAACTGCATGGAGCATTATATTGGACATCTATGGGGCCATAACTGCATGGAGCATTATACTACGTGGCTGGGCAATATACTACGTGGCTGGGCAATATACTACGTCACTGGGCAATATACTACGTCACTGGGCAAATATACTACGTCACTGGGCAATATACTACGTCACTGGGCAATATACTACGTCACTGGGCAATATACTACGTCACTGGGCAATATACTACGTGGACATGCATATTCTAGACTACCCGATGCGTTAGAATCGGGCCACCATCTAGTATTATATATGGGGGGTATATAGGTGCGACATGTATATTATATACGGGGGTATATAGGTGCGACATGTATATTATAGACGGGGGTATATAGGTGCGACATGTATATTATAGACGGGGGTATATAGGTGCGACATGTATATTATAGACGGGGGTATATAGGTGCGACATGTATATTATAGACGGGGGTATATAGGTGCGACATGTATATTATAGACGGGGGTATATAGGTGCGACATGTATATTATAGACGGGGGTATATAGGTGCGACATGTATATTATAGACGGGGGTATATAGGTGCGACATGTATATTATAGACGGGGGTATATAGGTGCGACATGTATATTATAGACGGGGGTATATAGGTGCGACATGTATATTATAGACGGGGGTATATAGGTGCGACATGTATATTATAGACGGGGGTATATAGGTGCGACATGTATATTATAGACGGGGGTATATAGGTGCGACATGTATATTATAGACGGGGGTATATAGGTGCGACATGTATATTATAGACGGGGGTATATAGGTGCGACATGTATATTATAGACGGGGGTATATAGGTGCGACATGTATATTATAGACGGGGGTATATAGGTGCGACATGTATATTATAGACGGGGGTATATAGGTGCGACATGTATATTATAGACGGGGGTATATAGGTGCGACATGTATATTATAGACGGGGGTATATAGGTGCGACATGTATATTATAGACGGGGGTATATAGGTGCGACATGTATATTATAGACGGGGGTATATAGGTGCGACATGTATATTATAGACGGGGGTATATAGGTGCGACATGTATATTATAGACGGGGGTATATAGGTGCGACATGTATATTATAGACGGGGGTATATAGGTGCGACATGTATATTATAGACGGGGGTATATAGGTGCGACATGTATATTATAGACGGGGGTATATAGGTGCGACATGTATATTATAGACGGGGGTATATAGGTGCGACATGTATATTATAGACGGGGTATATAGGTGCGACATGTATATTATAGACGGGGGTATATAGGTGCGACATGTATATTATAGACGGGGGTATATAGGTGCGACATGTATATTATAGACGGGGGTATATAGGTGCGACATGTATATTATAGACGGGGGTATATAGGTGCGACATGTATATTATAGACGGGGGTATATAGGTGCGACATGTATATTATAGACGGGGGTATATAGGTGCGACATGTATATTATAGACGGGGGTATATAGGTGCGACATGTATATTATAGACGGGGTATATAGGTGCGACATGTATATTATAGACGGGGGTATATAGGTGCGACATGTATATTATAGACGGGGGTATATAGGTGCGACATGTATATTATAGACGGGGGTATATAGGTGCGACATGTATATTATAGACGGGGGTATATAGGTGCGACATGTATATTATAGACGGGGGTATATAGGTGCGACATGTATGTTATATACGGGGGTATATAGGTGCGACATGTATGTTATATACGGGGGTATATAGGTGCGACATGTATGTTATATACGGGGGTATATAGGTGCGACATGTATATTATATACGGGGGTATATAGGTGCGACATGTATATTATATACGGGGGTATATAGGTGCGACATGTATATTATATACGGGGGTATATAGGTGCGACATGTATATTATATACGGGGGTATATAGGTGCGACATGTATATTATATACGGGGGTATATAGGTGCGACATGTATATTATATACGGGGGTATATAGGTGCGACATGTATATTATATACGGGGGTATATAGGTGTGACATGTATATTATATACGGGGGTATATAGGTGTGACATGTATATTATATACGGGGGTATATAGGTGTGACGTGTATATTATATACGGGGGTATATAGGTGTGACGTGTATATTATATACGGGGGTATATAGGTGTGACGTGTATATTATATACGGGGGTATATAGGTGTGACGTGTATATTATATACGGGGGTATATAGGTGTGACGTGTATATTATATACGGGGGTATATAGGTGTGACGTGTATATTATATACGGGGGTATATAGGTGTGACGTGTATATTATATACGGGGGTATATAGGTGTGACGTGTATATTATATACGGGGGTATATAGGTGTGACGTGTATATTATATACGGGGGTATATAGGTGTGACGTGTATATTATATACGGGGGTATATAGGTGTGACGTGTATATTATATACGGGGGTATATAGGTGTGACGTGTATATTATATACGGGGGTATATAGGTGTGACGTGTATATTATATACGGGGGTATATAGGTGTGACGTGTATATTATATACGGGGGTATATAGGTGTGACGTGTATATTATATACGGGGGTATATAGGTGTGACGTGTATATTATATACGGGGGTATATAGGTGTGACGTGTATATTATATACGGGGGTATATAGGTGTGACGTGTATATTATATACGGGGGTATATAGGTGTGACGTGTATATTATATACGGGGGTATAAAGGTGTGACGTGTATATTATATACGGGGGTATATAGGTGTGACGTGTATATTATATACGGGGGTATATAGGTGTGACGTGTATATTATATACGGGGGTATATAGGTGTGACGTGTATATTATATACGGGGGTATATAGGTGTGACGTGTATATTATATACGGGGGTATATAGGTGTGACGTGTATATTATATACGGGGGTATATAGGTGTGACGTGTATATTATATACGGGGGTATATAGGTGTGACGTGTATATTATATACGGGGGTATATAGGTGTGACGTGTATATTATATACGGGGGTATATAGGTGTGACGTGTATATTATATACGGGGGTATATAGGTGTGACGTGTATATTATATACGGGGGTATATAGGTGTGACGTGTATATTATATACGGGGGTATATAGGTGTGACGTGTATATTATATACGGGGGTATATAGGTGTGACATGTATATTATATACGGGGGTATATAGATGTGACGTGTATATTATATACGGGGGGTATATAGATGTGACGTGTATATTATATACGGGGGGTATATACATGTGACGTGTATATTATATACGGGGGGTATATAGATGTGACGTGTATATTATATACGGGGGTATATAGATGTGACGTGTATATTATATTATTATATATGGGGAGTATATAGATGTGACCTGTATATTATATACGGGGGGTATATAGATATGACGTGTATATTATATATGGGGGGTATATAGATATGACATGTATATTATATATGGGGGGTATATAGATATGACATGTATATTATATATGGGGGGTATATAGATATGACATGTATATTATATATGGGGGGTATAAAGATGTGACGTGTATATTATATTATTATATATGGGGGGTATGTAGATGTGACCTGTATATTATATACGGGGGGTATATAGATATGACATGTATTATATATGGGGGGTATATAGATGTGACGTGTATATTATTATATATGGGGGGTATGTAGATGTGACCTGTATATTATATACGGGGGGTATATAGATATGACATGTATTATATATGGGGGGTATATAGATGTGACGTGTATATTATATTATTATATATGGGGGGTATGTAGATGTGACCTGTATATTATATACGGGGGGTATGTAGATGTGACCTGTATATTATATACGGGGGGTATATAGATATGACATGTATTATATATGGGGGGTATATAGATGTGACGTGTATATTATATTATTATATATGGGGGGTATGTAGATGTGACCTGTATATTATATACGGGGGGTATATAGATATGACATGTATTATATATGGGGGGTATATAGATGTGACGTGTATATTATATTATTATATATGGGGGGTATGTAGATGTGACCTGTATATTATATACGGGGGGTATATAGATATGACATGTATATTATATATGGGGGGGTATATAGATGTGACGTGTATATTATATTATTATATATGGGGGGTATGTAGATGTGATCTGTATATTATATACGGGGGGGTATATAGATATGACATGTATTATATATGGGGGGTATATAGATGTGACGTGTATATTATATTATTATATATGGGGGGGTATATAGATGTGACCTGTATATTATATACGGGGGGGGTATATAGATATGACGTATTATATATGGGGGGTATGTAGCTGTGACCTGTATATTATATTATTATATATGGGGGGTATGTAGATGTGATCTGTATATTATATACGGGGGGGTATATAGATATGACATGTATTATATATGGGGGGTATATAGATGTGACGTGTATATTATATTATTATATATGGGGGGTATATAGATGTGACGTGTATATTATATTATTATATATGGGGGGTATGTAGATGTGACCTGTATATTATATACGGGGGGTATATAGATATGACATGTATTATATATGGGGGGTATATAGATGTGACGTGTATATTATATTATTATATATGGGGGGTATGTAGATGTGACCTGTATATTATATACGGGGGGTATATAGATATGACATGTATTATATATGGGGGGTATATAGATGTAACGTGTATATTATATTATTATATATGGGGGGTATGTAGATGTGACCTGTAGATTATATACGGGGGGTATATAGATATGACATGTATTATATATGGGGGGTATATAGATGTAACGTGTATATTATATTATTATATATGGGGGGTATGTAGATGTGACCTGTAGATTATATACGGGGGGTATATAGATATGACTGGCCGCCTCCGGCAGCTGTAGAGGCCTCAGCAACCCCTGGACCCGGCGCTGCAGGCCGGCATGACAAAGCGTCTATTCGGCCGGCACGTCTGGAGAGAAGCCCCGGCTCCACATCCCGCCGGCCGGGCTCCAGCGCCGGCTCCCGCCACTCACACTCCTTCAGGCGGCCGTCTATCTCCTTGTGCTCCAGCAGCTTCTTCCTGTAGTCCTGCAGCGCCTTCTCCCGCGGGTCCGCCATGATGAGAAGCCGCTGCTCATAGGGAATGCCGGGAAGGGCCATGGCCGCCGGGGGAGGAGACGTGAGAGGAGACGAGAGGCCCCGCCCCCTGACTGCATGATGCAGAGCGTCGCAGTGCAGCACCAGAGGAAGCGTCATGTGACGGCGCCCTCTGTGATGGGAGGTGGTATTGCAGATCCATAACTGTCCAGTCTGTATAATAATGTCCTGATTCTGATTAGTGCGGTAACGCTGATAGAAATCGCACGGAGTATTTTATTTTTAATATTGGCAGCTTAACAAAAAATTTAGAAGTTTCTATTTAGAAAGAATATCGTTTTCCCTGTTACGTCTTACTTTGGGCCCATGTTGCTGGGGAGGATCTGATTCTCATGTTTTCATCGCTTCTTGGTTGATTTTTAGGGGCGATTTGAAGAGCGACAAATAAGAAAAGCTGCGTCTTGTGGCATGTCCTTCATGGTTAATGATTCCGGCAGGTCGCACTGGTGAATACAGAAAGTTTTCAGATTTTAATTTCTTCATTTTTAAATTAGAGGAAAAGGGAACTGGATTTTTTTCATTCTTTTTTTTTTTTTTACATTTTTAGCAGTATTTTCTTTTTCTTCAGTTTATTTATCAACCCTGTAAGTGACGGTTCAAACCTGCGATCGCTTGCACTATAGGGGGCATTAAGTAGTATGGAGACCCAAGATGGCAGCGGGGGCGTCGCAGGCTGCCACTGACACCCATGGGGACCCCCAGTCGGACCCCCCACCATGATCGTGTCACTTAAATGTCCCAGTCAGTGATTCACAAAGTGTAACAGCCGCGATCGGAGCTTGCTCTATATATACAGTATATTAACAGTATATTATGCACCACTTCTGGCTGCTGTCACCCCAGCACCTGCCCTGTGAGCAGCGGGCTCAGCTCCTGATCCTGCTCCATAATGGACCAGTACTTCATGGAGTGATAGGGGTTAAGTGCCTCTCTTTAAAGCGGTATCCTAGGGTTAAAAACACAGCTGGTTTCTTAAGGAAGATTACAGATTATGTTTGCCATTGTCGCTCAACTCATTGACTGTAATACCACACACTACCTGTGCACAGGGTTGGCGCTATTTTTGGCAGAAAGACACCATGTTTTTGTAGTTGTGGAAAACCGCTTTAATATGTGGGAAGAGCCCCAGAGCGTCTTCATTTTGCTGATCTGTGGAGTCACCAGGAGTCAGACACCATCCTGCACTGATCATCCTCAATATTCCTCCATAAGGGGTAGTCTCGTCTGGATAGTATACCCTGTCCATGTGATAGGGAATGGCTTCCTGACTGCTCCTGTGAATGGAGCGGTGGTCGATCATGCGCTGCTCTGCTACATTCGTTCTTGTGGGAGTGTTGAAGACCAGCCTGACGCCGCGCACAGCCAGTCCCATGAAGAATGAATGGAGCGGAGGTACACACACACAGGAGAGCCCCAGTATTTGGGAATGGTGGAGGTCCCAGACAAGAAGACAAGAACTGAAGAATTTGAAATCGATGCGTCATCGGCCATGGTTATGTCAATGTTTAGTTATTGCCTGGAATGACATTCTAATGAGACCCTGCAGGGCAGCATAATTGTGTCTGATCCGAATATTGAAAGGGAAAAGAAACTCCAGGCGAATGTGGCGCTAATCACCTTGGGATTTTTTGAATACATCCACTTCCAGTAAAAAATATTAATAAAAGTTCATTTATTTTCTCAAAACAAAAAAAAAAGTAAGAAAATATTTTACTTTGTTTTTATAAAGGGAATCTGTCAGCTCAAATTGTCGGGATATTAAAATGATTTCTTACCGGTCAGATGGGCGGCGTATCCTCTTTATTTCTCCACCCCATCCGTCCTTGTTTTCCGCATTATTTTCGGGAATAAGAGTATGCGTGTGCTATGCAGTCTTCGGTGGCGCACGCGCAGTACGCTTTGCCCTACTGCGGGCAAAGCCGAGAAGCATTACTGTGCATGCGCCCGCGTACTATGTCCCGGAACACAGCGAAATACTTCTGGGACATAGTGCTCGGGCGCATGTGCAGTAATGCTTTTCGGCTTTGCCCGCAGTAGGGCAAAGCGTACTGCGCGTGCGCCACTGAAGACTGTATGGCACACGCATACTCTTATTCCCGAAAATAATGTGGAAAACAGGGATGGACGGGGTGGCGAAATGAGGATACGCCGCCCATCGGACCGGTAAAAACTCATTTTAATATCCCGCCAATTTGAGCTGACAGAGTCCCTTTAAATACAGTACAATGCATTTCGGCTGCTATTTTTACAGTGCAGCCTTCATAAAAAAAAAAAAAAAACATACAAAAGCACTATAAAGCTTTTGTTTGTTTGTTTGTTTGTTTTTTGTTACCTGATGAAGGCTGCACTGTAAAAATAGCAGCCGAAATGCATTGTACTGTATTTAAAAAAAAAAAAAAAGTAAAATATTTTCTTACTTTTTTTTTAGTTTTTGTTTTGAGAAAATAAATTAACTTTTATTAATATTTTTTCACTGGAAGTGGATGTATTCAGAAAATCCCAAGGTGATTAGCGCCACATTCGCCTGGAGTTTCTTTTCCCTTAGAATTCACCACCTATGTGGATCCGAAGCAGGATCAATACATAGTTCTCCAAAGTGAGCTGCACACCTTATTGGATTATAGAAGAAACAGAGGAGAGTTGCCTAAAGAATTGATTCCTTGAGAATCTCAATGTGCATTTCTTACCGATTGAAGGTGAGCATAACCACAACAAAAATATTTTTTTACTGTTGATAAAAACAAATTACGCTCAGAGGAAGCGCCGCACTTGTCTTTTTTTTCCCTCTTTCTCTAAATCAGGGTATTTCTAAATGATCCGACTATTGGTGAGAGCAAGTGATCGGGCATGTCAGTTCACTCTGCCCAATCCTTATGTCCCCCAACTGATGATGTCAGGAGGCCGCCATATGATAGTTGGATAAGGCGGATTGGTTAGGTTTTGGAACTGGGCGATTGCTGATGGTGGAAGCGAACACACGGCACGTCCTCCCCTGCAAATCCGCGCACCAACACGGGGGCCTGGTGTAAATCCGAGCACTGACACGGGGGCCTGGTGCTTTCAATAGACGTCTGATAACACAATGTCCGCACTGAATGCCTTTTTCCCGGACATGAGGTTTGCGTAAAAAAATTATTAATAACCCTCAAGATTCAAGAATTAAACTTTATTTGTAAAGAATAAATAGTCCTAAACTCTTACATTGTATCCATTATCCTCAGGAAATATATCACCTTAATGTACTGGATAAGAACTGGAATGTGCACATTAGGCGAGATATTGAGGGGTCCACTACCCCATACAACCGCTCTTTATATTCTCTGTTGGAAAATGTGAGATAATGGAGAGGGGCTGATTACAAGGCCCCAAAGCTAAAATTATTGGCCCCAACAAAAAACTACACCTTTATATCTTCATTTAAATGGGGTTGTCTTGATTAGTAAAACATGGCTGCTCTCTTCCAAAAACAACACAGTAGGTTGTGCCTGTTATTGCTGTAAAACTCTATTAATGTGAATATGGTTGAACTGCAATACCTGACACAACCTGCAGACAGAAGTGGTGCTGTTTTGGCAATAAAAGTAACCATGTTTTTCTAATCCTCGACAACTCTGGGATTGTCCACTACTCACACCTCTCACTATGTTTCCACCAAGTAAAATATAGCAGCTATACTCGCTCCGGTGTCGTTCCCGTGATGTCAGCACTGGCTGTCCCAGGGCTCGTGTGACATTCTTATGTCATGCAATCACTGTGGATAGATTGGATACATTTTGTGCTTGGCTCCCCAATCCATAAGTCCAGAAGGTGTAACCATAACTGCAGCCAAGTGCAATAAGTCAGACCCCATCTCATCCACCTGATCCTTGAATCCAGAACAATATAGGGGCCCCCTTTATTACTTCCATAGGTTCTAGTAAGGGATTTGTGAAAGGGTTATTCTCAGCCTGCAACCCATTTAAAACACTGAAAAGGTCCAAATTATTCATAGATATTGGTCTTTATAATGATGGAATTTACTTTTGGGATGTTTTAGACTCAAGTATTTCAGGTATATTGAAAACATGGCCATTTTTTGGATGTCCATAGAAATCTCAGACAACTGTGGGAAGTCCCAGGTCCACTCCAGTGATGATCCCTAACTAGAAGGTGGTGACATCCCCTAGCTGCAGCCTTATCATTAACTACTGGTGCTTGTCCATGGTGGTCAGTGAGATCTATGGCAGGTGCCCACCGACCATGAATGAGACCGTGAGGCCTTTGGACCAATGTTTCTGTGCTTTGGTTGAGATTACCATCCTCAGGCTACTCTTCCTTTCATATGGAAAAGGGTTTGATTTGCTTTAGTATGGCTTCATAGGTGAGGAAGACCACCATATTGACAGGGAAGGCTCTGAGACAGTTCAGTGACAGTCCTTTGAAGAGGACGGTGACCCCCTCCTGCCGCACGCTGTCAGTGATGCAGTGAATGACCCCTCTGTATCTCCGCTGTGTGACACCATCTACCTGCAGCCGGGATTTAATCACATCCATAGGTGTGGCAATGCTCCATGCCACCGTTCCAGCAAGCCCACCGGCCAGGAGGACGCCCAATAACTCTGGAAGAAAAAGCAAGAAATGGTCTTAGAGATGACATTACTTCCCTGTGTGAATGTGGATACAAGAGAACAGTTACAAAAATACATACATTAACATGGGGTGGACCAGTAGAGGCGCAAACTAAACACGAAACGTTCATTGTCTAACATGTCTCTCTTGTTGAAATCACTGCACCTTATGCAATGCTGATAGCACTTTTGCACTTTTTTGTCAATTGTCCAACTTTAAATGAAAATTAAAAAGGACTGAATTAACTTCAAAGAAGGGTGAGTGCTGACTTTCTTTTTACTTGTTACTGCAATTATAATATCCTATCTGCAGTCACCACTAGAGGGAGCTCCCTGTATACAGATACATGATCAGATTCTGTCTGCAGCCACCACTAGGGGGAGCTCCCTATATACAGAGATACATGATAAGATCCAGTCTGCAGCCACCACTAGGGTTTACTGCAACGAAACGGAGCCAGAAGACTGCAGCGTCTGGCGCTGAGGAGAAGAACTTCTCCGGTTTATTAAACGTGTTTATTTCTTCCAGCAGAACAGGGGTTAATTGGCCATGTTCAAAATCCCTGTTCTCAGCTGTGCTCGGTTAGCCACTCCTTTTCCCTATATAATCTGGGCTCTATTACTAATCCTCATTGAGTTAGCTTTTGCTGCATGACAATAGGAGGAAGAAAAGTTGGTATGAGATGGCGTTATAAGCGACTGTTGTTTGGTTTGCATGCTTGATAATTCCTTATCCTTCCCTATTTTGGTTTCTTTCCCTTCCTACACACCCAGGTGGATTCCTCTGTTACATGTGAGTGAATATTTTTGTGTGTGTAGTTTTCAGTTACCCCTTGTCTTTGCTGCCCTGTTTGTCGGGTTGGTGTACTGAGGTGCACAGTAGTGCCCCCTCTTCCCTGGGTGGGGGAAGCTAGGTCACCCCCTAGTGTTAGGGCCATGAAAGGAGCCCCTGGCCCGGGTCGCCCGACAGCTGTGCTGTGACATTGACCGCAATCATTTTCTATGATCCATGATGGATCCAATCTCTGCTCTAACAAGGCAATTGCGGCAGCTCAGACTGGAGGTGGCGGATTTGTGTACAGTGGTTTTTCCGCACCCTGATACATCTGGTGGACGGATCTCATATCTCAGGCAAACCATTTTGGAGCCCAAGGTCGCATTACTGGACAGGTTCTCTGGGTGGCGTGACAAGTTTGTGGTGTTCCGGGAGGCCTGTGAACTGAACTTCAGGTTACGTCCGGTTTCCTCAGGTACAGAGGAGCAACTTGTGGAGATACTAATCTCGCTCCGTTAGGGGGACCTCCAAGAATGGGAGTCTTCTCTTCTGTCTGACACTCCAGTCACTTCAGTCAGTAGAGGGATTTTTTTAGGCTCTGGGCCTTGTGTATGATGACCCCGATTGCGTCTCTTTAGCCGAGTCCACACTGTGCCAACTTCAGCAAGGAGACTGGCCGGCTGGGGAATATTGCTCTGAGTTTCGGAGGTGGCCAAGGACACCAAGTTATATGACCCCGCACTCCGTAGGCAGTTCTGTGAGGGGCTCACAGTAAGGGTGAAGGATGCCTTGGCTCTTTATGAGACTCCCGCTGAGTGTACGGGACCTACGGTGGGAACGGGAGAGGTGAGGGTGAGGATTTTACTTTTTTTTTTTCTTTATGTCTGGGGCCCATAGTAATGTATGGAGGAATGGGGGAGAGGCATAATACTGTGCGGGGGGGGCATAATACTGTGCGGGGGGCATAATTCTGTGTGGAGGAGCGGTGTCCCATAATACTGTATGGAGTAACGGGGGATCCATAATACTGTATGGAGGAGCGGGGGGCATAATACTGTGTGGAGGAGCGGGGGGCCCATAACACTGTGTGGAGGAGTGGGGGGCATAATACTGTATGGAGGAGCGGGGTCCCATAATACTGTGTGGAGGAGCTGGGGGGCATAATACTCTTTGGAGAAGCACGGGGCCCACAATACTGTATGTAGGAGCATGGGACCCATGATGTGCTGTATGGAGGAGCATTATATGGGGCCCATAATACTTTATGGAGGACTATGTGGTTGGCCATAATACTGTATGGAGGACTATGAGGTGCCCATAATACTGTATGAAGGAGCATTATATGGGGCCAATAATACTGTATGGAGGAACATTATATGGGGCAATAATACTGTATGGTGGACTATGTGGTTGGCCATAATACTGTATGGAGGAGCATTATATGGGGCCAATAATACTGTATGGAGGAGCATTATATGGGGCCAATAATACTGTATGGAGGAGCATTATATGGGGCTTATACAGTAATACTGTATGGAGGAGCATTACATGGGGCCAATAATACTGTATAGTGGACTATGTGGTTGGCCATAATACTGTATGGAGGACTATGACGTGCCCATAATACTGTATGGAGGAGCATTATATGGGGCCAATAATACTGTATGGAGGAGCATTATATGGGGCAATAATACTGTATGGCGGACTATGTGGTTGGCCATAATACTGTATAGAGGACTATGACGTGCCCATAATACTGTATGGAGGAGCATTATATGGGGCCAATAATACTGTATGGAGGAGCATTATATGGGGCCAATAATACTTTATAGAAGAGCATTTTATGGGGCCAATAATACTGTATGGAGCACTATGTGGTTGCCGATAATACTGTATGGAGCACTATGTGTTGACCATAATACTGTATGGCGCACTGTGTGGTGCCTATATATTGTACTATATCTGTTTTTTTTATCTGTGCATTAGGAATCGTGGCATGTGTTAAAGGGGTCCACTGATATAAAAATCAGCGACACCGCTACGTCATCATCTCGCGAGACCGCAATGCATGGAGCGGTCACCGAAACGTCGCGAGGAGCGGGAAAGGCCGGTTCTGGATCCGAGGGGCCGACGGACGGTGAGTGTATAACGATTTTTTATTTTTTTTATTATTTTTAACATTAGATCTTTTAACTTTTGATGCCGCATAGGCAGCATCAATAGTAAAAAGTTGGTCACACAGGGTTAATAGCAGCGGTAACGGAGTGTGTTACCCGCGGCATAACGCGGTCCGATACCGCTGCCATTAACCCTGTGTGAGCGCTGACTGGAGGGGAGTATGGAGCGGGCACTGACTGCGGGGGAGGAAGGAGGGACTAATCGGACTGTGCCCGTCGCTGATTGGTCGTGGCCGTTTTGCCGCGAACAATCAGCGACTTAGATTTCCATGACAGACAGAGGCCGCGACCAATGAATATCCGTGACAGACAGACAGACGGAAGTGACCCTTAGACAATTATATAGTAGATGGTGGCAAGTGGCGACATAATTACTGTAGGGGCCAATCAGGGGACATTATTACTGCTGTAATTTACTTTTGAGCTTACGGTCTTCCATGGGGAGAACAACAGGGGATCCTGCTACTGTGCAGAGTGGCACTATGTCTTTTTTTTCTTCATCTGACATAGTATAGAAGTCGAGGAAAATAGTGGGGAATGTGCTCTGGAAGCGATCAGCTATAGCTAACTGTGTTATTTTCTGCAGAGACGAGTCTTTGCTGGAAGAAGTAATGGCGGCCTGCACTGGATGAAGAAAATAGACTTCAACTACAAACAAATAAAAAGAAATGGATCCGCGCTACAGTGATATTGAAATAACCAAGGATGTAGATAAGCGTATATAAAAATGCCTGAAAGATATTACGCTGTGTGGATGCACAATGTGTCAGCGGAAGGTCCCCCACCACAGACCATAAACCACCATAGAACAACCTAGATTGATATAAAATTGGATCTGAAACAGGGTTATGACTTTGCCCAAAGAAATATGATGCGGACTCACCGTGATGTAATAGGGACTCAGCGTGCAGTAGAAAATGTAGTCCGGGTTGGGTGGCGGAATGTTGTGAATTAGACTTTTTTGGCTCCCTCTTGTGGTCACTAGTGATATGACTCTGGGATTGTCTTTCCTCAGTTTGGCACCCACCTGGGTCGTTAGTCCAGGGGTGTTGCTATATGAACTTCCTGAATTCTCAGTCTGGTGCCTGGCATTGTTGTAATCAGTCCTTTCTGTTTGCTCCTGTCTGCTGGTCCGGGTTCTTGCAAAATTAAGCTAAGTCCTGCTTCCTTGTTTTTTGGTTATTTGCATTGCTCTTATTTTTTGTCCAGCTTGTACTAAATGTGATTTCTGATTTTGCTGGAAGCTCTAGGGGGCTGGTATTCTCCCCCCCCCGGGCCGTTAGACGGTTCGGGGGTTCTTGAATATCCAGCGTGGATATTTTTGATAGGGTTTTTGCTGACCGTATAAGTCATCTTACTATATTCTGCTATTAGTCAGTGGGCCTCTCTTTGCTAAATACCTAGTTCATTCTTACGTTTGTCTTTTCTTCTTACCTCACCGTTATTATTTGTTGGGGGCTTGTATCCAACTTTTGGGGTCTTTTCTCTGGAGGCAAGAAAGGTCTATCTTTTCCCTTCTAGGGTTAGTTAGTTCTCCGGCTGGCGCGAGACGTCTAGAACCAACGTAGGCACGTTCCCCGGCTGCTGCTATTTGTGGTGCTAGGATTAGATATACGGTCAGCCCAGTTACCACTGCCCTATGAGCTGGTTTTTTGTGTTTGCAGACTTGGTATTTATTTCTGAGACCCTCTGCCATTGGGGTCATAACAGTATGCCAGGCCAACATTGAATGTTTAATGCATTGCAGAAGTGGGATAATAAGAAAGGAGATTCTGAGTTTGTTTTTGTTTTTTTCCTCTCTTTCTTCCTCCCCTTTACCTCTGAGTGGCTTGAGCTTGCTGCAGACATGAATGTCCAGACTTTGATTACAAGTGTGGACCAGCTTGCTGCTCGTGTGCAGGGCATACAAGATTTTGTTACCAGTAATCCAATGTCTGAACCTAAAATACCTATTCCTGAACTGTTCTCTGGAGACCGATTTAAGTTTAGGAATTTCAGGAATAATTGTAAATTGTTTCTTTCTCTGAGACCCCGTTCGTCTGGAGACTCAGCTCAGCAAGTTAAAATTGTTATCTCTTTCTTGCGGGGCGACCCTCAGGATTGGGCTTTCTCGCTAGCGCCAGGAGATCCGGCATTGGCGAATATTGATGCGTTTTTTCTGGCGCTCGGATTGCTTTACGAGGAACCCAATCTTGAAATTCAGGCAGAAAAAGCCTTGCTGGCTATTTCTCAGGGCCAGGATGAAGCTGAAGTGTATTGCCAAAAATTTCGGAAATGGTCCGTGCTTACTCAGTGGAATGAGTGTGCTCTGGCCGCAAATTTCAGAAATGGCCTTTCTGAAGCCATTAAGAATGTGATGGTGGGTTTCTCCATTCCTACAAGTCTGAATGATTCCATGGCGCTGGCTATTCAAATTGATCGGCGTTTGCGGGAGCGCAAAACTGCTAATCCTCTGGTGGTGTTGTCTGAACAGACACCTGATTTAATGCAATGTGATAGAATTCAGACTAGAAATGAACGCAAAAATCATAGACGTCAGAATGGGTTGTGTTTTTACTGTGGTGATTCTACACATGTTATATCAGCATGCTCTAAACGCCTAACAAGGGTTGTTAGCCCTGTCGCCATTGGTAATTTGCAACCTAAATTTATTTTGTCTGTGACTTTAATTTGCTCATTGTCTTCCTACCCTGTTATGGCGTTTGTGGATTCAGGTGCTGCCCTGAGTCTTATGGATCTGTCATTTGCCAGGCGCTGTGGTTTTGTTCTTGAGCCATTGGTAAATCCTATACCTCTTAGAGGTATTGATGCTACGCCATTGGCGGAAAATAAACCGCAGTTTTGGACACAGGTAACCATGTGTATGACTCCTGAACATCGGGAGGTGATTCGTTTTCTTGTTCTGCATAAAATGCATGATTTGGTCGTTTTGGGTCTACCATGGTTACAGACCCATAATCCAGTCTTAGATTGGAAGGCAATGTCTGTGTCAAGTTGGGGCTGTCGGGGAATTCATGGTGATTCCCCGCCGGTGTCTATTGCTTCCTCTACTCCTTCAGAAGTTCCTGAGTATTTGTGTGACTATCAGGATGTATTCAGTGAGTCCAGGTCCAGTGCTCTTCCTCCTCATAGGGACTGTGATTGTGCTATAGATTTGATTCCGGGTAGTAAATTTCCTAAGGGAAGACTATTTAATCTGTCTGTACCTGAGCATACCGCAATGCGTTCGTATATCAAGGAATCTCTGGAGAAGGGGCATATCCGTCCATCCTCTTCCCCTCTTGGTGCGGGATTCTTTTTTGTGGCCAAGAAGGACGGATCTTTGAGACCTTGTATTGACTATCGGCTTCTGAATAAAATCACTGTTAAATTTCAGTATCCTTTGCCTCTGTTGTCAGACTTGTTTGCCCGGATTAAAGGTGCCAAGTGGTTCACCAAGATAGATCTTCGTGGTGCGTACAACCTTGTGCGCATTAAGCAGGGAGATGAATGGAAAACTGCATTTAATACGCCCGAAGGTCATTTTGCGTACTTGGTGATGCCTTTTGGGCTCTCTAATGCTCTTTCAGTGTTTCAGTCCTTTATGCATGATATTTTCCGGAAGTATCTGGATAAATTTATGATTGTTTATCTGGATGATATTCTGGTTTTTTCTGATGATTGGGACTCGCATGTAGAGCAGGTCAGGATGGTGTTTCAGGTCTTGCGTGAGAATGCTTTGTTTGTTAAGGGCTCAAAGTGTCTCTTTGGAGTACAGAAGGTTCCCTTTTTGGGTTTTATTTTTTCCCCTTCTGCGGTGGAGATGGACCCAGTCAAGGTCCGAGCTATTCATGATTGGACTCAACCCACGTCAGTTAAGAGTCTTCAGAAGTTCTTGGGTTTTGCTAACTTCTACCGTCGTTTTATCGCTAATTTTTCTAGCGTTGTTAAACCTTTGACGGATATGACCAAGAAAGGTTCTGATGTTGCTAACTGGGCTCCTGCAGCCGTGGAAGCCTTCCAGGCGCTGAAGCGCCGGTTTACTTCGGCGCCTGTTTTGTGCCAGCCTGATGTCTCACTTCCCTTTCAGGTTGAAGTGGATGCTTCTGAGATTGGGGCAGGGGCCGTTTTGTCGCAGAGAGGCCCTGGTTGCTCTGTAATGAGACCATGTGCTTTTTTCTCTAGGAAGTTTTCGCCTGCTGAGCGGAATTATGATGTTGGCAATCGGGAGTTGCTGGCCATGAAGTGGGCATTTGAGGAGTGGCGTCATTGGCTCGAGGGTGCTAAGCATCGTGTGGTGGTCTTGACTGATCACAAAATTCTGATGTATCTCGAGTCTGCTAAACGCCTGAATCCTAGAAAGGCCCGTTGGTCATTGTTTTTCTCCCGTTTTGACTTTGTGGTCTCGTATTTACCAGGTTCAAAGAATGTGAAGGCTGATGCTCTTTCAAGGAGCTTTGTGCCTGACTCTCCTGGAGTCGCAGAACCAGTTGGTATTCTTAAAGAGGGAGTAATCTTGTCAGCCATTTCTCCGGATTTGCGACGTGTGTTGCAGAGATTTCAGGCTGGTAGACCTGACTCTTGTCCACCTGACAGACTGTTTGTTCCTGATAAGTGGACCAGCAGAGTCATTTCCTAGGTTCATTCCTCGGTGTTGGCAGGGCATCCGGGAATTTTTGGCACCAGAGATTTGGTGGCTAGGTCCTTTTGGTGGCCTTCCTTGTCACGGGATGTGCGGTCATTTGTGCAGTCCTGTGGGACTTGTGCTCTAGCTAAGCCTTGCTGTTCTCGTGCCAGCGGGTTGCTCTTGCCCTTGCCTGTCCCGAAGAGGCCTTGGACACACATTTCCATGGATTTCATTTCAGATCTTCCGGTGTCTCAGGGCATGTCTGTCATCTGGGTGGTATGTGATCGCTTTTCCAAGATGGTCCATTTGGTATCTTTGCCTAAGCTGCCTTCCTCTTCCGATCTGGTTCCTTTGTTCTTTCAGAATGTGGTTCGTTTACACGGCATTCCTGAGAACATCGTGTCTGACAGAGGATCCCAGTTTGTTTCCAGGTTCTGGCGATCCTTTTGTGCTAAGATGGGCATTGATTTGTCGTTTTCGTCTGCCTTTCATCCTCAGACTAATGGACAAACGGAGCGAACTAATCAAACTTTGGAGGCTTATTTGAGGTGTTTTGTTTCTGCAGATCAGGATGATTGGGTGACCTTCTTGCCGTTGGCTGAGTTTGCCCTTAATAATCGGGCTAGTTCCGCTACTTTGGTTTCGCCATTTTTCTGTAACTCTGGTTTCCATCCTCGTTTTTCCTCGGGACATGTGGAGCCTTCTGACTGTCCTGGGGTAGATTCTGTGGTGGATAGGTTGCAGCAGATTTGGAATCATGTGGTGGACAACTTAAAGTTGTCACAGGAGAAGGCTCAGCGTTTTGCCAACCGCCGCCGCGGTGTGGGTCCCCGACTTCGTGTTGGGGATTTGGTATGGCTGTCTTCTCGATTTGTTCCTATGAAGGTCTCCTCTCCTAAATTTAAGCCTCGCTTCATCGGTCCTTACAAGATATTGGAAATCCTTAATCCTGTGTCCTTTCGCTTGGACCTTCCGGTGTCGTTTGCCATTCACAACGTGTTCCATAGGTCTTTGTTGCGGCGGTACGTTGTACCTGTGGTTCCTTCTGTTGAGCCTCCTGCTCCGGTGTTGGTTGAGGGCGAGTTGGAGTACGTGGTGGAGAAAATCTTGGATTCTCGTCTCTCCAGGCGGAGGCTTCAGTATCTGGTCAAGTGGAAGGGCTATGGTCAGGAGGATAATTCCTGGGTGGTTGCCTCTGATGTGCATGCGGCCGATTTAGTTCGTGCCTTTCACGCTGCTCATCCTGATCGCCCTGGTGGTCTTGGTGAGGGTTCGGTGACCCCTCCTTAAAGGGGGGGTACTGTTGTGAATTAGACTTTTTTGGCTCCCTCTTGTGGTCACTAGTGATATGACTCTAGGATTGTCTTTCCTCAGTTTGGCACCCACCTGGGTCGTTAGTCCAGGGGTGTTGCTATATGAACTTCCTGAATTCTCAGTCTGGTGCCTGGCATTGTTGTAATCAGTCCTTTCTGTTTGCTCCTGTCTGCTGGTCCGGGTTCTTGCAAAATTAAGCTAAGTCCTGCTTCCTTGTTTTTTGGTTATTTGCATTGCTCTTATTTTTTGTCCAGCTTGTACTAAATGTGATTTCTGATTTTGCTGGAAGCTCTAGGGGGCTGGTATTCTCCCCCCGGGCCGTTAGACGGTTCGGGGGTTCTTGAATATCCAGCGTGGATTTTTTTGATAGGGTTTTTGCTGACCGTATAAGTCATCTTACTATATTCTGCTATTAGTCAGTGGGCCTCTCTTTGCTAAATACCTAGTTCATTCTTATGTTTGTCTTTTCTTCTTACCTCACCGTTATTATTTGTTGGGGGCTTGTATCCAACTTTTGGGGTCTTTTCTCTGGAGGCAAGAAAGGTCTATCTTTTCCCTTCTAGGGTTAGTTAGTTCTCCGGCTGGCGCGAGACGTCTAGAACCAACGTAGGCACGTTCCCCGGCTGCTGCTATTTGTGGTGCTAGGATTAGATATACGGTCAGCCCAGTTACCACTGCCCTATGAGCTGGTTTTTTGTGTTTGCAGAATTGGTATTTATTTCTGAGACCCTCTGCCATTGGGGTCATAACAGCGGAATTCGTCCGGTGGGTGTGCAGGCAAGCAGGCGGGCGAGCAGGGGAAAGCAAACGCCGGGTGGCGTGTGTTGCGAGGGCTGCGTAGAGCCAGGGACAGTTCCGGCCGTTAGCGTCCCTGGATACGAGTGGGAGAGAACAGGGGGCGGAGCTCGCTGGCACAGGGCTCAGCGTGTGACGTCACTGAGCTAGAGAAAGGTACGGGGAAACACAGGGACCAAAAAACCGACGCGTTTCGAAGGAGCAGCGTCCTTCTTCATCAGGGTTACCCGTCCCTTGTGATGCCCCGATATTTAAACCCCCCAACCTGTCAATCACAATGCACAGCCCGCCCAAGTAGCCTGCTGCTGGAAAGGTGCTGTAGGAGGATAACCGTCACATCATCGCTGGGGGATATGGACAAAAATGATAGATGTGGCCCATAAAGAAGCTATGTGTATAAAAAAGGAATGTATCCCATGGAGATGCATGCATAATGGGAACTGTATGGCAAGAAGCTGGCTGAGTATGATTTACTGGTGTGGTTACCGCAGTGGATTGAATTGCCATAATGAACTGACTGGGAAATCTAAAAATTAACCTTTAATACATGATTAGTTAAAATAGTAATAAAAACTAAAAAATATACGTGTAATAAAAGGCAAACACCAATAAAAATAAAAAAAAAATAGTGTAATAGAGCGTCCCTGGGTGTCTCCATGATATCCTTCTTGGCCTGTTCCAATAGTGCACTAGGGTACCCCTTATCGAGAAATTGCTGGGTGAGGAAAGCGGAATCTTCATTGTAGTCCTCCAAGGTAGTACAATTCCACCTGATTCTTGTGTACTGTCCCTTGGGGATATTCGCAAGCCAGACAGGGAGATGGCAGCTGGTCATCCCAATGAAACTATTGGAGTCCACCTGTTTGCGATAGCACTTAGTAAAAATCTGGTCATTCTTTATATAGATATTGAGATCAAGGAAGTTGATGCTTGTGTTGCTGATCGTGGGTGTGAACTCCAAACCAAAAGTATTATTGTTTAGACTTAATATGAAGGAATCCATCAATACTCTCGTTTGTCCTTTGGGTTTCCAACTGGTTTTATCCAATGTTTATCTAGAAGGGCAGGAACACCACCTGCTTCTTCCTCTTTTATTCATTTACATATTTTTTTTTATTTTTATTGGTGTTTGCCTTTTATTACACGTATATTTTTAGTTTTTATTACTATTTTAACTAATCATGTATTAAAGGTTAATTTTTAGATTTCCCAGTCAGTTCATTATGGCAATTCAATCCACTGCGGTAACCACACCAGTAAATCATACTCAGCCAGCTTCTTGCCATACAGTTCCCATTATGCATGCATCTCCATGGGATGCATTCCTTTTTTATACACATAGCTTCTTTATGGGCCACATCTATCATTTTTGTCCATATCCCCCAGCGATGATGTGACGGTTATCCTCCTACAGCACCTTTCCAGCAGCAGGCTACTTGGGCGGGCTGTGCATTGTGATTGACAGGTTGGGGGGTTTAAATATCGGGGCATCACAAGGGACGGGTAACCCTGATGAAGAAGGTCGCTGCTCCTTCGAAACGCGTCGGTTTTTTGGTCCCTGTGTTTCCCCGTACCTTTCTCTAGCTCAGTGACGTCACACGCTGAGCCCTGTGCCAGCGAGCTCCGCCCCCTGTTCTCTCCCGCTCGTATCCAGGGACGCTACCGGCCGGAGCCGTCCCTGGCTCTACGCAGCCCTCGCAACACACGCCACCCGGCATTTGCTTTCCCCTGCTCGCCCGCCTGCTTGCCTGCACACCCACCGGACGAATTCCGCCACCCAACCCGGACTACATTTTCTACTGCACGCTGAGTCCCTATTACATCACGGTGAGTCCGCATCATATTTCTTTGGGCAAAGTCATAACCCTGTTTCAGATCCAATTTTATATCAATCTAGGTTGTTCTATGGTGGTTTATGGTCTGTGGTGGGGGACCTTCCGCTGACACATTGTGCATCCACACAGCGTAATATCTTTCAGGCATTTTTATATACGCTTATCTACAGCCTTGGTTATTTCAATATCACTGTAGCGCGGATCCATTTCTTTTTATTTGTTTGCATTCCCCTTTTGACAGTATCAGCTCCTTCTGTCTTGGTTCCTGCAGCTCAGCGATTTCAGTCAGGTAGCGCTGGTGTATTTTCTTATATCACATTTTGTCTACTTCAGGGGCTCATACACTTCAGCAGCTCCTCCATGGCTGTCCACGCCCTACGCACAGATAGGGATCATAGAATACTATTCATTAAGGAGAAATTTTCACTCAAGGGCCCTCCAGGTACGGATTCCCTTAGAGCTAGGGACTTATTAAAATCTATGGAGAAACTTCTATTTTCTGAAATGCGGGACATGTGGGAGGTGGCCTCCCTTGAAAAATATGCTCAAGCCCACATAGTCCCCAAAGGCCTTGCCATCCACAAAACACTAGCAGGGGACTTTGGTGATCCCACTACATTGGGTGAATGGGACAACATGCTAAACTCCTTTTCTTTAAAAATTCTACAGTTTGTAATAGATAAGCGGCTATCTAATATAGATAAGACCAGCCGCCTTATTGAATGAACGTTTGAGCAACTAAACACCTGCATCCTTACCGAGGATACACATGTCCTAGCTGACAATATTTTATACAGACTTAAAGAAAAGGAAAGAGAGATTATTGATAAGAAAATCAGGAAATTCCAAAGGGATGGTGTACCGGAGGAACTATACATGCACCAACATTCTGGGCCATGTCTCATTGACAGTTTCAATAATGACTCACATAAACCTGATGAACTTGTAGTCATAGATGAATACAATTTAACTACTGAGCAAAATTTGGAAGACATCTCATTGGTATTTTCCACATATGCGGACTCCAATTCAACACAATACACACCAGTGTCAACTAGAAATAAGCTCACCTCGGAGGCATCAGAGGCCATGATTCATATTCCGGACAATACCCTGGAGGTCTCAATATACCCCAGTACACCTATTCATGAGAATTCTAGTGTGCATGAAGCGATTCATCCACGGCCTACCACCCCTCTACATACTTCTAACAGATTTTCCCCATTATTATCAGGTGAAGTAGGCATTAATCCTGGAATCACGCAAAACAACCGATATCCATGTACCTCCCAACGGGCTACCCACCGAGCTACATCTACACAAATTAGACCGAAGGTAAAACAATCTGGGGGCCCGTCCATAATATCTAGCGGTAGTACACCCGACAATCCATCTCTGGGACCCAATGACAACACTACTACCAGGAATGAACATAGGCCCACCCTATCTAAAACCAACACAAGTAAGGGCACCAGTGTAGCATCAAAGCACCCCATCAAATCCAAAGCCCGTCCACCACTGAATCAGGATTTTTTCCGGGTAAGATCTACAAAACTAAGAGGGGCAGGAGGGGGAGGAAACTCGCCAAAACTAAAATGAACTCAAGGATTGAGAACCCACAAAAAATATTTAATTTAAGCTCATATAAGTTAACTAACAATGAAATATCCCTCCTACAAAAAGGGTTGAAGTATGCACCCACTTCCATGGGAAAACCATTTCTTCTATACATAAGTATGAAAATTTTTTTACGGAATCTAGCGCTTAAGAAATTCTTTCTGAAGAAAGACAAACCATCCATAGCAAACAGCAACCCTAATCCGGATACTTATATCCATACCACATTGGCCAATCCATCTTCATTTAACCCCATACACGAACAATCGGAGGCATTCCTAACCTTTGATAAACTAGTTACAAATGACATCAGAAAACTAAAAAGGGCTAAGTCCAGATTCAACCCTGGTAATCTAACCAATGCCGAAAAGAAAGCAATCAAAGACATACAGCATAATAATAACATCATTATTCGTCCTGCGGACAAGGGAGGAGGCATCGTTATTCTGGATCGAGTCACGTACCATGAGGAATCAATTCGACTGCTTAGTGATACAACTACCTACAGGAAATTGAATAGTGACCCCACATTGCAATTCAGTCACAAACTCAAATCCTTGTGCCTTAAAGGCCAATCCTTAGGTATATTGAACAAAAAGGAATTCAGTTTTGTATTCAATAAGGATCCGAGCCTGGCTATTTTCTATCATATCCCGAAGATGCATAAAAGTACAACATGTCCCCCGGGCAGGCCTATCATTTCAGGGATCAACAGCCTGACATCAAACCTGTCCCGGTATGTGGACACGCACTTACAGAAGTGCATGCAACTCATACCAGCCTACCTTAAGGATACGAGTCATATTCTCCGCATCTTGGAGAAAGTCAAATGGGAACCAAATTATGTCCTAGGCACTCTGGACATTAAATCACTATACATGGTAATCGATCAAAATATGGGTTGCAATATTGCAGGGCAATATCTTCAAACCCTGGATATATACCCAAACACCCAGGTCACCTTTATTGAGGAGTGCATTCGGTTCATTCTACAGCATAACTATTTTTGGTACGAAAACGACTTCTTCCTGAAAACCTGTGGCACTGCCATGGGCACACGGTTTGCCCCCTCGTACGCCAATCTGTTTGTAGCCAAGTGGGAGGAGTCATACATCTTTCCTTCTGGCAATCTCCGCACTGGCCTGGTTCTTTGGCGTCGCTTTATCGACGACGTGCTCTTTATCTGGAATGGCCCCAGGGTCGAACTGGATTCCTTCATATTAAGTCTAAACAATAATACTTTTGGTTTGGAGTTCACACCCACGATCAGCAACACAAGCATCAACTTCCTTGATCTCAATATCTATATAAATAATGACCAGATTTTTACTAAGTGCTATCGCAAAGAGGTGGACTCCAATAGTTTCATTGGGATGACCAGCTGCCATCTCCCTGTCTGGCTTGCGAATATCCCCAAGGGACAGTACACAAGAATCAGGCGGAATTGTACTACCTTGGAGGACTACAATGAAGATTCCGCTTTCCTCACCCAGCAATTTCTCGATAAGGGGTACCCTAGTGCACTATTGGAACAGGCCAAGAAGGATATCATGGAAACACCCAGGGACGCTCTATTACACAAAGTGAAACCCACTAATCAACCAATGAACATCCAGGACCAAATCTATCAACTACCATTTATTACCCAATTCCATTCTGGGCATACCAAATTCAGGTCTATTATCCATAAACACTGGTCTGTACTCCAAGGGGATAAAGTCATAGGCGAACTTTTGCCACTCGCACCAAGATTTATCTTCAAAAAGGCAAAATCTTTGGGCAGCATGATAGCCCCCACCACGAAACCGGCATCCAAACACAAACCAGTAACAGAGGCTACTGCCAACAGTAAGATAGGTTTTACTCCCTGCGGATTCTGCTATGGGTGCCGGCATACATCCTTTTCAAAAACATGCCGTTCCACTTTTTTTGATCTGGACGGTAAGAACGAATATCCCATCAGGGATAACATCACGTGCTCTACCTCCAGGGTTATATATGCCATCGAGTGCCCATGTAAAAAACTTTATGTTGGCCGCACAAAGAGGCCCATGTTGGTCCGGGTGAAAGAACACTTTACAAATATCCGGAAGGGGTTCCTGGGCCACCCACTCTCTCGTCACTTTTGTGAAAAACATGACAAATCCACCAAGGGCATTGTATTTTGGGGTATCCAAAAGGTGAAACCGAATTTAAGAGGGGGCAACTTAATAAAAGCCATGTCAAGAGCTGAATCCCAGTGGATTTTCTCCTTGAACAGTCTGGCCCCTAAGGGTCTTAATCATGGGCTTGAAATATTTGCCTTTTAATCTCTCCTTTTCCTAGCCCATCTCCCCCCTCCCTCCCCCCTCCTATGCCATTCTTCTCGGTACATTGGGATAGTGCATCAATACTCTCGTTTGTCCTTTTGGGTTTCCAACTGGTTTTATCCAATGTTTGTCATGATTCTCAATGGCGAGAGAACATAGCCCAGCATATATGAGAACTAGCTCTTGGAAGATGGAAACTATACTGACCATGAACTAAACCTGCCGCACAACTAGAAGTGGCCGGGTAGCATGCCTACGTTTTTTAACCCTAGATGCCCAGCGCCAGCCGGAGAACTACCTAATCCTAGCAGAGGAAAAGACAGTCCTGGCTCACCTCTAGAGAAATTTTCCCAAAAGGCAGACAGAGGCCCCCACATATATTGGCGGTGATTTTAGAAGAAATGACAAACGTAGTATGAAAATAGGGTTAGCAAAATCGAGGTCCGCTTTCTAGATAGCAGGAAGACAGAAAGGACACTTTCATGGTCAGCAGAAAACCCTATCAAAACACCATCCAGAAATTCCTTTAAGACTCTAGCATTAACTCATAACACCAGAGTGGCAATTTCCGATCACAAGAGCTTTCCAGACACAGTAACGAAACAGCAGCTGTGAACAGGAACAAAATGCAAAAACACACAAGGACAAAAGTCCAACTTAGCTGGGAGTTGTCTAGTAGCAGGAACAAGCACAGAAGGCTTCTGATTACATTGTTGACCGGCAAGAAACTGACAGAGGAGCAAGGTTATATAGCGACTCCCACATCCTGATAGGAGCAGGTGAACAGAGGGGATGATGCACACAAGTTCAATTCCATAAGTGGCCACCGGGGGAGCCCAGAATCCAATTTCACAACAGTACCCCCCCCTCAAGGAGGGGGCACCGAACCCTCACCAGAACCACCAGGGCGATCAGGATGAGCCCTATGAAAGGCACGGACAAGATCGGAGGCATGAACATCAGAGGCAGTGACCCAAGAATTATCCTCCTGACCGTATCCCTTCCATTTGACCAGATACTGGAGTCTCCGTCTGGAAACACGAGAGTCCAAGATCTTTTCCACAACGTACTCCAACTCACCCTCAACCAACACCGGAGCAGGAGGCTCAACGGAAGGCACAACCGGTACCTCATACCTGCGCAACAATGACCGATGAAAAACATTATGAATCGAAAAGGATGCAGGGAGGTCCAAACGGAAGGACACAGGGTTAAGAATCTCCAATATCTTGTACGGGCCGATGAACCGAGGCTTAAACTTAGGAGAAGAAACCCTCATAGGGACAAAACGAGAAGACAACCACACCAAGTCCCCAACACAAAGCCGAGGACCAACACGACGACGGCGGTTGGCAAAAAGCTGAGTCTTCTCCTGGGACAACTTCAAATTGTCCACCACCTGCCCCCAAATCTGATGCAACCTCTCCACCACAGCATCCACTCCAGGACAATCCGAAGATTCCACTTGACCGGAGGAAAATCGAGGATGAAACCCCAAATTACAGAAAAACGGGGACACCAAGGTGGCAGAGCTGGCCCGATTATTGAGGGCGAACTCCGCCAAAGGCAAAAAAGCAACCCAATCATCCTGATCCGCAGACACAAAACACCTCAAATATGTCTCCAAGGTCTGATTAGTCCGCTCGGTCTGGCCATTAGTCTGAGGATGGAAAGCAGACGAAAAAGACAAATCTATGCCCATCCTAGCACAGAATGCCCGCCAAAATCTAGACACGAATTGGGTCCCTCTGTCAGAAACGATATTCTCAGGAATACCATGCAAACGAACAACATTTTGAAAAAACAGAGGAACCAACTCGGAAGAAGAAGGCAACTTAGGCAAGGGAACCAGATGGACCATCTTAGAGAAACGGTCACACACCACCCAGATGACAGACATCTTCTGAGAAACAGGCAGATCCGAAATAAAATCCATCGAGATGTGCGTCCAAGGCCTCTTCGGGATAGGCAAGGGCAACAACAATCCACTAGCCCGAGAACAACAAGGCTTGGCCCGAGCACAAACGTCACAAGACTGCACAAAGCCTCGCACATCTCGTGACAGGGAAGGCCACCAGAAGGACCTTGCCACCAAATCCCTGGTACCAAAGATTCCAGGATGACCTGCCAACGCAGAAGAATGAACCTCAGAGATGACTCTACTGGTCCAATCATCAGGAACAAACAGTCTACCAGGTGGGCAACGATCAGGTCTATCCGCCTGAAACTCCTGCAAGGCCCGCCGCAGGTCTGGAGAAACGGCAGACAATATCACTCCATCTTTAAGGATACCTGTGGGCTCAGAATTACCAGGGGAGTCAGGCTCAAAACTCCTAGAAAGGGCATCCGCCTTAACATTCTTAGAACCCGGTAGGTACGACACCACAAAATTAAACCGAGAGAAAAACAACGACCAGCGCGCCTGTCTAGGATTCAGGCGCCTGGCAGACTCAAGGTAAATTAAATTTTTGTGGTCAGTCAATACCACCACCTGATGTCTGGCCCCCTCAAGCCAGTGACGCCACTCCTCAAAAGCCCACTTCATGGCCAAAAGCTCCCGATTCCCAATATCATAATTCCGCTCGGCGGGCGAAAATTTACGGGAAAAAAAAGCACAAGGTCTCATCACGGAGCAGTCGGAACTTCTCTGCGACAACACCGCCCCAGCTCCGATTTCAGAAGCGTCGACCTCAACCTGAAAAGGAAGAGCAACATCAGGCTGACGCAACACTGGGGCGGAAGAAAAGCGGCGCTTGAGCTCCCGAAAGGCCTCCACAGCATCAGGGGACCAATCAGCAACATCAGCACCCTTCTTCGTCAAATCAGTCAATGGTTTTACAACATCAGAAAAACCAGCAATAAATCGACGATAAAAGTTAGCAAAGCCCAAAAATTTCTGAAGACTCTTAAGAGAAGAGGGTTGCGTCCAATCACCAATAGCCTGAACCTTGACAGGATCCATCTCGATGGAAGAGGGGGAAAAAATGTATCCCAAGAAAGAAATCTTTTGAACCCCAAAAACACACTTAGAACCCTTCACACACAAGGAATTAGACCGCAAAACCTGAAAAACCCTCCTGACCTGCTGGACATGAGAGTCCCAGTCATCCGAAAAAATCAGAATATCATCCAGATAAACAATCATAAATTTATCCAAATAATCGCGGAAAATGTCATGCATAAAGGACTGGAAGACTGAAGGGGCATTAGAAAGACCAAAAGGCATCACCAAATACTCAAAATGGCCCTCGGGCGTATTAAATGCGGTTTTCCACTCATCCCCCTGCTTGATTCGCACCAAATTATACGCCCCACGGAGATCAATCTTAGAGAACCACTTGGCCCCCTTTATACGAGCAAACAAATCAGTAAGCAGTGGTAACGGATATTGATATTTAACCGTGATTTTATTCAAAAGTCGATAATCAATACACGGCCTCAAAGAGCCGTCTTTCTTAGACACAAAGAAAAAAACGGCTCCTAAGGGAGATGACGAAGGACGAATATGTCCCTTTTCCAAGGACTCCTTTATATATTCTCGCATAGCAGCGTGTTCAGGCACAGACAGATTAAATAAACGACCCTTAGGGTATTTACTACCCGGAATCAAGTCTATGGCACAATCGCACTCCCGGTGCGGAGGTAGTGAGCCAACCTTGGGTTCTTCAAAAACGTCACGAAAGTCAGACAAGAATTCAGGAATCTCAGAGGGAATAGATGATGAAATGGAAACCAAAGGTACGTCCCCATGAGTTCCTTTACATCCCCAGCTTAACACAGACATAGCTCTCCAGTCGAGGACTGGGTTATGAGATTGCAGCCATGGCAATCCCAGCACCAAAACATCATGTAGATTATACAGCACCAGAAAGCGAATAACCTCCTGGTGATCCGGATTAACACGCATAGTCACTTGTGTCCAGTATTGTGGTTTATTACTAGCCAATGGGGTGGAGTCAATCCCTTTCAGAGGTATCGGAGCCTCCAGTGGCTCCAAATCATACCCACAGCGTTTGGCAAAGGACCAATCCATAAGACTCAAAGCAGCGCCAGAGTCGACATAGGCGTCCGCGGTAATAGATGACAAAGAACAAATCAGGGTCACAGATAGAATAAACTTAGACTGTAAAGTGCTAATTGAAACAGACTTGTCAGGCTTCTTAGTACGCTTAAAGCATGCTGATATAACATGAGTTGAATCACCACAATAGAAGCACAACCCATTTTTTCGTCTAAAATTCTGCCGCTCGCTTCTGGACAGAATTCTATCACATTGCATATTTTCTGGCGTTTTCTCAGTAGACACCGCCAAATGGTGCACAGGTTTGCGCTCCCGCAGACGCCTATCGATCTGAATAGCCATCGTCATGGACTCATTCAGACTCGCAGGCACAGGGAACCCCACCATAACATCCTTAATGGCATCAGAGAGACCTTCTCTGAAAATCGCCGCCAGGGCGCACTCATTCCACTGAGTAAGCACAGACCATTTGCGGAATTTTTGGCAGTATATTTCAGCTTCATCTTGCCCCTGAGACAAGGACATCAAGGCCTTTCCCGCCTGAAGCTCTAAATGAGGTTCCTCATAAAGCAACCCCAAGGCCAGAAAAAACGCATCCACATTGAGCAACGCAGGATCCCCTGGTGCCAATGCAAAAGCCCAGTCTTGAGGGTCGCCCCGGAGCAAGGAAATTACAATCCTGACCTGCTGTGCAGGGTCTCCGGCAGAGCGAGACTTCAGGGACAAAAACAATTTGCAATTATTTTTAAAATTTTGAAAGTGAGATCTATTTCCTGAGAAGAATTCAGGCAAAGGAATTCTAGGCTCAGACATAGGTGCATAAACAACAAAATCTTGCAAATTTTGTACCTTTGTGGCGAGATTATTCAAACCTGTAGCTACACTCTGAAGATCCATTTGAAACAGGTGAACACAGAGCCATTCAAGGATTAGAAGGAGAGAGAGGAAGGCTGCAGAATAGGCAGACTAGCAAGTGATTCAATTAAGAGCACACTCAGAACTAGAGGAAAAAAAAAAAAAAAAAAATTGTAGCAGACTTCTTTTTTCTCTCCTTTCTCAGCCAGTAATTTAACCCTTTTTTAGGCCGGTCAAACTGTCATGATTCTCAATGGCGAGAGAACATAGCCCAGCATATATGAGAACTAGCTCTTGGAAGATGGAAACTATACTGACCATGAACTAAACCTGCCGCACAACTAGAAGTGGCCGGGTAGCATGCCTACGTTTTTTAACCCTAGATGCCCAGCGCCAGCCGGAGAACTACCTAATCCTAGCAGAGGAAAAGACAGTCCTGGCTCACCTCTAGAGAAATTTTCCCAAAAGGCAGACAGAGGCCCCCACATATATTGGCGGTGATTTTAGAAGAAATGACAAACGTAGTATGAAAATAGGGTTAGCAAAATCGAGGTCCGCTTTCTAGATAGCAGGAAGACAGAAAGGACACTTTCATGGTCAGCAGAAAACCCTATCAAAACACCATCCAGAAATTCCTTTAAGACTCTAGCATTAACTCATAACACCAGAGTGGCAATTTCCGATCACAAGAGCTTTCCAGACACAGTAACGAAACAGCAGCTGTGAACAGGAACAAAATGCAAAAACACACAAGGACAAAAGTCCAACTTAGCTGGGAGTTGTCTAGTAGCAGGAACAAGCACAGAAGGCTTCTGATTACATTGTTGACTGGCAAGAAACTGACAGAGGAGCAAGGTTATATAGCGACTCCCACATCCTGATAGGAGCAGGTGAACAGAGGGGATGATGCACACAAGTTCAATTCCACAAGTGGCCACCGGGGGAGCCCAGAATCCAATTTCACAACAAATGTTTATCTAGAAGGGCAGGAACACCACCTGCTTCTTCCTCTTTTATTCATTTACATATTTTTTTTTATATTTTTTTTTATTTTTATTGGTGTTTGCCTTTTATTACACGTATATTTTTTAGTTTTTATTACTATTTTAACTAATCATGTATTAAAGGTTAATTTTTAGATTTCCCAGTCAGTTCATTATGGCAATTCAATCCACTGCGGTAACCACACCAGTAAATCATACTCAGCCAGCTTCTTGCCATACAGTTCCCATTATGCATGCATCTCCATGGGATGCATTCCTTTTTTATACACATAGCTTCTTTATGGGCCACATCTATCATTTTTGTCCATATCCCCCAGCGATGATGTGACGGTTATCCTCCTACAGCACCTTTCCAGCAGCAGGCTACTTGGGCGGGCTGTGCATTGTGATTGACAGGTTGGGGGGTTTAAATATCGGGGCATCACAAGGGACGGGTAACCCTGATGAAGAAGGACGCTGCTCCTTCGAAACGCGTCGGTTTTTTGGTCCCTGTGTTTCCCCGTACCTTTCTCTAGCTCAGTGACGTCACACGCTGAGCCCTGTGCCAGCGAGCTCCGCCCCCTGTTCTCTCCCGCTCGTATCCAGGGACGCTACCGGCCGGAGCCGTCCCTGGCTCTACGCAGCCCTCGCAACACACGCCACCCGGCGTTTGCTTTCCCCTGCTCGCCCGCCTGCTTGCCTGCACACCCACCGGACGAATTCCGCCACCCAACCCGGACTACATTTTCTACTGCACGCTGAGTCCCTATTACATCACGGTGAGTCCGCATCATATTTCTTTGGGCAAAGTCATAACCCTGTTTCAGATCCAATTTTATATCAATCTAGGTTGTTCTATGGTGGTTTATGGTCTGTGTTGGGGGACCTTCCGCTGACACATTGTGCATCCACACAGCGTAATATCTTTCAGGCATTTTTATATACGCTTATCTACATCCTTGGTTATTTCAATATCACTGTAGCGCGGATCCATTTCTTTTTATTTGTTTGCATTCCCCTTTTGACAGTATCAGCTCCTTCTGTCTTGGTTCCTGCAGCTCAGCGATTTCAGTCAGGTAGCGCTGGTGTATTTTCTTATATCAGACTTCAACTACAGATGTCACCGGTGAGTCAGTGTGTTGCTTGTACACGTACACTATATACTGTATACTGTGTACAGAGCACCTGTGTATAATGTCACTGGTGATGACTGTCTTACTTGTACACTGACACTATATACAGATCTCCTGTGTATAATGTCACCTGTCATCACTGTATTACCTGTACCCTGACACTATATACAGAAGTACTGGGTATATTGTCACTGGTGGTAATAACAGTGTTGCTAGTATTGTGGTTTGTATTCATAATCAATATTGTAGTATTCGGGCACTATGTGTTGGTAATTTGTGGTCTGGTCACGGCGTGGCAGTATTTCTCCTTGTATGTGGTATCATTTTGTCCCTATATGCTGGTAATATTTATTTTTATTTATTTGTACTCATTTATATAGCGCTATTAATTTCACAGCACTTTACAGATATTATTGCCACTGTCCCCGATGGGGCTCACAATCTAGATTCCTTAGTAGTATATCTTTGTAAATGTGGGAGGAAACCAGAGTACCTGGAGGAAACCCACGCAAACACAGGGAGGACATGCATTGCAGATGTTGTCCTTGATGGGATTTGAAGCCACGACCCCAGCTCTGCAAGGCTGCAGTGCTAACCTCTGAACCGTGCTGCCCTAATATATCATATTATTCGGTCACTATGTGGTGGTAATATCTGATCATGGTGTGTCGGTATTTGTCCCTTGTATGTAGTATTATTCGGTCACTATGTGGTCTGGTCATGGTGTAGTGGGATTTCTTCCTGTATGTGGCAATATTGGTCTTGGTATAGTGGATTGTGTTGTGTATGGCGGTCATTTGTTGTCTCCGATATTAATTAGGAGAAGATTCTTTATTTCCATGAGAGTTTTAATGCTTTGTACACAGTGGCGGAGATGCACTTACAGGGGGTTTCCTGTGGAAAAAAGTAATCACTTCTCCACAGGATAAGTGATAACGTATTGATTGGTGGGGATCTGACTGCTTGGACCCATTCAGCAAAATTTTGAACTTTTAATCCCCATTAGACTGGAGTGGCATGTCCGACTAGATCACTGATCCATTCATTCACTCTGTGGCTGCACTTGTTTTTTTCTGGAAGCCCCAAAGAGAATGAATGGAGCTGCGGTCAGAAATCCCACCTGCCGCTGCATTTTAAAATAGGGATAAAAGTGTCCTGTCAGGGATAAAACTTCCCCATTCTTCAGACCGGTGCAGTTTCTAATGGTCGGACCTAAGCGATCACCTATCCTGTGGAGCCCATGTATTGGTGATAACTTGTTTTAACCAAGAACCCCATTAATGTAAACTACCGTAATTATACATCCCAGTTATTGGGGCACACGGTAGATGTGCAGCAGCCGCCGGTGTTTTACAGCTGATGCTCTGCTATAATGGACAGATATTTGCATATAGCTGTAGGGTGGGCCCCTAGAGTCCATTCCCCTGGTGGGCCCCAGACACCCCAGTCCGACCCTGTGCAGGACTATTTCTATCCACAGGAGACGTCAAGGAGAACGGCATCTTCTAGGAACATGAAGCACAATGGAGAACAGTCTGTATGACTGTGGATACAATTACAAGCAGTGACCCCTGCGATCCTGCACGGAACATTCCGGCCGTGTTTACCCGTAATACCGCAGGCTTAATAAGCTTCTTCATGGAAAGAGGATATTATTGGGATCAGGAGGAAAAGTGGAGCAGATATGAGCCGTGGAGATAGCTACAAGTATCTGCTAGACTCTCTGACTTTATTATGTTAGTAGCACTACATAGCCATATTATTTTGCTATAGTATGATATTATGTGTGCTAGTGCTATGTTAGTACAGTATAGTACTTGGGCACAGTTTAGTCTTTGCTTTGTTTTTTAGCTTTTAGTTGCTCTATCTGGGAATTAAATAAGATCTATATTGTTATATTTATTGGGCAATATATGACAGTATTATGACAGATACATTATTATTTATATCTATTTATGATTTTTTTTGCATTGTATGCCAATCATTCTGATGCATCAGCCTCAACACACTATATAGCATTATTATTATGCTAAGACTGCCTGGAATTCTAGTGGTACTTTGAGGGCACTGTAGGGTGGTATTTTTCATCATGATATACAGTTGTGCTCAAAAGTTTACATACCCCGGCAGAATTTTTGCTTTCTTGGCCTTTTTTCAGAGAATATGAATGATGACACCAAAACTTTTTCTCCACTCATGGATAGTGGTTGGGTGAAGCCATTTATTGTCAAACTACTGTGTTTTCTCTTTTTAAATCATAATGACAACTCAAAACATCCAAATGACCCTGATCAAAAGTTTACATACCCTGGTGATTTTGGCCTGATAACATGCACAGATGTTGACACAAATGGGTTTGAATGGCTACTAAAGGGAACATCCTCAACTGTGACCTGTTTGCTTGTAATCAGTGTGTGTGCATAAAAGCTGAGTGAGTTTCTGGGATCCAGATAAACTCTTGCATCTTTCATCCAGCCACTGACATTTCTGGATTGTGAGTCATGGGGAAAGCAAAATAATTGTCAACAGATCTAGGGAAAAGGTAATTGAACTGTATAAAAGAGGAAAAGGATACAAAAAGATATCCAAGGAATTGATAATGCCAGTCAGCAGTGTTAAAACTGTGATTAACAAATGGAAAATCAGAGGCGCTGTAAAAACAAAACCACAGTCAGGTAGACCAACAAAAATTTCGCTCACAACTACCAGGAAAATTGTTCGGGATGCAAAGAAAAACCCACAAATAACAGCAGCTGAAATACAGGACTCTCTGAAAACTAACGGTGTGGCTGTTTCAAGATGCACAATAAGGAGGCACTTGAAGAAAAATGGGCTGCATGGTCGAGTCGTCAGAAGAAAGCCATTACTGCGCAAATTCCACAAAGTATTACACCTGCAATATGCAAAAGAGCACAGAGACAAGCCTCAAAACTTCTGGATCAAGGTAAGTTGGAGTGATGAGACCAAAATTGAACTTTCTGGCCACAACCATAAACGTTACATTTGGATAGAGGTCAACAAGACCTTTGATGAAAGGAACACCATACCTACTGTAAATCACGGAGGTGGATCGCTGATGTTTTGGTGATGTGTAAGCTACAAAGGCACAGGAAACTTGGTCAAAGTTGAAAGAAAGATGAATGCAGCACGTTATCAGCAAATAGTGCTGTGCATGGGACGTACTTGGACGTTCCAACATGACAACGATCCAAAACACAAGGCCATGTTGACCTGTCATTGCTACAGCAGAACAAAGTGAAGATTCTGGAGTGGCCATCTCAGTCTGCTGACCTCAATATAATTGAGCCACTCTGGGGAGATCTCAAGCAAGCAGTTCATGCTAGAAAGCCCAGGAATTTACAGAAACTAGAGGCTTTTGTCAAGAAGAATGGGTAGCTTTACCATCTGAGAAAATAAAGAACCTCATCCACAACTACCACAAAACATTTCAAGCTGTCATTGATGTTAGAGGGGGCAATACACGGTATTAAGAAATGGGGTATGTAAACTGTTGATCAGGGTCATTTGGATGTTTTGGGTTGTCATTATGATTTAAAAAGAGAAAACACAGTAGTTTGACAATAAATGGCTTCACCCAACCACTAACCATGAGTGGAGAAAAAGATTTGCTGTTCTCATTCAAATTCTCTGAAAAAAGGCCAAGAAAGCAAAAATACTGCCGGGGTATGTAAACTTTTGAGCACAACTGTAGCTATATTGCTCACTCTCAAGTTTTGCTTTATTATTTTGGGTAGCCTTTGACTGCATTATTTTAGCACTAAAGAGTGTCACGGGAGTACTGGGTAGACTAAGGCTGGTTACCCGGGCCCCTGCGATATCCCTCAGGCTAGGGAAACCCTGTCTGTCCCTTTCCCAGAAGTTACACTAAAGGTGTGCATGTCTGGGCTGCCAGGCCTGACCCTGTCTCCTGTTTCAGCCCTAAGCTGAAACCACCACCCGCCACCCAGTGAAGAGACCACACACCAACCCCTACAGAAAGCACAGACAGGGAAAACTGAAAAACGCACCACGCCGCAGACACACAGGAATACACTATAATGTGCACAGGGCAAAACAAATACAAATATAGGAAGGAGGAATATGACAAAAAGGATAATTCACCACCAGATACGATATTCCTACAACAGGACCACCACTCCAGACCGGAATCACTAGGCACAAAGCACAAACTATAATCGGCGACGCCCAAAGTCCAGTACGACTATTTAAAGGCCGTGGGCGTGACCCAGCCTCCAACCAAATTGCCAGCTAGATTAACCCCGAGCAAGCTGGATAAAATCTAGCCGACGCCACTGAGCGTGTAGTGGACGTATGTGGAATTACCGCTGTCTGTCGGACGCCCTAGTGTGAACAGCGTCCGACATGACAAAGAGTGATATTATTTGGGCACTGTATAATGGTTTTATAGCAGCACAGTATAGCTGTATTAATGAAGTGCAGTACAGTCTTTGGCGCTTACATTAGTACTGTGCAGTTGTATTATTTCACCTTTATCTGCCAGTATTATACACACACTGTGTATAGAGCGTTTTTTTTATTATTATTTAGAATGATTGCTTATGTAATTATATGACGATATTATTTACGAGCTGTATTGCGGTACTATTGCGGTTTTAATCCAGCAAATTGATAATAAATTCTTTATTGCGACTTAATCAAAATAGTAGCAAGAACATAGAAAGATACTGACGCGTTTCGAGTCTGACAGACTCTTACGATTAAAGGTCAGCCATATTCGAAGCTCGAAAAGCGTCTATTTTTTTATTTTAACCCCTTCGCGACATGCGCCGTACTAGTACTGCGCTGCCGGCACTGCATTTGTGCCAGCAGCAGTACTAGTACGGCGCATCGATCACCGCGGTCTCGCGCTGAGCGCCGCGGTGATCGGGTGCGGGTGTCAGCTGTATATGACAGCTGACACCCCGCAGCAATGCCCACGATCGGCGCTATCGCCGATCGCGGGCATTTAACCCCTCTGATGCCGCTGTCAATAGTGACAGCGGCATAGAGGGGGATCACGCAGGGATGGGGGCTCCCTGCGCTCTCCCACCGGAGCAACGCGATGAGATCGCGCTGCTCCGGTGACCTGGAAGGAGTCCCCGGATCCAAGATGGCCGCGGGACTCCTTCCGGGTCATGAGATGACCTAGCTTGCCGTCGCCTGCTGAGAGTTCCTAATAGCAGGCGCCGGCAAGCCTCTGCCCTTGCCTGTCACATCGGTGATCTGACAGAGTGCTGTGCACACTGTCAGATCACCGATCTGTGATGTCCCCCCCTGGGACAAAGTAAAAAAGTTTAAAAAAAAATGTCCACATGTGTAAAAAAAAAAAAAATAAAAAAAAAATAAAAAAAAAAAATTCCTAAATAAAGAAAAAAAAAAAATATTCCCATAAATACATTTCTTTATCTAAATAAAAAAAAATAATCACACAATAAAAGTACACATATTTAGTATCGCCGCGTCCGTAACGACCCCACCTATAAAACTATATCACTAGTTAACCCCTTCAGTGAACACCGTAAAAAAAAAAAAAAAAAAAACGAGGCAAAAAACAACGCTTTATTCTCATACCGCCAAACAAAAAGTGGAATAACACGCGATCAAAAAGACGGATATAAATAACCATGGTACCGCTGAAAACGTCATCTTGTCCCGCAAAAACAAGCCGCCATACAGCATCATCAGCAGAAAAATAAAAAAGTTATAGCTCTCAGAATAAAGCGATGCAAAAACAATTATTTTTTTATATAAAATAGTTTTTATTGTGTAAAAGCGCCAAAACAAAAAAAATTACATAAATGAGGTATCGCTGTAATCGTACTGACCTGAAGAATAAAACTGCTTTATCAATTTTACCACACGTGGAATGGTATAAACGCCTCCCCTAAAAGAATTTCAGGAATTGCTGGTTTTTGTTCATTCTGCCTCCCAAAAATCGGAATAAAAAGCGATCAAAAAATGTCATGTGCCCGAAAATGGTACCAATAAAAACGTCAACTCGTCCCGCAAAAAACAAGATCTCACATGACTCTGTGGGCCAAAATATGGATAAATTATAGCTCTCAAAATGTGGTGATGCAAAAACTATTTTTTGCAATAAAAAGCGTCTTTTAGTGTGTGATGGCTGCCAACCATAAAAATCCGCCCAAAAAACGCTATAAAAGTAAATCAAATCCCCCTTCATCACCCCCTTAGTTAGGGAAAAATAATAAAATTTTAAAAAATATATTTATTTCCATTTTCCCGTTAGGCTACTTTCACACTAGTGTCGGTACGGGGCCGTCGCGCTGCGTCGGCCCGACGTACCGACGCATACTGTGCAAGCGCCGCACAACGGGGGCAGCGGATGCTGTTTTTCCACGCATCCGCTGCCCCATTGTGAGGTGCGGGGAGGTGGGGGCGGAGTTCCAGCCGCGCATGCGCGGTCGGAAATGGTGGACCGTCGGCACAAAAAAAGTTACATGTAATGTTTTTTGCTGCCGGCGGTCCGACGCAACCGTCGCACAACGGTTGCGACGTGTGTCAATACGTCACAATGCGTCGCTAATGTTAGTCTATGGGGAAAAAAACGCATCCTGCAGATGACTTTGCAGGATGCGTTTTTTCGCCAAAACTACGCATTGCGACGTATGCAAAAAAACGCTAGTGTGAAAGTAGCGCTAGGGTTAGGACTAGGGTTAGGGTTGGGGTTAGGGCTAGGGTTAGGGCTGGGGTTAGGGTTGGGGTTAGGGTTTCAGTTAGAATTGGGGAGTTTTCACTGTTTAGGCACATCAGGGGCTCTCCAAACGCGACATGGCATCCGATCTCAATTCCAGCCAATTCTGCTTTGAAAAACTAAAACGGTGCTCCTTCCCTTCCGAGTTCTCCTGTGCGCCCAAACAGTGGTTCCCCCCAACATATGGGGTATCAGCGTTCTCAGGACAAGTTGGACAACAACTTTTGGGGTCCAATTTGTCCTGTTACCCTTGGGAAAATAAAAACGTGGGGGCTAAAATATCATTTTCGTGGAAAAAAATATATTTTTTATTTTCACGGCTCTGCGTGATAAACTGTAGTGAAACACTTGTTGGTTCAAAGTTCTCACAACACATCTAGATAAGTTCCTTGGGGGGTCTAGTTTCCAATATGGGGTCACTTGTGGGGGGTTTCTACTGTTTAGGTACATCAGGGGCTCTGCAAATGCAACATGACACCTGCAGACCAATCCATCTAAGTCTGCAATTCAAACGGCGCTCCTTCCCTTCCAAGCTCTGCCGTGCGCCCAAACAGTGGTTCCCCCCCATATATGGGGTATCAGCGTACTCAGGGCAAATTGGACAATAACTTTTGTGGTCCAATTTCTCCTGTTACCCTTGGGAAAAAAAAATTGCGGGCTAAAACATCATTTTGTGGAAAGAAAAAATGATTTTTTTAATTTTCACAGCGCTACATTCTAAACTTTAGTGAAACAATTGGGGGTTAAAAGTGCTCACCACACATCTAGATAAGTTCCTTAGGGGGTCTTCTTTCCAAAATGGTGTCACTTGTGGGGGTTTCCACTGTTTAGGCACGTCAGGGGCTCTCCAAACACGACATGGGTTCCGATCTCAATTCCAGCCAATTTTGCATTGAAAAGTCAAATGGCGCTCCTTCCCTTCCACGCTCTGCCATGCGCTCAAACAGTGGTTTATCCCCATATATGAAGTATCAGCGTACTCAGGACAAATTGCACAACAACTTTTGGGGTCCAATTTATCCTGTTACCCTTGGGAAAATAAAAAATTTGTGGCAAAAAGATCATTTTTTGTGAAAATTAATATGATTTTTTTTTACGGCTCTACATTATAAACTTCTGTGAAGCACTTGGAGGTTCAAAGTGCTCACCACACATCTAGATTAGTTCCTTAGAGGGTCTACTTTCCAAAATGGTGTCACTTGTGGGGGTTTCCACTGTTTAGGCACGTCAGGGGCTCTCCAATCGCGACATGGGTTTTTGCATTGAAAAGTCAAATGGCGCTCCTTCCCTTCCGAGCTCTGCCATGTGCCCAATCAATGGTTTACCCCAACATGTGGGGTATCGGCGTACTCAGGACAAATTGTACAACGACTTTTTTGGTCCAATTTCTCCTGTTACCCTTGGTAAAATAAAACAAATTGGATCTGAAGTAAAAATTTTGTGAAAAAAAAGTTAAATGTTCAATTTTTTTTAAACATTCCAAAAATTCCTGTGAAGCACCTGAAGGGTTAATAAACTTTTTGAATGTGGTTTTGAGTACCTTGAGGGGTGCAGTTTTTAGAATGGTGTCACTTTTGGGCATTTTCTGTCATATAGACCCCTCAAAGTCACTTCAAGTGTGAGGTGGTCCGTAAAAAAAATGGTTTTGCAAATTTTGTTGCAAAAATGAGAAATCGCTGGTCAACTTTTAACCCTTATAACTCCTTAACAAAAAAAAATTATGTTTCCAAAATTGTGCTGATGTAAAGCGGACATGTGGGAAATGTTGTTTATTAACTATATTATGAGATATAACTCTCTAATTTAAGGGCATAAAAACTAAAAGTTTGAAAATTGCTAAATGTTCATAATTTTCAACAAATTTTTGTTTTTTTTCACAAATAAATGCAAGTCATATCGAAGAAGTTTTACCACTATCATGAAGTACAATATGTCACAAGAAAACAAGGTCAGAATCGCCAGGATCCGTTGAAGCGTTTGAGTTATGACCTCATAAAGTGACAGTGGTCAGAATTCTAAAAATTGGCCCTGTCACTTAGGTGAAAACAGGCTTCGGGGTGAAGGGGTTAATGAAGTCACAATAAAGAATTTTTCTTCTTTGCTTTTATCTCGCTTTGCTGGATTGAAAAACATTTTTCATCACTTCTGATAAAGGGGGATTTAATGTAATGATGGAAGATGACGCTACGATAACATCACATTAGCGATCACTTCGGATGCAGCATATCACTACGTACAAATGAAGGTCTCTACATTGAGGGGAATTCTTACTTATGTACCTGAATTACTTTCCTCCAGTGGCACCAACCATTCTCGAATAACGGCGTATGACAGGAAGTACGTAGCAAACGAATGGCAGTCTCTGAACATAAGAGCAAAGCAGCCTTTGTACAAACCAAAGAACCCTTCTTCCTTCACTATGGTCAGGAGACAGTGGACTGGGCCAGAGTATTTCGGTTGGGTCAGGATGGAGCACATATTGGAACGGTGTGGAGAAACCTGCGTCTGGAGTCGAACCTTCGCCATGTCTGCAGGCGATGACACCAGAACCTAAAAACATAGGATATATCAGAAACGCAGAGATCTTGGATACAGTGAGGATGCGGAACTCAAAGGGCCCAAGTCTCCATCATCAATCATTGACTTTTTTGTGTGAAATTCTTAAGAATTGCTTATGTGGTTAATGAATTTTGAACAAATTGAAAAATGTTCCTTTTTTTTTTTTTCCCAAACGGTCTTATATTTTGTTAAAATGTTGCTAAATTTGCACAAAAATTGCAAACATACGGTAAATAAAAACATTCCAGGAGGAATGGGACTGGAGAGCATTAGCATTAAAATGATGCGCTTTTTTTTAAAATAAAGTCACAAATTAGGAATTAGCCAAAAACTTATGGAAATCTTGAACTCTGTCAACAATGCCAGAAACAAAAATAAATAAATAATAATATTAAAAAAAAAAAACAGTGAACACATAAAATATACTTTAAAAAAGGAGTACATAAAAAATTCAAATTATAATAAGAAGCAAATGAAAAACAGGAGGAAGAATATAAAAAATTAAACAAAAAAAGGGCACAAATGCAATAATGAATCGAACCCCAAGAATATTCCTAAACGGCAGAACTTTTCACATTACAGATAATTAATTGTTCAGGGGGCACCAGATATGAAAATCGTCTGTCTAGAGTGGGCAATTCCTTGAAGCTGTTGTTAATGGGGCTAATACAGAAAACGTTATTTTAAGCCCCTCCCCATTAATTTTAAGCCCTCTTTATTAATTGTACATCCCTCTGCATAGCCGCACCCTTTTCCAAACATCTAGCTTTTTTTTTTTTGCTGTAGAAAAATTCACTACTGCTGTATATTAACCCTTTGTGAAGTTCAGACGTACCTGTATTCCTCCAGCCACATAACCAGATAGAAAAATGTCTAGTTTGGATGGTTTCACATTGCGTGAGCCGTATTTCTGCTGGCACAGGTTGTGCAGACAGTTTCTATACACTCCGAACACTATAGACGAGCTGACGGACACGGTGGAAATAGGCATTGACATTCCCTTGAAGAATCCGGACACCTATGAAAGTGAATGAGGTAAAAATGGAATTTAGGTATGAAATATTGAATACCGGGTCGGCCACAAATATCAGCCGGACATTTCTGTTGCAGGAATCAGCTGGTAGTGGCTGAACACAGGAACTGTGGCCAGCGCTATAAATAATAGGCATCACTTGTTCAGCTACTCATCATTGTTGCAGACGTCCAGGATTGGATGAGAATCCCCAAATCGATGTGAAAACCATCACGCATCTGCAGAACATCATGTGTACTGAAGCCTCCCAGTGTCCGCAATGCAAAGGTTGTGGCTACTGGATATAATGTTGGACAGCCACTGAGGAAAGGGGGTCTTGATTTTGCTGCCCACCTTTTATGGTGGGGGGTGGGGGTACTTACTTTTTCCACTTTGTAGGTGGTGTAGATGCAGTGCCATATCCCAGTGTAGCTTCTCTGGGTCTGAATTCGGACCTGGTGGAGGGAGAATATTATACAGTATACATGGGGTAAGTGCCAGGGAAGGGAATCCTCAGGTTACAAGTCTGTAATCGGGGTGAAGGCTCGGACCGAGGCTTCAGGAAACCGTCAGGCATATAAACTATGACATAACCATAAAGCCCTGGCACACACTGGATACAGTCAGCATTTGTGATATCTATTCTATTACTATTTGTGAGTAACGGCAATAAGGAGATCACAGCAGCCTCTGCATTCTCCATATTAACAAGACGCCGTGATAAAAACTATCTGGATCAGCGGTGAGTATTGTATCAGCATGTCAGCGTTATTTCTGACACATATGTATTTAATTTTGGCTACAGAAAGGGAGTGAGGTCAGTCAGGAGATCACAGCAGCCTCTGCGTTCTCCATATGGACAGCAGGTAGTGATATGAAGCAAAAGAGGGGAGAAGCCAGCACTGCTTATGGTCAGAACGCAATACATAAAGTGCACATGCACATAATTTCTAACTGTATTTCAAAATGAGACATTTAGCAAACAATTGATCAATTCTTTGAGCCACCCCGCCACGCCAAGGCATTCTCATAATGGGGCAGTCCTACTCTACGTTTTTTATATTCGCTGTGCCATAAAGGCCTCCTAAAAAGCAAGACCACATAAATGCAAGCTGTACCTGAAGCATTTCTGAATCACTCCCATAGTGCCAGAAAGGGCAAGCGCAGATAAAGGTTGACCAGGTCCAGCCATAGACATTTCAGGTTTAACCCCCACACTGCCCAACCAGCACCACGGATAAAGGGTGAGAGAGGCTGAGACACAGGTGCACAATTAAACATAGCCTAAGTTCTGACCATAAGCAGTGCTGGCTTCTCCCCTCTTTTGCTTTTACATTGGTGTGTGGCTGACCACCACTGTTGCCGTGCACGCTGGGTTATGTGCGCCATTCTTTCTGTGTTCACTGTGATTGATAGGCTGCTGTACACACACACACAGCAGCCCTGCCCTGCCCCAGGCGCTGTTTAATTGTGCACCTGTGTCCAAGCCTGTCTCACCCTTTATCCGTGGTGCTGGTTAGGCAGTGTGGGGGTTAAACCTGAAATGTCTATACTGGACCTGGTGAACCTTTATCTGTGCTTGCCCTTTCTGGCACCATGGGAGTGATTCAGAAATGCTTCAGGTACAGCTTGCATTTATGTAATCTTGCTTTTTAGGAGGCCTTTATGGCACAGCGAATATAAAAAACGTAGAGTAGGACTGCCCCATTATGAGAATGCCGTGAAGTGGCGGGGTGGCTCAAAGAATTGATCAATTGTTTGCTAAATGTCTCATTTTGAAATACAGTTAGAAATTAGTATGTGCATGTGCACTTTATGTATTGTGTTCTGACCATAAGCAGTGCTGGCTTCTCCCCTCTTTTGCAGTGATATGAAGCACCTGGCTCAGCGGTGAGTAATACATTGGCATGGTGCCATTACCTTTGACACATGTATTTTTCGTTTAGAATGGAGAGTATGTGCGATGTCGGTCAGGAGATCACAGCAGCCTCTGCTTTCTTTATATTAGTGGAATATGTTTGTAACTAGTAAGTGGATTCCTTTGCCCTCATTGCAGACGTCAGCCACATTAAATAGCAGTTCTCTTCCTCCGCAGTATCTGTTACCTGAATGGTTTCCTCTCTTATAGGGCATGTATCAGGGAATAGATCAGTCTAAGGGAATTGTTATAATCTACAAGAAGGGGAACTGACAGGCAGAGGACATGTTACCCACCTTCACCGTGTCCAGGGGGTATCCCACCATAACGCCACAGGCTCCTGCAACACAAGATGACCGTGACATTAGATCCAGACTCTATACATTGTATACGACGGCCTCGGTGAATGTCCAGATTGACCGGTAAATCCTAGGTTTTACCGTCCTTCTGACTTTTACAGTAACAGTATATGTTACTGTAAAAGTCAGAAGGACGGTGAAACCTAGGATTTACCGGTCAATCTGGACATTCACCGAGGCTGTCGGTAAAAGCTCAAAATGAAAAGTAAAATTGGACTTTTACCGGTGAAGTCTTGGTAAATGTTAACATTTCTCAACAGCGTTGGTAAAAGTCAGATGTATTCCATCTAAACGAACTATTTTGGACTTTTACCTGGGCGATTTGGTAAATCTTTACATTTACCAGCATGTGTTGGTAAAAGTAACTTTGAGTCACAGAATTCTGACTCTGACCAGCGACACCTTTCCCACTGTGTCCTCCATTTCCTCGCCCGCGGTGGCTTACGCTTTTTATTATACCCTTCTTAGCTACATTTGCCAGGAAGCCGTGGTAAATGTGCACATTTACCAACTGCGCTTGGTTAAAGTCAGATGTTCCATCTTCACACCAGATATTTCTGACTTTTACCAACGCTGTTGAGAAATGTTAACATTTACCAAGACTTCACCGGTAAAAGTCCAATTTTACTTTTCATTTTGAGCTTTTACCGACGGCCTCGGTGAATGTCCAGATTGACCGGTAAATCCTAGGTTTTACCATCCTTCTGACTTTTACAGTAACATATACATTGTACAATGCCGGGGATGTGACTATGGAGGGACTGCTGTTTCTGTGATGTCAGGGAGAATATGACAATCACGGTCCTGGACGGCCGCCATCGCTGGTGTAATGCGCTCAGCCCCATACTGAACTGTAAATAGCTGTTTGGCCGGATATAAGAAGGTCACGTTATAATTCGTCCCCTCTGGACAGGAAACTAAAACTAATATTTCATTGGAATAATATGGACACAGCAGGCTGGAGACTGGGCTCGAGTCTGTCAGGGCATGGTGAGAGTTGTAGTTATACAAGAGCCGTAAAGTCACAGGTGGCACCAAGCAACAGGGTGGATTATTGATATTAATCATTGTAGCATTGCAGCATGGAGGAGAAGCACAACTCACGTGATATCGCGCGTGTATAATAAATGATGCATTATATGGACACTATATAACGATGCACAGTATAATGATTACCTCCCAGAGCTCCTGCGATGAAGTCAGCCATCTGCCGCCGTATGTCAGCCCGTCCCCGTCACTCTGTGCAGCTGGCGATTATGGGAATTATCTGAGTGCCAGCATTTATATCCACACAGCTCAGTCCTGGAAGAAAGACAGAGGGAGGTTAAACGCCAAGCAGCAAATACAGGGACCCTGCCAGGACTAACAGTCCCCCCACCCATGTCACACGGCAGGTGACAATACGTCCTGCTCAGTGTGATAAAGGTGACTCCGGCAATGTCTCCTGTGAACTGCTGCAAAAATGCAGATCACTGCCCCCATGGGAGGCTGCAACCTGATATTAAAGCCTCTGGGGCTCAGTGATTAGGAGCGCCAACTGCATCACAATCTCCAAGAGTCCTGTCCCATAATCTGACCTTGTGTGAAGACTCATTGCGTCCCAACCTCCAGTACTAGGAAGGGGACATAGTGGTGCTGTGCAACATGACACGTCAGCCGATGCTCCGCTTATTGGTAGGGTAACCCCTGCTAGAATTCATCTGATGGTGGCTGCAGAGCTGAGGTTCTTAAAGGGAACCTGTCACCCCAAAAATCGTATATGAGCTAAGGCCACCGGCATCAGGGGTTTATCTACAGCATTCTTTATTGCTGTAGATAAGCCCCCCGATGTAACCTGAAAGGTAAGAAAAACAGATTATATTATACTCATCCAGGGGCGGTCCTGCTGCGGTCCGGTTCGATGGGCGTCACGTCCGCGTCCGGCACCTCCCATCTTCTTACGATGACGTCCTCTTCTTGTCTTCACGCTGCGGCTCCGGCGCAGGCGTACTTTGTCTGCCCTGTAGAGGGAAGAGCAAAGTACTGCAGTGCGCAGGCGCCGGGAAAGGTCAGAGAGGCCCAGCACCTGCGCACTGCAGTACTTTGCTCTTTCCTCAACAGGGCAGACAAAGAGCGCCTGCACCGGAGCTGCAGCGTGAAGAGAAGAAGAGGACGTCATCGTAAGAAGATGGGAGGCCCCGGACCGCGACGCCCATCGGACCGGACCGCAGCGGGACCGCCCCTGGGTGAGTATAATCTAACCTGTTTTTCTTATCATTCAGGTTACATCGGGGGCTTATCTACAGCATTACAGAATGCTGTAGATAAGCCCCTGATGCCGGTAGCCGCAGCTCATATATGATTTTTGGGGTGACAGATTCCCTTTAAAGATCCCTCCACAGGGAAACTGGCATTGTGAATGAAAGAACTGTTACATACTGTATTTGTGCTGATTCATTTCTTATGTTTGTATTGTTTTTCCAACACAGAACTCTCAATCTCCTGCACAGACTAAGGCTATGTGCACACATTGCGGATTTTGATGCATTTCCGCAGCCTTTTTGGACGCACGGAATTGCGTCAAATCTGCAGTGTATTGCACCACCGATGTTAGTCAAAGGAAAATTGAGAATTGGTGTGCACATGTAAAAAATACGCGCGGATTTACAGCGTTTTATTTTCCGCTGCATGTCAATTCTTTTTGCGGATCTGCAGCGTTTCTGCACCCATTGACTACCGTGGAGTCAGGCAAATCCGCAGCAAAATCACAGGTGTAAAAAGATTTGTGGTTTTGCTGCGGAGTTGCGTGCAAGAAACGCAGAAGATCGGGAGGAGGAAGAGTGTGTGCTGGAGACTGTGTGTGAGCGGAGACTGTGTGTGTGCGGAGAAGATGTGCGTGTCTGTGTGCGGGTGTCTGTGTGTGTCTGTGTGGGTCAGTGTGTGTGTGCGGGGGTCTGCGGGTGTGTGCGGGGCTGTGTGTAGGCAGGCATCATCCGATGGGACTACTAGCCCCATCTGGCTATGCCTGCTACAATGACAACTAGCCGATGATGGAACAGTAGTAGTCCTATCATCCGGCTTCTGTGTTAAAAAAAACACATACACACATATTCAGTATATACTCACCAAACAGCTAATCTCCGACGCCCTCAATCACCTGTAAAAAAATAAAATAATAAACCAACAGTATACTCCCTGTTCCAACGTAATCCATTTAATAACGATTGTCCCACGATGATCTCTCGTGTAGAGCTGTCACATTGGCAGATGTGACCGCTCTCCATGGGCCTCCAGTTATACAATGACAGCAGGTATCCTCCCACAGTGGATCACTCCGCCGTCAGAGGTCAATGGAATTCATGCTGTCACTTGCGGCACTGCTGCGTGGAAAAATTCTCACGCAGCAGTGCCATAAAGTGAGAGCATGAACTCCAGTGAACCCTCAGTGATAACACTCCTGTCAGTGTGTCACTGGAGGCCCTGTAGAGCGGTCACATCTCCTGATGTGACAGCTCTATAGGGATAGATCATCGTGGGACACTCGTTATTAAATGGATTACATCGGACCAGGGAGTATTTGTGTTGGTTTATTTACTTTTTTTTTTTACAGGTGATCGAGGGCGTCACAGGAATTAGGAGTACAATAAAGATGGGAAACTGTGTTTAGTGTTTTATTTCATTAATTTTATTCTGGCTGTGTGTTTATTTAACCCCTTAACAACTATAGGATTAGTATTGAATAGGTATCTTATTGACGCCTCTCCATTACTAAGCTGGGCTTGATGTCACCTTACAATATAAAGGTGACATCAATCCCACAAATATTACCCCATATGCCACAGCTACAGGGCAGTGGGAAGAATGCTGTGTATTGAGGTGCGAGACTTGTGCGAGTTTCTCGCAAGTGTGACCCCGGCCTACTGCAGATTTTGTGTGTGTGTCTTTATTTAACTCTTTATGTACCATTTTATTATGTTTATTAGTAAATATCGGGCTTGGTATTATCTATCTATCTATCTATCTATCTATCTATCTATCTATCTATCTATAGATACAGTACAGACCAAAAGTTTGGACACACCTTCTCATTTAAAGATTTTTCTGTATTTTCATGACTATGAAAATTGTACATTCACACTGAAGGCATCAAAACTATGAATTAACACATGTGGAATTATATACTTAACAAAAAAGTGTGACTACCTCTTGAAGCTCATCAAGAGAATGCCAGGAGTGTGCAAAGCAGTCATCAAAGCAAAAGGTGGCTACTTTGAAGAACCTAGAATATAAGACATAATTTCAGTTGTTTCACACTTTTTTGTTATGTCTTATATTCTAGGTTCTTCAAAGTAGCCACCTTTTGCTTTGATGACTGCTTTGCACACTCCTGGCATTCTCTTGATGAGCTTCAAGAGGCAGTCACACTTTTTTGTTAAGTATATAATTCCACATGTGTTAATTCATAGTTTTGATGCCTTCAGTGTGAATGTACAATTTTCATAGTCATGAAAATACAGAAAAATCTTTAAATGAGAAGGTGTGTCCAAACTTTTCGTCTGTACTGTATATCTAATTATCTATTATCAAAACATTTTTTCTTTATTAATTATCTATCTATCTATCTATAGATCTATCTCTGTGTGTAAACATTATTCTTCAAGGGAGTATGTAATAGAAGAGGCTGGAAAAGGAAATTACATCACAATTCTTTTTTTTTGTTAAATAATATATCTTTATTTAGCTTACAAAAACGCATACAAATCCGCATCAAAAACACATAAAAAACGCGCTGATTTTTAACTGCGTTTTCTGCCTAGAGATGCAGAATCAGCGCAGAAAATTTCACAGACAAATCCGCAACGTGTGCACATACCCTTAAAGCAACATGAAAACTCTGTACCCTGCAACCACCACTGGGAGCTCACTGCATATGGTTTATTATTCAGCTCAATGTATAAACAGTACGTGGATAGGCTGAAAAGCTCCCCCTAGTGGTGACATAAAGCAGACAATATTATCAGCAGGAGATTTGTAGTTCTGTAGAAACAAAGAACAAAATATTAAACTTAATAATATTAGAGCTAATAAGTCGAGTGGCACTAATCTGATCATAAGCAGAACCCTTACAGACACTACCATAACTATTATAAACCACCAGAAACACCCCATAGACACAGAAAACACCATCCTTGCCTTTTGTATATTGCAAACACACAATTTTTATTACATTTATGTTTTCAAAAACAAAGTAAAAAATACATCCAAAATATTCATGAAGTCATCAACAGATACATGCTTTCTGCACAATGGTTCCACTTTACCCTAGTTGGATGTTACTGAGCACATTATAAGGTCGTAGAGTATCTTTCCAAGGGGACAAGAGGATCCAGGTGCCATCCAAACGGAATTTGCTCTTTCCCTAACTATGCTAACGTTATTTTCACTTCATTGTATTATGAACTCCTATTCAAGCAAAAATGTGCTCTCACAAAATAATCATTAAACCTGCTATTTACTGTCTATAACTAATACTATAATACTGTCCCTTATACACAAGAAATACTGCTCCAATGTACAAGAACATAACTACTATAATACTGCTCCTACGTACAGGAATATATCTACTATAATACTGCTCCTATGTACAAGAATATAACTACTATAATACTGCCCCTATGTACAAGAATATAACTACTATAATACTGCTCCCTATGTACAAGAATATAACTACTATAATACTGCTCCTACGTACAGGAATATAACTACTATAATACTGCTCCTATGTACAAGAATATAACTACTATAATACTGCTCATATGTATAAGAATCTAACTACTATGATACTGTCCCCTATGTACAAGAATATAACTACTATGATACTGTCCCCTATGTACAAGAATATAACTACTATAATACTGCCCCCTATGTACAATAATATAACTATTATAATACTGCCTCCTATGTACAGGAATATAACTACTATAATTCTGCTCCTACGTACAAGAATATAACTACTATAATACTGCTCCTACGTACAGGAATATAACTACTATAATACTGCCCCTATGTACAAGAATATAACTACTATAATACTGCCCCCTATGTACAAGAATAGAACTATTATAATACTGCTCCTATGTACAAGAATATAACTACTGTAATACTGCCCCTATGTACAAGAATATAACTAGTATAATACTGCCCCCATGTACAAGAATATAACTAATATAATACTGCTCCTATGTACAAGAATATAACTACTATAATACTGCTATGTACAAGAATATAACTACTATAATACTGCTCCTATGTACATGAATATACCGTAACTACTAAAATACTGCTCCTATGTACAAGAATATAACTACTATAATACTGCCCCTGTGTACAAGAAGATAACTACTATAATACTGCCCCTATGTGCAAGACTACAGTATAACTACTATAATACTGACAAAAACAGCCAGGGAAATGTTGAGATCTGTATATTTCATATCTGGAGCAGATTACTGCCTACACTATTATAAGCCATGTGTCACAGGGTTTCTGCAACAGAGAGGAGCCAGAAGACTGCAGCGTCTGATTGCGCCGTATGGCTGTGAGGGCCATATTTACGGTGTGAAAAAATATCAAGCTTGCTCTATATTTTTCACGGCTTACAGACACGGCCCCCATTGTAAATCAATGGGGCCGCAAAAACAACGGAAGCTTGTTTTTCCGGTGCGCCGTGACTTCCGGTTTTGCGGACCGCCGCTTTTTTTTCCAATACTTTTACTATAGTATTGGGAACCTGAAAAACGTCAATCCGTAATTTTTTTGCAGTCCGATATTGCGGCAGACCTTGAAAATTGAGGCGATACAGCCCGCAAAAAAGGACTACAATAACAAGCTGCAAAAAGCCCGGAGAGTGTAAAAGCAGCCTTAGGGCTCATACTTACCTGCGAGCAACTCAGATGAGTCTCGCACGGCAATACCCCGCACTGCACCTGGCACAGAGGAGCGGAGCGTGTGGCTGCATGTATTTCTATGCGGCCGCATGCTTCACTCCTGAGTGCCGGCAGCAGCGCCGGGTTTTAACATGCAAGACTCATCCGAGTTGCTCGCAAGTATGAGCCCTTAGACATAGCATTTGCTGCATGGCTTAGGAGGAGAGGAGTTCAGTTCATAGGACAAGAAATTATGAAGGAGTTATTTGTGACTATTGCATGGATTTGTAAGTGTGATAATTCCCTTCCCTCATCTTACTTTGGTTATTCCCCTTCCTCCATTCTCTGGTGCATTCCTCTGTTATACGTGAATGAATATTTTGTATGCCTGGTGTTTTCAGTTTGCCCTCGTTTGTGAAGCCTTGTTTGTCGGGTTGGTGAGCTTCGGTGCACAGAAGCGCACCTCTTCCCTGGATGGGGGAAGAGAATAGACAGAGGGCTAACTCAGGAGATAAGGCAAAGGTGATGGACCCGGCATCTTCACCTTCAGAAGTATCCTGGGGAATAGGGCGAGCTAGGGCACCCCCTAGTGTCAGGCACAAGGAAGAAGCCCCTGTGCCCGGGTCACACGACAACCGTGTCGTGACACCATGAATAATACGACATGTGGGTGAAATTTCCTGGTAGTTTGGTGTTTGGCCATCACTGTATATTTTGATCAGTCAATCATTGAATTCTCATCTTTAAATGAAACCTGTCAACAGGATTGTGCTGAGTAACTACAGTGACAGGTTGGCGTCGATATACTGATTACACTGATACCTGGTGATGAAATCCGTCTTGTGGTTGTTGTTTATTTTCAGTTTTTAGTAAATGAGATTCTCATACTCTGGGGCGGAGCTGTGGGCGGAGCTGTGAATGTGGGCGGTGCTTTATGTGGTGCTCTGCTTAGGTATTCATACTAATGGCTTATGACAGGTCACTGATGCCTCACTGACCTGACCCCTATTTTACATACTGAATATAATATGTATTGAAAAAAAAATAAAATAAATCACATTCAGCAGGCAGGTGGCGGCGCCTGCGTTGTAGAATGTGTTATGACCTGGTGGTTAAGAGGCCACACTGATATGACCTGGTGGCTAAAACGCAACATGGAACGAGCTCTGAGAAGGTGGTATCTCTACTGACCGCAGTCCCTAATCCTAACAACAACACTAGTAATAGCCGTGGGGTGTTCCTGACTCTCCCTAGACACCTCTTCACTGCCTAAGAACTAACTACCCCTAAAGAAGGAAATAGAAAGCTATCTTGCCTCAGAGAAAACCCCAAAAGGAAAGACAGCCCCCCACAAATATTGACTGTGAGTGGAGAGGGAAATGACGTACACAGAAATGAAATCAGATTTCAGCAAAGGAGGCCAATACTAAACTTGATAGACAGAGAAAAAAGGATACTGTGCGGTCAGTATTAAAAACTACAAAATCCACGCAGAGTTTACAAAAATGAACGCCACACCGACTCACGGTGTGGAGGGGCAAATCTGCTTTCCCAGAGCTTCCAGCTAGCCTGAATATGACATAGTGACAAACTGGACAAAAAGAGACATATTTGCAGAGCAATAGAGTCCAAGCAAATGGACAAACAAGAACTAGCAAAAACTTATCTTTTGCTGACAAGGACAGGCCATATGAGAAATCCAAGGAGAGAACCAAATCCAACCAAGAACATTGACAGCTGGCATGAACTAAAGCCCAGAGCAGGTTTAAATAACAAACCCAGGCAAGGCGATTAGTGAAGGCAGCTGCTACAGCTACCTAAAGGAGCAGCAGTTCCACTCGAAACCACCAGAGGGAGCCCAAGGGCAGAACTCACAAAAATACCATTAGCAACCACAGGAGGGAGCTCCAGAACGGAATTCACAACAAGAATGATCGCGTGTAATGTGCATTTAATGATTTTATTAGGTGCAATAAATGTATTCAGGAAAAAAAAAATTCTGTCTCAGATTGGCGCCTGAGCAGTAGCATCTATCAGATCGCTGAATTGCCTGCTGAATGTGATTTTTTTTTTTTCAAAACATATTATATTCAGTATGTAAAATAGGGGGCGAGTCAGTGAGGGATCAGTGACCTGTTATAAGCCATCAGTATGAATACCTAATCAGATCACCACATGCAGACTCCCCACAGGCCTCCCACTGCATCGCCCACATCTCTGCCACAGCCCTGCCCACGACCACCCTGCAGCACAAGAATCTACAAATAAAGATTCCACAACAACCACAAGACGGATTTCATCACCAGGTATCAGTGTAAGGGCTCATACTGACATGCGAGAAACTCGGATGAGTCTCGCATGTTAATACCCGGCGCTGCTGCCGGCACTCAGATCGGAGAGTGCGACCACATAGCAATACATGTAGCCACACGCTCCGCTCCTGAGTGCCAGGTGCAGTGCCGGGTATTGACGTGCGAGACTCATCCGAGTTTCTCGCATGTGAGAATGAGCTCTAATCCATATAACGGCGCCGACCTGACACTGTCTGTAGTCACTATGCACATTCCTGCTGTCAGGGGCACATTGAACAGCTCACCACAACCTCCCCTTCAGCCACCTACATTATCTTTATGTCTATATGAGTAGATCATAAACATAAGGGTGAATGACCTTGGGGAGATCAAAACATCCAACACCGCGGAGACACCATCACGTGTTTCTCAACGCAAGCAATGAATAGCCAAGTCTTTCACCGGGAAGGAACAACCACGGGAAGGGCAGCATCCAATAAAGGAAAACCACCTATGCCAAAACATGGTATCCATCCACAGACAGCTGTTTCGGGGTATTTGCCCCTCATCAGTGTGGAGTAGGAAACTGGCTATTAGGAGCAGTGCCTAGTGAAAAGGCTGCAAAGGTACAGATGATTGACCTCGGGGAGACCAAAACATCCAACACCGCGGAGACACCATCACGTGTTTCTCAACGCAGTGATCCAGAACACTGCCCCCATCCCTGATGGGAAATATGCAAATCACTGGAATCACATTTATATTGTACCCGGATCTGATGTACCATGCATAGGGTGTGATGACATATTATTTTATTAAGCTGTGCACTGCTGGACACGTTATCTAAAATGGGAGCTGAGAAATGTAATATATCCCAACACAATCTGATTTCACACATCAACAAGACCCGGAGCCAAGTCTCTAATCTCCTGGCACCAACCCTGCTGCCTGCAGTCCCATGTCAGGATTTGTCTGTAATGGATGGATATGACAAAGAAGTTGTCCAAGAAAACTGCATAATGCTTGCTGCCTCCTGGTGGGGAATCACTGCATTAACTCTATCTATTATTATTATTATTATTTATTTATATAGCACCATTAATTCCATGGTGCTGTACATGAGAAAGGGGTTACAAACAGAGTTACATTTATGTATCTTTATAACATAATGTAGTCACAATTAGACTTTTCCTAAATAAAGTAACCACAAGTGGACAGATGACTTCTGTATCAGATCAGTAGATGCCTTGATGCTATTGGAAGTGTTTTTGCTATTGGACACCATCGGCAAGTATGTCTGCCTGAAGCTTAGTCCAGGTCCAAAATTGCAGTGATGTAATCAGGTGACTGTTGCTGAATTAACACTGAATTTATGGGGAATGCTGGGGGATTTCAGCACTGACAATTACAGAATTGTGAATGCTGCTCCGCAGTGTGACGCCTGGATAAAAGACATTGGGTCCATGTTTCATTAGGAGATGGGTTAGTGGTCCTATTGTCCCACCCGGACTCCCGCACAGTGTAGTCATCTAAAATGTGTACTTTTGTGCTTATTACATAATTACTCCACCAGAACGAGCCCTCAGAGGTTAAAGATTCGCCACTAACAGGTCAACAGATCCTGGTGGATCATGTAATGGATCACATAACCCCTTTCAATAGAAGTCTATGGGTCCGTGAAAATTATGTACAGCGTACGGGCAGCAGCAGTGTAAGATCTGTGTGCTGTCAGGGATTAACCCTGCAAAGTGTAGGAGAAGCTTTGTAATTTACAATTTTTTCCATAAGGGCTCATACCCATATGTGAGAAAAAAACATTCCGATATCAAGACCGAAAAAACGTACGAGTGTCATGCGAGTATAATCCAATTTTCACAACTAGCATCTTTACATACAACTGCAATGCAATTTTAACAATCAATCAGTTCTTCTTTTCAGAAAAAAAAATACAAAATGTATTGCTTGGAAATTCGGAGACATGTTGTCAGAAGTTTATAGAATAAATGAATGAACAATTAACATTTTACTCAAAAATATACCTATAAAGAGAAAAATATGACAAACTGAACAATTAGCAGTGGCCTCTTAATTTTTGTCAGAGCTGTATATATAGAGCTGTATATATATAATAGATTGGCCCAGGTCACATGGACGGAAGAGTACGTCTGATGTCAGAAAGGGGTTAATGTACACTCTGCACTCAATCTTGACTGAAAAAAAAATAGAATGTAGTAATTTATGCAAATTTATTAACAAAGAAAAACTGAACTATCAGATGGTCATAAGTATTCAGACCCTTTGCTCAGTATTGAGTAGAAGCCCCCTTTGAGCTAGTACAGCCATGAGTCTTCTTGGGAATGATGCAACAAGTTTTCCACACCTGGATTTGGGGATCCTCTCACATTCTTCCTCGCAGATCCTCTCCAGTTCCTCCAGGTTGGATGGTGAACGTTGGTGGACAGCCACTTTCCGGTCTCTCCAGAGATGCTCAATTGGGTTTAGGTCAGGGCTCTTGCTGGGCCAGTCAAGAATGGTCACAGAACTCTGAAGAACAGTTCTGAAGCCATTCCTTTGTTATTTTAGCTGTGTGCTTAGGGTCATTGTCTTGTTGGAAGGTGAACCTGCAGCCAAGTCTGAGGTCCAGAGCACTCTGGAAGAGGTTTTCATCCAGGTTGTTTCCTTCAATGACAACCAGTCATCCTGTCCCTGCAAATGAAAAACACCCCATAGCATGATGCTGCCACCACCATGTTTTACTGTTGGGATTGTATTGGGCAGGTGATGAGCAGTGCCTGATTTTCTCCACATATACCGCTTAGAATTATCACCAAAAAGGTCTATCTTCGTCTCATCAGACCAGAGAATCTTATTTCTCATAGTCTGGGAGTCCTTCATGTGTTTTTTTAGCAAACTCTATGCGTGCTTTCATATGTCTTGTACTGAGGAGAGGCTTCCGTCAGGCCACTCTGCCATAAAGGCCCGACTGGTGGAGGGCTGCAGTGATAGTTGACTTTGTGGAACTTTCTGCCATCTCCCTACTGCATCTTTGGATCTCAGCCACAGTGATCTTGGGGTTCTTCTTTACTTGCACCAAGGCTCTTCTCCCATAATTGCTCAGTTTGGCTGGACACCCAGGTCTAAGAAGACGTCTAGTGGTCCCAAACTTCTTCCATTTAAAGATTATGGAAGCCACTGTGCTCTTAAGAACCTTGAGTACTGCAGAAATTCTGTTGTAACCTTGGCCAGATCTGTGCCTTGCCACAATTCTGTCTTAGAGCTTCTTGGCCAGTTCCTTTGACCTCATGATTCTCATTTGGTCTGACATGCACTGTGAGCTGTGAGGTCTTATATAGACAGGTGTGTGCCTTTCTAAATCAAGTCCTATCAGTTTAATTAAACACACCTGGACTCCAATGAAGGAGAAGATCCATCTCAAGGAGGATCACAAGGAATGGACGGCATGTGACTTAAATATGAGTGTCTGAACAAAGAGTCTGAATACTTATGACCATGTGATATTTCAGGTTTTTTTTATTAAATTTGCAAAAATTTCCACATTTCTGTTTTTTTCAGTCAAGATGGGGTGCAGAGTGTACATTAATGTGAAAAAAATGAACTTTGTTGAATTTACCAAATGACTGCAATTGAAACATTGAAAGGGGTCTGAATACTTTCCACACCCATATAGAATATATAGATGTCAGTGACACACACACCGTTGGGCATCGGGATTCTCCCGCTGTACAGGATAGATCCCAAGCCTTATGTGCATCTGCGGTCTCCCATTCAGGTTTGGCCACTGTGGGTGCTGCTGAGCATAGACGTCAGTCCCAGCATCTTGCTCAGGCTTGTGATGTTTGTTCAGTTTCTGCTTGTTCTCCAGCCAAGCCTATTGTAACCAGCGATAGGCAGCGGCAGCCTGACACTCTGGAGTCTAAGATCAGAAATTACGTTACTGAGCATGTTCGTGATGTGGCGTCTTCCTATTTGTGGTCAGACATCTCCAGCTCTGGTGGTGTGTCAGCTCCGGATTGGCCCTCGGGTGATGTCACGGCCGGCTGGGCGTGAGTGTTTGGGGTGGAGCTTTGGGTTTAAAGGGACTCTGTCACCTGAATTTGGCGGGCTATGTAAATGCCCTGTGTCCGGTCCGATGGGTGGTGTTTCCTCTTCTTTCATTCACCCCTTCCTTTCCCGCTGGCCGCAATATTTTCTTGAATTGGAGTAGGTTTCCTCCGTAGTTCACGCGTGCGCAAGGCAAGATTGCTTTGCGCACGCGCAGTATGCTTTGCCCAACTGCGGGCAAAGCCGAAAAGCATTAGTGCGCATGCGCCGGCGCACTATGTTCCGGAAGTATTTTGCTGTGTTCCGGGACATAGTGCGGCGACGCATGCGCACAAATGCTTTTCTGTGTGCGTGTTCAGTTCACGTGCTTGTCTTGTGACTTTTAACAGGACAGAGCACTTAGTACTCGTTTGTACTGTTCCTTCCTGTGGAGTAAGAGTGTCACCTATGTGACGTCCCACGGCACTCGCATTGACATCAGAAAGGTAAAGTGAGTTCACTGGCTGTGGATTTGCCGGACCTGTCAGAAGGCACCGTGAGCAGGAGAACTTTCTCACGCTCGCAGTGCCTTCAGACAGGGAACAGGAGTTCACAGGGAGACACTGAGCAGAGGTAGCAGACACTGCTCAGTGTCTCTGCTGGATGACAGGCTGTATGGTCGCATCATGCAACCATACAGCCTGCCATCCAGATGTAGCAGAGCTAGACCAGTCGTGGGACAGATGGATTATAATCTCTGTGGAAAGGTGAAGAATATGTTTGTTAGTTTATTTACTCTTTTGCAGAAGACAAAGGTGTCGGTGGAATGGGCAAGGTCACTAGCATGGTTTAAGATTTATTAAAGGAGCTCCCTTTGAGCTTCCATCAGGACAATGCAATGCGATCGCATTATCCTGATGGTCTCCATAGAGACCCCTGGCCCCAAGCTGGCCTCTGGGTCCTTCTGGGTTCTGCAAGGAGGTGGCTGCTGAGAGCAGGACCTGGGATGTCTCCTTGCCTGCCTGTCAGATCGCTGATCTGATGCTCTGCACTGCAGAGTGTCAGATCATCTATCTGATGCAATACAGTAAATGTGCAAAAATGGGACAATGTAAAAAAGTAAAAAAAAAAAAATACAAAATGTAAAAATATATTTTTTTAAAATCACTAAAGAAAAAAAAAACATTTTTTCCAATAAATATTTATGTAAATAAAAAAACTAAAAGTACACATATGGTATCGCTGCGTCTGTAATGACCCACTCTATAAAGCTGTCCTACTAGTCAACCTCTTCAGTGAACACCGTAAAAAAAATAAAAAAGTGGCAAAAAACAATGCTTTATCATCATATCGCTGAACAAAAAGTGCAATAAAACGCAATCAAAAAGACAGATGTAAATAAAAATGGTACAGCTGAAAACATAATTTTGTCCCACAACAAACAAGCTGCAATACAGCTCCATGAGCAGAAAAATAAAAAAGTTACAGCTCTCAGAATAAAGCAATGCAAAAATAAGTATTTTTTCTATAAAATAGGTTTTATTGTGTAAAAGCGCCAAAATATAAAAAAAGATATACCAGTAAATGAGGTATCACTGTAATCGTACTGACCTGAAGAATAAAGCGGTCTCACCAATAATTTTACAACACTTGGAACGGTATAAAAAAAAAAAAAAAAGCAATTCCTGAATTGCTGGGTTTTGTTCATTCTGTCTCCCAAAACTCAGAATAGAAATCGATCAAAAAGTCATGTGCCCGAAAATGGTACCAATAAAATCGTCAGCTCATCCTGCAAAATACAAGCCCTCACATGACTCTGTGGGCCAAAATATGGAAAAATTATAGCTATCAAAATATGGTGATGGAAAAAACTAGTTTTCGCAATAAAAAGCGCCTTTTAGTGTGTGACAGCTGCCAAACATAAAAACCCGCTATAAATCTGGTATAGCTGTAATTGCATCAACCCGAAGAATAAAGTCACCTAATCACTTATACCGCATAAGGAACGACGTAAAAAATAAAACCAATTCTTCACCTGCTGTTGAATTTTTCATTCTGTCTCCTAAAGATTGCAGTAAGGCTCGGCGCACATTTATCCTGCGCTCTGCGCTGATCGCTTACACCGGGGTTTCCGTGTAAATCTCTGAAATAGCTGATTCAGACAGAACCCCCGGCAGAAGATTCCCTATAAAGAGGCAGATAGAGGCACTGTGGATGCTGTCTGACCTGAGACCCGGCGGGGTCTGTCCTTTTAGTATTGCATAAAAGTGCCACAGTTTTGTGCACTTCTGAAAAGGACACCGCTGAACAGAGGCCAAAAACTGAGTCCAGAGTAACACTGCTGCCTCATTATAGTGAATGGATCCCTCAGGGCTGCCGCTAGAAATTTCGGGGCCCCATACTGGCAACATTTTCGGGGCCCCCTTAAGACTCCGCCCAGGCTCCACCCCAGCCCCGCCTCCAACCCTCGAACTGTCCACAGCACCACCGCTGTCTCTTGGAAAAACTCCACTTCTCACCAATCACACATTAACAGTTCCCATCACCAGATCATACACATAGCCAGCAGATTTTGTTTTGGCCAAAAGGTTTTTTAATCTGCCACGATGACAAGGTAGATTCTTTTGGCCAGGCCCTACTCTACTCTAACTTATTAAACATTTGTTAAAATATGCAATACAATTTAGGTATATTTTTATTTATTTTTCAAATGACCAATAATACCACATACAAGGGACAAATACCACAACACCATGACCAGACACCACATTATCACCACACAGTGACCTATAATACTATCTAAAAGGAATAAATACTGCCACACCATGTGCAGACCACATATTACCACCACAGTGACCGAACAATATCGCATACAAGAGACAAATACCACCGCAGCATGTACAGACCACATATTACCACCACATGTGACCAACTACATACAAGGAACAAATACCAACACAACATGACCAGACCACATATTACCACCACACGGTGACCGAATAATAGCACGTACAAGGAACAAATACCACCACACCATGACCAGACCACATATTACCACCACATAGTGGCCAAATAATAGCACATACAAGGAACAAATACCGCCACACCATGGCCGGACAACATATTACCACTACATTGTGACTGAATAGTACAATACTGATCATTAATAAAAAAAAATACTATCACCATAAGTGCCATTATACATAGATCTGTACTTAGTATGCAGTGTCTGTGTACAGGTAATACAGTGGTCACCGGTGCCATTATACGCAGGAGCTCTATATATAGTGTCAGTGTACATGTAATACAGTGATCACTAGTGACATTATACACAGGAGCTCTGTGTATAGTGTCAGTTTACAGGTAATACAGTGATCACCAGTGACATTATACACAGGAGCTCTGTATACAGTATACAGTGTATGGTGTCAGTGTACAGGTAACATACTGACTTACCAGTGACGTCTCTAGCTGAAGTCCTTCATCTTTGCGTTTCTTTTTAATCCAGCGCAGACCGCCATCACTTCTTTCAGCCAGGACTCGTCTCTGCATAAAATAACACAGTTATCTAGAGCACCGCTTCCAGAGCACATTCCCCACTTTTTCCCTTTCTTCTACACTACACATCTGAATACAGACATTCACCCACCATTATATATACTGTAATTGGTTATTATGCAACCCACCATTTTAAATATAAATTATAATACGCCACTGAGCCCCTTCTAGCTATACATAGCCACTTTCCCCATTTAATATATAAATTAATTAGCACCTGTACTCTTTCCCCCATTTTATTTCCAGTCACTTTATCCTCAACGATCCCACTATGTACCTCCCGCTCTAACCCTAACTCCGATTCATTATAGTTACATGCCCCTTCTGCCTCAATTCATTGTCATGTCTTCTCTCTCTCCCACCCTCTATTCATTATCAACTGCTCTTCTCCACCCTCAAAATTCATTATTTGCTCTCCCTACCTTCAATACACCATTGGCTCTCCCCACCCCCACCTTCAATTCAATTGCTGTCCACCGTCCCTTACACTCACTTGATGTGCAGTCCCCATCACCCCCACTTCATCATTTGCAGTCCACCTTACTTCATCATTTAGTCCCCTATCCCCCTTCGCTTCATCTGCAGTCCCCCTTACTTTACCATTTGCAGCCCCCTATCATTTCATCATGTGCAGTACCCCCTCAAACACAATTCATCATCTGCAGCCCCCTATCATTTCATCATGGGCAGTGCCCCCTTCAAACACACTTTATCATCTGCAGCCCCCTATCATTTCATCATGCGCAGTGCCTCCTTAAACCCACTTAATTTGCAGCCCCCTATCATTTCATCATGCGCAGTGCCCCCTCAAACACACTTCATCATCTGCAGCCCCCTATCATTTCATCATGCGCAGTGCCCCTTCAAACACACTTTATCATCTGCAGCCCCCTATCATTTCATCATGCGCAGTGCCTCCTTAAACCCACTTCATTTGCAGCCCCCTATCATTTCATCATGCGCAGTGCCCCTTCAAACACACTTCATCATCTGCAGCCCCCTATTATTTCATCATGCGCAGTGCCCCCTCAAACACACTTCATCATCTGCAGCCCCCTATCATTTCATCATGCGCAGTGCCTCCTCAAACACACTTCATCATCAGCAGCCCCCTATCATTTCATCATGCGCAGTGCCCCCTTAAACACACTTCATCATTTGCAGCCCCCTATCATTTCATCATGCGCAGTGCCCCCTTAAACACACTTCATCATTTGCAGCCCCCTATCATTTCATCATGCGCAGTGCCCCCTTAAACCCACTTCATCATTTGCAGCCCCCTATCATTTCATCATGCGCAGTGCCCCCTTAAACACACTTCATCATTTGCAGCCCCCTATGATTTCATCATGCGCAGTGCCCCCTCAAACACACTTTATCATCTGCAGCCCCCTATCATTTCATCATGCGCAGTGCCCCCTCAAACACACTTCATCATCTGCAGCCCCCTATCATTTCATCATGCGCAGTGCCCCCTCAAACACACTTATCATTTGCAGCCCCCTATCATTTCATCATGTGCAGTGCCCCCTTAAACACACTTCATCATCTGCAGTCTCACCCCCCCCACCTCACCCATTTAAAAAAACAAAAATAAAAATGTTTTTTATACTTACCTCAGTCGTTCCGGGCCGTCTAGTGTTTCCAGCAGTGAAGCAGCAGCTAGAATGTATGGGCTGCTGAGAGGACCTGACAGGAGCCCCTACATTCTAGCACATTCACTACTGAGATTGCTAGAATGTATGGGCTGTAGTCAGGACCTGCAGGGAGCCCATACCTTCTAGCTAAAGCCGAGCAGGAGCTGCGCAGCCAACTAGGTAAGACGGCCGTGCACAGCTTCAAAACGGCTCCTGGGCCCCAGCGCCGATGTGTGCACAGCAGTGCACAGTATTTTAGTGCATGATGGGGCCCGGTCAGTAGAAGCACAACAGTGGGGCCCTGGATCTGCGGGCCCCTCTGTGTACTGCTGCTGACTGGGCCCCATACAGCAGTAACGGCTGTAATGCCCTGATGGCGGCCCTGGGATCCCTTGGGGGTTTCATCTGTCACGTCACTCAAGAGATTTAGATGTGGATCCAAGAAGTATAGTTTCTCCTTGCGGAGAGTGACATGTTAAGCATGTCGAGATGAGACTTAAAGCCGCAATACTCCTCTGGGAAATATGCAAATAGTCTCTTCAGAGAGGAAGAGGACTAGAACTTTAGTGCCACCTAGGATTGCTACCTCCCATAGGTAGCACTAGAATTCTCTTCCTCTCTGAAGAGACAATTTGCAGAGATTTAGATGGAAATGCCAAAGTAAGTGCTCAGCATAGAGCATCGGATAAATGTGATCCCAAACGTTATGTAAAATGTTCCTGCAGGGAGATAGACCGGACCTCGGGTACCTGCATGCCGGGTCCGGAACTAGAAAAGCTGCATCTTCTATTCCTGGAGGACAGCTTTAAGGAGGCGGACCTTCCCTTGCAGCCTGAGGGTAGCCTGAGTGGGAGGGACCTTCCTGCAGACCCAGAGAGGGAGAACCAGAAAAGGGCGCACAGCTAGTAAAAACAAAGCGCGCGCAAGAAAAGAGTTGCAGGCCAGAGCAGCGCAGTGAGTGGCGCGCTCGGACTCCCTTGCCCTCAGAGAGTACTGGTGCTGTAGCAGGCCGCATAGAGGGGACCCCATTGCCTGCAGAGCTGAGTGTGCCCAGCAGCACTCCAGAGCGAGGGATCGCTGCAGAGCCATGCAGAGTGGAGAAGAGCCGTGCACACAGAGCGGAGCCGAGCCGGGTGCCGCAGCAGACATAGAGAGGAGAGCTCCGGACGGGAGCACCAGCATCAAAGAGACCAGCGTCGCCTGGCACTAACAGCTGGGACCATGGAGAGCGGCACGTGCGTTGTGTGCCTAGTGATAGCCAGCGAGTACCAGATGCTGGACACGATGTGACCGTGAGTACCGCACATGCGCTGCCCCCAAGAGCGATCACACACAGGACTGAGACTTGCACCCTGACGTGGGGAGAGAATAGTTGTCCTGACCGTCTGTTACCTGACTACCCCCCATTTGAGATAGTTAAAGAGCCATGTTGGGCTCGCACCGGACTGTGGCCCGTGCCTTTAATAGCCACATTAGTATATGGAATAAGCCCATTGGAAGGTATCGGAGACCGACCACTGCTGCCAGAAGACAGAACCAGCGACTACAGTACCCTCCAGGAGGAGGCGCTGCGCCTGCCGTTGCCAGTGCTATTTAGTACGCAAAAGGAGCTGCAGTGTGAGAACTTCCATATACTCTTGCTTCGTAATTGTTGTGTTTGAACTGTTGCATTTTACCGTGTCTTTAATACCGTTAACTCTTTACCTCCCTGCGTGGAGTATCTCCCCTGTAAATAAACCTGTTAACCCTTGTTCTGCCTCCCGTCCGTCACTGCATCCCACTTTCCCGCTTGATATCTTACATTCCCAATGAAAGCTTCCACTCAATCCACACAAAAAAAGCAAGTCCCCACTCAGGTCCGTCATCTGTTAATGGAAATATAGGGTGTTTCCACATTTCTGGTAGCGCAAAGGTTCTGGAAAAGCTAAATGGCTCCTCACCCGCCAAAAGAAATTCAGCAAATTCTCTACTTCCAAATCCAAATGCCCCCCTCCCTTCTCAGCCCCAGTGTGACTAAACAACATATAGCGCCCACATGTTTGGCATTTCTGTAGTGATGAGAGCCCGCCTAAGGGTACTGTCACACTCTGCAACTTTCCAACGATCATGACCAGCGATACGACCTGGCCGTGATTGTTGGAAAGTCGTTGTGTGGTCGCTGGAGAGCTGTCACACAGACCGCTCTCCAGCGACCAACGATGCCGAAGGCCCCGGGTAACCAGGGTAAACATTGGGTTACTAAGCGCAGGGCCGCGCTTAGTAGCCCGATGTTTACCCTGGTTACCATCGTAAAAGTAAAAAAAAACAAACCGTACATACTCACATTCCGGTGTCCGTCAGGTCCCTTGCAGTCTGCTTCCCGCTCTGACTGAGTGCCGCCGTAAAGTGAAAGCAGATCACAGCGGTGACGTCACCGCTGTGCTCTGCTCTTACATTCCGGCCGGCAGTCAGTCAGACAAAAGTGCCACTGTGTGACAGTACCCTAACTTAAGAGTATGTGCGTTCAGAAGCATGTGCATAATGTACTGATCACTACAACGTACTGGTCACAACAGTGTACTGGTCACTACAACGGCAGTTTGCAATCGTCACTCAGCAACATCCACTGATTCCTGTTTCTGGAAAACACCCATGCAGTCAAAATCGTCACTACAACTGTAGATAAATTCCCAAGGGTTTATCATTTCCAAAATTAGGTCACTTGAGGTGGGATTCTGCTTTTCTAGCAATTAGGGGTTATGTATACAGATCAGGGCCGCCATCAGGGCAGTACTACCCTTACATGTGTAAGGGGCCCGGTGAGGAGAGGCAAAGAGGGGGGGCCCGGACTGACTTAGACACCATGTCTCACACACTTCGGGCCCCACTGGTTTTCCGCCAATCAGGCTCCAGGGACAGGGGAGGCACTTTCCAGTGGCAGACTGCATCGCTCCTGTCTGATGTGGCCGCACTCACTGCAGCAGACGCGATGCACAAGGACCTCGGCTCTTGCCCTGTGTGTGTGCACTGTGCAGAGCTCGGTGCCGCCTCCATCTTCTCTCACCCTCACCTACTCCTGAAGTTCTGAACATGACAGCAGCACTGACCGGAGCTCTGCAGGAAGAGGTTGGAGGAGCCAGAAAAGGTAAGCAATTCTGTGATGCTGCCTCCTAGTGGCTCCAGAACTGGGGTTTCTCATTGGGCTGCAGGAGGGACCTCGGGGCCCCACTATTCCTGTGGGGTCAAGCTGCCAGCTCTGCACTGTGCTACACTACACACTGTCCCTCCATAACACCAGTACTGGTTAGGAAACTGCTGTGTAGGAAGTCTCCCTGTACTCATATCACTTGCTGCAGTCGGGACCAGAGGAGGGGGAGGGGGTGACCAAGTGTCTGTACTGGAAGAGGAAGCAGCCATCGTAGTCTTCTGCTGTAGTGGGGGCTCGTCCTATTGACTTCTACCCTGGCTGTCTGCTGTCCTGGGATGATGGGGCAGGTGGTGAAGGCCCTGCAGGATAGGTAAGTATATATAATAGTGTGAGTACGATAGTATGTGTGTATATAGTGTATGTAATATATAGTGTGCAGTATATGTATTTTCTTGTTTGTAAATAAGTGTCTATGGATATACTGGAGATGATCCTTGTATATGTAATAGTGTATCTGCAGTATACAGTGTAGGGAATGTGTAGTGTACAGTGTGTATATATATATATATATATATATATATTATATGTATGTATGTATATAGTGCTATCAGTGTAGAGTGGCCATGTCTGCAGATGAGCGCCGTGCTCTGTACCCTAAGGGTGTGTGTCCACGGTCAGTAAACGCTGCTTGTTTGACGCTGCGCAGAGCTGCAGCGTCAAACAAGCAGCGTCCAGATGTTCCAGCATAGTGGAGGGGATTTTATGAAATCCCGTGTCCACTATGCGTGGAAACCCGCACCCGGCGGCCCTGCGACTCCGGACATGCTGCGCGTCTTTTCAGATCGCAGCATGTCCGTACACCTTGCGGGGACGCAGCGTCCCCGCAAGGCATACCACAGGGCCCTATGGGAGGGGGGCGATGATCCCGGATGTGTGCAGTTAACACATCCGGCATCATCGCGTCCCAGAAGGGGGCGGGGCTTAGCGCCGAGCGGCTTCGCCGCTCCGGCGATACCGCCGGCCATCCTGAACGTGGACACGCAGCCTAAGGGTATGTGTCCATGGGCCGGATTGCTGGCGCTTTGGACGGAGCAGAAAACCTGCTCCACCCAAAATGCCGCCCCCTTCTGTACGCACAGTGATTCAAAATGTGTTCATTGCACACATTCAGAATCTCCGCACCCCATACATAGGGCCCTGTGATGTACCTTGCGGAGACGGAGCGCATGCTGCATTCTATAAAGACGCACCGCATGTCCGGAATCGCAGGGCTGCCGGATGCGTGTTCGCACGCATAGTGGACACGGGATTTCCTAAAATCCGCTCCACTATGCTGTAACATCTGGACGCTGCAGGTTGAACGCTGCAGCTGTACGCGGCGTTCAATCTGCAGCAAATCCGGATGTAATACTGAACGTGGACACATACCCTAATGCCAGCACACAATGCATGTGTGTATGTTCATGAATTATCTCCCTCAAAGAGTCTTATCTGTAATAACACACCTCACCTATAATGCGTGAGTAGACGTCCTATACTGGTATACTGTAAGTATATATAAGTGAGCATTTTACAGTAGCTGCAAATATTTTTTTTCTTGTGTTGTGCATTCTTTTGAAAAAAATGCAGCGTGTCAATTCTTCCAGTGTTTTTGCTGCATTTCTTTTACCTTTTTAAATGAATGCATCAAAAATGCACATAATGTGCGCAGCATTTTTCCTGCCAACACATTTTTTATAGCAGAAGACTGGCTTAAAAAAAAGCAGTGTGTGAACATCTTCAGAGCATGGGTGGGATCAAGTATTTCTGCATTTTCATATTTATCATCATGGTCGTTATATAATGGACGCAATAGTCCACGCAGTAAAACAGCACATATTTCACTATATGTAGGTGTAGAGATGAGTGCGGTCAGGGTCCGCGCTGATTATCATGTCAGTTTTATATGGTAGCTGAAGTCTCTTTTTATATTTTCACAAACTATTACATGTGTGACACAACACTGCATGAGAGCCCCATGGAAAGCAACTGCCGACACTGCGGGAACGGCGCCAGCACGGGAGGTGAGTATAGACTTTATTATTTTATTGGTGCCAAACATTAACATCAAGAAGGGGTTGTCCTAGTAGTGGACAACCCCTGTAATATATAAAGCCTGTGGACCCTTTGTTGTGCAGTTCCTCTATTGCTACTCCTGGAAATGTGCGTACAGCGCCTGGCCTAAGCAGACACAACCTGATGTTACCTATAGGGCAACAGCTGCTATACAAAGCAATTTACTGCATGCCGTGCAATTCTTAGAACTGCAACTGTCACTTGATGGGTTAAATCAATCAGTCACATTGCAAAATCTGTACCCCAGGCCTAACTGACATCTAGGGGTCACCATTCCCCTCCTAAATAAGATGCGTCCATACAGTCTGATACTGTCAGCAGTGATCAGCCAAGATTAGACTGGATAGGGACACAGATGAATGGTATCAGCCATTTGTCAGTTTATTCATAGATTTTCAGGTGAAATAACAGAGGAACGGCAAAATGCAAAAAAAAACTCCATAATGGTTTCCAAGTATCCACTATCAAAGACAAGTGAAGACGGCAGAAAGGTCCTTGTTACTAGTGATGAGCGAGTATACTCGTTGCTCGGGTTTGCCAGAGCACGCTCGGGTGGTGTCCGAGTATTTGTTAGTGTTCGGAGATTTAGTTTTTGTTGACGCAACTGCATGATTTACAGCTTCTAGCCAGCCCGAGTACATGTGGGGGTTGCCTGGTTGCTAGGGAATCCCCACATGTACTCAAGCTGTCTAGTAGCCGCAAATCATTCAGTTGCCGCAAGGAAAACTAAATCTCCGAGCAGTCACAAATACCACCACCCGAGCGTGCTCTGGAAAACCCGAGCAACGAGTACACTCGCTCATCACTACTTGTTACCTATCCCAAGAATGGTCTGATCAGTGCTGTAGACTTATAAAGTCAGAGCGTAATAATCCTCTGCTGACTGCACAGACCTGTTACCTGAGCACAATATGGCCACTTTATGGGGGTATAAGGTTATATTAGTGTATACTTATCTCTGACTAAAGTACAGTGTCTGCATATCTTGACCATGTAATTAGAAATTTCCCTGTCCCATCAGGGATATTTATGGCATATTGATGGGATATATCATCTACAGTATGTTACATACATAAAGGTCCCACCTGGGTCATTCAGAAATTTTTGGAGTTCCTATGGAAATGAATGGAGAGTGGCACATGCTTTGTCACCATTCCTTTTCTGGAAGCCACCGCTGGGTCCCAATTTTTTCCGTTCAACAGTGGAACATTCGGACATACACTATATGGCAGATCCTTTCAGTTCGTCATTATTATCTGTTCACTATATGGTGGTAATATTTTGTCTGAATATGGTGTGATGGTATTTGTCCCTTGATGTGGTATTATTCGGTCAATATGTGATGGTAATATATGGACTTGTCATGGTGTGATGGTATGTGTCTCTTGTATATGGTGTTATTGGTCATTTAAAGGGAACCTGTCACCCCGTTTTTTCCGTATGAGATAAAAATACTGTTAAATAGGGCCTGAGCTGTGCATTGCAATAGTGTATTTTGTGGACCCCGATTCCCCACCTATGCTGCCGAAATACGTTACCAAAGTAGTTGTTTTCGCCTGTCAATCAGGCTGGTCTGGTCAGATGGGCGTGGTGTCTTACCCCAGATCTTGCTTAGTTTTCCGTTGGTGGCGTAGTGGTGTGCGCATGTCCAAGGTCCCAAATCCACTGCACAGGGGAGTGAAAAGAGCGCGATGTGTGCTATTTCATTGGTGATCGGTGGGGGCGGCCATCTTCCTTTGGCCGCGCATGCGCAGAAGCTCTGCTGCCCGCGGCTTCAGGAAAATGGCGGCGGGATGCCGCGCGTGCGCAGATGGAGATCGCGGCGGCCATTTTCCTGAAGCAGAGATGCGGCGTCTCCAGACTCTGTCACGTCTGTCACATGTGCTCAGTGTGAACCTGCTTTCATCTGTGAAGAGCACAGGGCGCCAGTGGCAAATTTGCCAATCCTGGTGTTCTGTGGCAAATGCCAAGTGTCCTGCATGGTGTTGGGCTGTGAGTACGACCCCCATCTGTGGACGTTGGGCACTCAGACCATCCTCATGGAGTCGGTTTCTAACCGTTTGTGCAGACACATGCACAATTGTGGCCTACTGGATGTCATTTTGCAGGGCACTGGCAGTGCTCCTCCTGTTCCTCCTTACACAAAGGCTGAGGTAGCGGTCCTGCTGCTGGGTTGTTGCTCTCCTACGGCCCCCTCCATATCTCCTGGTGTGCTGGCCTGTCTCCTGGTAGCGCCTCCAGCCTCTGGACACTACGCTGACAGACACAGCAAACCTTCTTGCCACAGCTCGCATTGATATGCAATCCTGGATGAGCTGCACTACCTCAGCCACTTGTGTAGGTTGTAGAGTCCGTCGCATACTACCCCGAGTGTGAAATCACAACCAACATTCAAAAGTGACCAAAACATCAGCCAGAAAGTATTGGTACTGAGATGTGGTCTGTGGTCCCCACCTGCAGAACCACCCCTTTATTGAGTGTGTCTTGATAATTGCCAATAATTTCCATCTGTTGTCTATTCCATTTGCACAACAGCATGTGAAATGGATTGTCAAACAGTGTTGGTTCTGCTATGCTATGCTATATACTACATACCTGTGCAATACACTACGTGGCTATGTTATATACTACGTGGCTGTGTTATATAATACGTAGCTCTGCTATATACTACGTACGCTGTGTTACATACTACGTAGCTCTGTTATATACTGCGTAGCTGTTATATACTACGTCGGTTGTGTTATATACTAGTACGTCACTGTGAAATATAGTACGTAGCCTGTGCTATATACTGCCTACATATTCTAGAATACCCGATACGTTAGAATCGGGCCACCATCTAGTATATATATATATATATATATATATATATATATATATATATATATATATATATATATGTGTATATATATATATATATATATATATATATATATATATATATATATATATATATATATATATATATATATATATATATATATAGTAGCGTGGCTAAGGCTGGTTTCACACTTGCGTTTTGATCTGCAGCGTTTTTACCAAAAAAAACTCATGAGTTTTTTTTTCCTATGTTTAACATTAAAAACGCATGCGTTTTTTTGCATGCGTTTTGCTGCGTTTGACAACGCATGCGTTTTTTCTATGCTTGCGTTTTTTTGCGGAAATGCAACATGTAGTAATTTCTAGAGGCAAAAAAATGCATTGCTCTCTATGTAAACGCATGCGTTTTTAAGCACATGCGTTTGCTTGCGTTAAAAACGCATGCGTTTTTATAGAAAAAAACAAGAATACACACTGACAAGCCACCCCCCACCATCAGGGTGATAAAGGGATCCAAACCCTAACCCTAACCCTGACAAGCCACCCCCACCATCAAGGTGAGAAAGGGATCCAAACCCTAACCCTGACAAGCCACCCCCCCACCATCAAGGTGATAAAGGGATCCAAACCCTACCCCTAACCCTGACAAGCCACCCCCCACCATCAAGGTGATAAAGGGATCCTAACCCTACCCCTAACCCTAACACTATGACAGTCAATACTCTACGAGTTTATATTTTTAGTACTCTATAGCAATACTGTATATCTTGGGGTGTCCACATTGAACAAAGCTTTTTATTAGAAGAATGTCCTGGTCACCAGGTCAACATAATAGCCAATTCCTATGGATCCCTAGGGTTAGGGGTAGGGTTAGGGTTAGGGTTTGGATCCCTTTATCACCTTGATGGTGGGGGATGGCTTGTTAGGGTTAGGGTTAGGGTTTGGATCCCTTTATCACCTTGATGGTGGGGGATGGCTTGTCAGGGTTAGGGGTAGGGTTAGGTTTTGGATCCCTTTATGACCTTGATGATGGGGGATGGCTTGTCAGGGTTAGGGGTAGGGTTAGGGTTTGGATCCCTTTATCACCTTGATGGTGGGGGGTGGCTTATCAGTGACCTGGTGACCAGGACATTCTTCTAATAAAAAGCTACCCCTAACCCTAGGGATCCTAACCCTAACCCTAGCTATTTCTATTTCTAGTGGGTTTTCTAGTTGATTTTGATGATTGGCAGCTGTCACACACTTCTCAGCATGCGTTTCAAAAACGCAAACGCAAGAAAAAACGCATGTAAACGCGTAAAAACGCCGCTTTTTTTTTCCACATGCAAAAACGCATGTGTCTAAAAAACGCAGCGTTTGCACGCGTTTACATGCGTTTTTTCACCACCTGCGTTTTAAAAAAAAAAAAAACGCTGCAGATCAAAACGCAAGTGTGAAACCAGCCTAAGGGTTGCATATTTGACGGGAGGTATGTGTCACAGAGATGGCCTGTCTCTGTGATGTAACCCGGAGTGTTTTCTTTAATGCACATAAGCACTATGGGATCGTTTAGTACACGGGTTTGGGTTATGGGTAGCTGCGAGAGATGGGAGGGTCTGGCTACTCATATACCTCACCCTGGGTAGGGGCATCACCATACCTCTATATGTGTTTGAGGACCTGTGGTGATGTCACAACCACGTGACTAATCATGTGATGGGTTTCCTGGGTGTGGTTATGGCTATATAATGCAGGCTACTGCTTAACACTGGACCTGTATGTGGGGAGCTGGAAGCCGCCAGTGTGTGTTGAGGCTCCAGGACTGAGCCTGAAGTACTGGTTCACTTATACTTTCTTTTGCCTGAGCTAAAGGCTATTTGTTTTTCTGTTTTGTTTTGTGGGTTTGTGAAGCAATAAACCCTGTGAACTTTTAAAGGAACGTGCCTCCTGATTGCCACCCGCTGCACCTGAGCGAGTACAACCTCTACAATATATATAAATTCAGCAACTCCACCAATAGCAGAGAATATGGGACAAGGAAAAAACACACATCACCAGTGCAATGTGGCTGCAAGATCTGAGAATGAAACACAGCAACCACCTAGGTCCTAGAGCAAGAACCAGTCACCATTACAGAAGCAGACATCCAACAGCAGGTCAAGAACATGAAGAGCTGGACAGCACCTGGCCCAGACATGGTCCCCACCTTCTGGCTAAAGAAATTAACAGTGGTACATGAACGCATGGCAAAGCAGATGAACCAACTGCTAGAAGCTGGCCACATCCCAGATTGTCTAGCACAAGGAAGAACAGTGCTGATCATGAAGGATCCTCACGAAGGAACAGTTCCAGCCAATTACCGCCCAATAACCTGCCTTACAACAAAATGGAAACTCCTGTCAGGCATCATAGCCACCAAGCTACAGAACCATATGAACCAGTACATGAATCCAGCTCAGAAAGTTGGGACCAACACCAGAGGCTCTAAGCACCAGCTCCTAGTACATAGAGCAATTGCTCAAGACTCAAGATCCGGACAGACCAATTTCAGCACAGCCTGGACTACGGGAAAGCCTATGACTCAATGCCGCACACATGGATCTGTGAATGCTTGGCTCTTTACAATGTCAACAGGAAATTAAGAACCTTCCTCAGAAACTCAATGGGGCAGTGGACAACAACATTAGAAGTCAACTCAAGACAAGCACAAGTTACCATCAAATGCGGCATATACCAAGGTGATGCACTGTCCCCATTGCTGTTCTGCATAGGCTTGAACCCCTCAGTCAGATAATTACAGAGTCTGGCTATGGATACAAGTTCAAGAGTGGAAGCACCATCCACCACCTTCTCTACATGGATGACATCAAGCTGGATGCGAAAAATGAACGAGATATCAACTCACTGATCCACCTGACAAAGATCTACAGTGAAGACATTGGGATCTCCTTCGGACTGGAGAAGTGTGGCCGGTTGGTAATAAAGAGAGGCAAGGTAGTCAAGACTGATGGAGTGGAATTACCAGCAGGGAATATAGAAGATGTACAGACAAGCTACAAATACCTCAGCATCCCACAGGGATACGGTAACCATGATGAGGAGGCAAGGAAAGCAGCAACATCCAAATACCATCAAAGGGTAAGACAGGTCCTGAAGAGCAAGCTCAATGGGTAGAATAAAATCCGCGCCATCAATACATATGCCAAGCCAGTTATCAGATACCCTGCTGGGATAGTGTGCTGGCCAAAATAAGAGATGGAAGCTGCAGATGTGAAGACACAAAAGTTCCTCACAATGCATGGAGGTCTCCACCCTAAGTTTAACACCCACAGATTGTATACCAGCAGAAAGGAGAGTGGTCAAGGCTTGATAAGCATCCAAGCCACCATCACGGATGAAACAAGGAGTATACAGGAATACATCAGAAAAATGGCACCAAAAGATGAGATGCTGGGAGAAAGCCTAAGGCAGCAACAACAACAGATCTGGAAGGAAGAACAGGAACATGAAGCGTCATGGCAAGACAAGCCGCTGCATGGGACGTACCATTGACAGATAATGGAGGTGGCTGACATGGAGAAATCCTACCACTGGCTGGAGAAAGCAGAACTCCGAGACAGCACAGAAGCACTAATCGTAGCGGCACAAGAGCAAGCACTAAGTACCAGATCCATAGAAGCAGGAATCTACCACACAAGGCAAGACCCAAGTGCAAACTATGCTCAGAAACCATCCAACACAAAGTGGCAGGATGCAAAATGCAAGCAGGAACAGCGTATACCAAACGCCACAACCAAGTAGCGGGGGTTGTATACAGGAATATCTGCACAGCATATGGGCTAAGTCCCCCTAAGTCCAGGTGGGAGACCCCAGAAAAGTGGTGGAGAATGAAAGGGATAAAATCCTGTGGGACTTCAAGATCCAGGTGGATAAGCAGGTGTTGGCTAATCAACCAGACATTGTGATAGTAGACAAGGATCAGGAGACAGCAATGATAATAGATGTGGCAGTGCCAAGTGACAACAACATCAGAAAGAAGTAATATGAAGGAAGGAATCTGAGAAGCTGGAGAATACCAGGGCGGAAGGTGAAGGCAACAGTGATTGCAGTGGAGCAGTGACCCCCTAAGTTGGAAGAATGGCTACAACATATCCCAGGAGCAACATCTGAGCTCTCTGTCCAATGCTGGGAACAGCTAAGGTCCTGCGCAGAACCCTCAAACTCCCAGGCCTCTGGTAGAACCCGAGAATGAGAAAGGAAAACAAAGACCACCCCCATTGGGGGTGAGAAGTAAGTTTTTTATAAATATATGTGTCACTGGCATCTATATATCTATGTATTCTACAGTATCTATATATATAAGAGGCATCGTGATTACTCGCTAATCCCGGCCCCTGCAGAGTAGCTCTGCCCCACCCCATTACCACACATAATCCCGCCCCCCACCCCATTACCACACACAATCCCGCCCCCCCACATTTCCACACACAATCCGCACCACACACAATCCCGCCCCCCACAAATCCCACCCCCCACCACATCACAACACATAATCCCGCCCCCCAACACATCACCACACAATTCCACCCCCCACCACATCACCACACATAATCCCGCCCGCCCACCATATCACCACACATAATCCCGCCCCCAACACATCACCACACATAATCCCGCCCACCACTCCATTACCACACATAATCCTGCCCCCCACCACATCACCACATAATCCCGCCCCCCACCACATCACCACACATAATCCCACCCCCCCACATCACCACACATAATCCCGCCCCAACACATCACCACACATAATCCCGCCCCCACCACATTACCATACATAATCCCACCCCCCCACCACATTACCACAGATAATCCTGCCCCCCACCACACTACCACACATATTCCCGCCCCCCACCACATTACCACACTTAAGCCCGCCCCCCACCACATCACCACACATAATCCTGCCCCCCACACATTACCACACATAATCCTGCCCCCACCACATTACCACACATAATCCCGCCCCCCACCACATTACCACACATAGTCCCGCCCCAACACATCACCACACATAATCCCGCCCCCACCACATTACCATACATAATCCCGCCCCCCCACATTACCACAGATAATCCTGCCCCCCACCACATTACCACACATATTCCCGCCCCCACCACATTACCACACTTAATCCCGCCCCTCCACCACATCACCACACATAATCCTGCCCCCCACACGTTACCACACATAATCCCGCCCCCCCCACCACATTACCACACATAATCCCGCCCCCACCACATTACCACACATAATCCCGCCCCCCCACCACATTACCACAGATAATCCCGCCTTCCACCCCATCACCACACATAATCCCGCCCCCCACCCCATCACCACACATAATCCCGCCCCCCACCACATTACCACACGTAATCCCGCCCCCCACCACATTACCACAGATAATCCCGCCCCCCACCACATTACCACACATAATTCCGCCCCCCACACCATCACCACACATAATCCCGCCCCCCACTACATCACCACACATAATCCCGCCCCCCACCACATCACCACACACAATCCCGCCCCCCACCACATTGCCACAGATAATACCGCCCCCCACCACATTACCACACATAATCCAAGCGCTATTGAATGTTATTTATTATTATTTACTTTAGTTTAATCACCAGCACCGTTAATTAGATAGCAATGAGCGTGCCGAGCGTTAGCTGGCTGGAAACAGCTAGTGTGACTATATATCTATTCTATTCTAATCTGTCCCTGTGATATTACTGTACACATGAATTGCCGGCTTTTCTTCTATCTATGCAATATATATATATATATGTGTGTGTGTGTGTCACTGACATCTGTTTATGTATTCTATGTGTATATATCCACTCTATCTATTCTATTCTAACCTGTCACTCTGTGATTTTACTGTATGTGACAGATGAATTGCCGGATTTTCAAAGGACATTGGACAGCACTCCCATGGTGCTAGTGCTGTGTGTTTTTTTCTCGCACCCATACGCTTGCATTGGCAAGTCTCGTCCGAGATATGCGGCAAATCGCAGCATGCTGCATTTTTTTTTTTTCAGTCCTATTTCAGCTGAGAAAAAAAATCGCGGATGAGATGTCACCCATTGAATAACAATGGTCAGAGTGCAATCTGATTTTTTTTTTATTAGATTGCACTTGTCCATTTTTCTCGCAAAAGAGTATGAGCCTTAAGTGAGAAACACTGATAGGGAGAAACCGACTCACGGACCAACGACACCAGTCCGGTACCATTATATTGTGCATACATGAATAAACACAGCTGTCTGAACGAGGCCCTAGGGCTGCAAAGGCTGCAGTCTCAGCCTGGCCCTGGAGCCTCCATGGCTTAGAAGATCGTCCCAGTACACGCTGGGTGTTGTAGGTTTGCAAAAGCTGCCGAACCACGAGTTGGCAAACAGGGATTATCTGCAAAAGATCTGATCAGCAAATAATTAATATGCACGTAGAGATATAAGAGAGAGATCATTATAGGATAGGTTATTACGTGCCAGGGTGTGGGGGAGGTGCCGCCTTGTTGACAATCCATTGGGCTGATTTACATTAGGCAGGATGGGACGATTATTACATTGAACAAATCATAGTAAGCCCAGATGTAGCACAGCTGAATGTGTTCTAACACGGAGTTCAATGGGTTAAAAAATATAAACAGATTACACTGAGCCTAATTACAAACTCCGCTCTGCTGCATGTGCGTATATTATATACAGTGGGGAACATAAGTATTTGATAGTAGTTTTCCCACCTACAAAGAATGCAGAGGTCTGTAATTTTTACTGTAGTTACACTTCACCTGTGAGTGACAGAATCTAAAAATTAAAAAAAAACTGAAAATCACATTGTATTATTCTTACATAATTAATTACATAATGAATTTGCATTTTATTGCATGAAATAAGTATTTTATCACCGACCAACCAGCAAGAATTTTGGTTCTCACACAACTGTTAGTTTTTCTTTAAGAAGCCTCCTACTTCGCACTCATCTGTATTAATTTCACCTCCTGTTTAACCTTGCTACCTGTATAAAAGACACCTGTCCACACACTGAATCACACTCCAACCTCTCCTCCATGGCCTAGACCAAAAAGAGCGGTCTAAGGACACCAGGGACAAAAGTGTAGCCCTACAGAAGGCTATGATGGGCTACAGGACAATAGGCAAGTAGCTTGGTGAGTAGGCAACTGTTAGCACAATTATTAGAAAATGAAAGAAACACAAGATGACGGTCAATCTTCCTTGGTCTGTGACTCAATGCAGGATCTCACCTTTTGGGGTAAAGATGATTCTGAGAAAGGTCAGGAATCAGCCCAGAATTACACGGGAGGACCTGGTCAATGACCTGAAGAAAGCGGGGACTACAGTCTCAAACATTACCATTAATAACACCACGCCGTCATGGATTAAAATCCTGCAGGGCACGCAAGGTCCCCCTGCTCACGCCAGCACATGTCCAGGCTTGTTTGAAGTTCACTAATGACCATCTGGATGATCCAGAGAAGGCATGGGAGAAGGCCATGTGGTCAGATGAGACAAAAATACAACTTTTTGATATCAACGCCGCTCGCCGCGTTTGGAGGAAGAAGAAGGATGAGTATAACCCCAAGAACACCATTCCAACCGTGAAGCAGGGTGGAGGAAACATCATACTTTGGGGGTGCTTTTCACCAATGGGGACAGGACGACTGCACCTTATTGAAGGGAGGATGGATGGAGTCATGTATTAGGAAATTTTGGCCAACAACCTCCTTCCCTCAGTAAGAGCATTGAATGTGGGTAGTGCTGAGTCTTCCAGCATGACAATGACACAGCGAGGGCAACTAAAGAGTGGCTCCGTAAGACGCATTTCAAGGTCCTGGAGTGGCCTAGCCAGTCTCCAGAGCTGAACCCAACAGGAAATCTTTGGAGGGTCTGAAACTCAATGTCGCACAGTGACAGCCCTGAAACCTGAAAGATCAGGAGAAGATCTGTATGGAGGAAGGGGGCCAAAATCCCTGCTGCAGTGTCTGCAAACCTGATCAAGAACTACAGGAAATGTCTGACCTCTGTAATTACAAACAAAGGTTTCTGGACCAAATATTAACTTCTGTTTTTCTATTGTATCAAATACTTATTTCATGCAATAAAATGCAATTCAATTATTTAAAAATCTTACAATGTGATTTTCTGTGTTTTATTTTTAGATTCTGTCTCTCAGGCTGCCGTCACACTAGCAGTATTTGGTCAGTATTTTACATCAGTATTTGTAGCCGAAACCAGGAGTGGAACAAATAGAGGAAAAGTATAATAGAAACATATGCTCCACTTCTGTATTTATCACCCACTCCTGGTTTTGGCTTACAAATACTGATGTAAAATACTGACCAAATACTGCTAGTGTGACGGCAGCCTCACAGTTGAAGTGTACCTATGATAAAAATTACAGACCTCTCCATTCTTTGTAGGTGGGAAAACTTGCAAAATCAGCGGTGTATCAAATACTTATTCCCCCCCCCCCCCCCGTATATACTGTGCCATGCATTTCTGCAATAATCTGTCTAACATGTTTTTTAAGACTCATTCACACATCCGATTCTCTTGTACAAGTGCTCGCCGTGATTTTCACAGATAGCACCTGTACCTGATAAGTCTATGGGGATGTGCACGTCTGAGTTTTCCACTTGGACTGTGAGGTCCATGGAAACTATCGGAGACATGTCCAATTTTGGTACAAGAGTTGGATCAAAATCGGCAATGCGAGTCTATGGGTCGTGACTGCACTTGGATGATGTCCAGGTTTCACAGACTGTCATATAGGAGATGGAGGAGAAACTTTTTTTTATTTCTCCACGTACGAATGATCCTCGGACGAGTGAATGAGCCGTTACAGCTGCTGACAGAAGCACCAGCAACACCCAAAATACACCTAGTAGATATCAGACAATCACATATTCTAGATTTAGACAATCACATATTCTGGATTACTAGGTTATAATGTATTCTGGATTATCAGATTACCTCCATCCCCCACATTCTGGATTATCAGATAATCATGGCAATGTACAACACACAACAATTGTCCCAATTATTCCCCGGGCTTGGGGTTCGGCCTTCTATTCCTGTTCTGTAAATATTATTACAGATTAGGGGACCTCCTGTGTCCTCAAATGCCAGATTATCAGAATTATACTTAGTCTAATTTAGAAATAATCCACATATTATTTTAGGCACATTTGCTCATGTATTTGCTCTTTGCTCAGATCTCCTGGAGCCACCTGCTTGTTCAGTGTCTGTAGAGACTTTGCCCTCCTGGTGTGCAGGAGCACACAGGTGCTGCAAACTATGGGTGATTATAGGTATGATTATAAGGTAGCAGTGCTGAGTTTGTGATTTGTTATGATTCATGGTGAGATATATTATTGCTGGTTTTACATAGGACTGCTTCCCCAGGAGGCATCTGACTGATCAGCTCCATCCTGCACAGCTCTTACCTGGTAATCCTCCTCGTCACTGGCGCAGTAAGCTTTTGCCATCCTCTTCTTGCACCCTCCCTCCATACTGTGGTGATGATTGCCCTCTGGAGCGTCGCTCTCACGTCTATAGGTGCTCACGTTACCCACCTCCATCCCTCCCCGTTCCATAGTATTGACTCTCGCAGGTCAAAGCCCTCCCTGCGTCATATCTCATGTTTCCACTGACCTATTGTCCAGTCACAACCCATAATCTCCAACCCAAATAATCGCCTGCACTGAAATCCCATCATCCCGGCTTTATGCCACGTTTATTAATAGCCAGGCTTGGACGAGGCATTGGGATGAGGCATTGGGATGGATTCCCTGATGTGTGAAAAACGTGCCACAATTCAGCGCACAACAGGGCAGATCAGGGGCAGACATAGCATTGGTGAGCCACACAGGGGCCAGAGATGTAATGGGGCCCCTTCTACCTCCAAAACAGATGGATTGTGATGGGATATTAGGCTGCAAAGGGCCTAACATTTTTGTTGCATAGGGGCCCCTATACTGTTCTTGAACAGGGGCCTCTCCTGGGGCAAATTTACTAATACTACAAAGGACAGTGCGTCATAATTGAGCTGCTAAAAAGTCATTTTTTTAGTGTACAACTTTTTGCAGCTTTTCCAAAACTTAGCGGCAAAGTGCTGCCGAGAGATTTAGTCTGGAGTCACCCTAGCATATTGCATCCGATACGAGAGCATCGGATGCGATATGCTAATGACCCTCGGCTCCTGCTTTGCTGTGAGCGGGAGCTGAGTGTCATGCGTCTGTGCTCCGAGCCTCTCGCACAGAGCGGATTGTAGCACAGCTGCGGAGGAGGCGGAGAAACTAATTTCTCCATCTCCTCCATTGCCGGGGTCAGTGTTTAACGCACATCACTCGGATGATATCTGAGTGGTGTGCGTTGTCTCACTCGCACCCATAGGATTATATGGGTGCGAGTGAGCCGACAGTCGGCCGAGTGTCCGTGACAATCGCAGCATGCTGTGAGAGAAAAACGGCAGACAAAAAATCGGCTTCTGGGAGCTGGCCCATAGCTTAATATTGGTCCAAGTGCAATGCGATTTTTTATCGCATTGCACTCGTCCGTTTAAGTCGCCAGTGTGACCCCAGCCTTACTATCAATTACACCAGAAATTGGTACAATTTATAACAGAAATTTATGCCGAGCCGGATCAAGATGCGCCAAATTTATTATAAGAAGCGTACATTAATATGTTTGCACTATTTGATTAAGTCCCGATGTAAACTTAGACCAGAGAGCGCGAAAGCGGCAAATGTTGGATCATAAATTTGCAACTTGACCCGAGTTCTTGGCTGGCACTCACTCAGGCCGGTTTCACACGTCAGTGTGTCTCTGCAACCATAAAATCAATGTGTCTCTGCACATGTCATTGATTTTTTGCAGACCGTGCGTCCGTGTGCAAAACACGGAGACATGTCAGTGTTCGTGGGAGCGCACAGATCACACGGACCCATTAAAGTCAATGGTTCCGTGTAAAACACGTACCGCACATGGATGCTGTCCGTGTGCCGTGCAGAAGACAGCGCTACAGTAAGCGCTGTCCCCTGCTCTGGGTGCTGAAGCCGCCATTCATTTCTTCTCTCCAGCAGCGTTCGCTGGACAGAAGAAATGAAAAATCTTTTTTTTGTTGTTGTTGTTAAAATAATGTTCCCGGTAACCAATCCCCTCCCACCCCCTGTGCGCCCGCCCACTGGAAAGAAAATACTCACCCAGCTCCCTCGATGCGTCCTCTCAGCGCGGCAGCTCTTCCTGTATGAGCGGTCACGTGGTGCCGCTTATTACAGTGATGAATATGCGGCTCCACCTCCCATAGGGGTGGAGCCACATATTCATCTCTGTAATGAGCGTCACTACGTGACCGCTCATACAGGAAGAGCTGCGGCGCTGAGAGGACGCATTGAGGGAGCTGGGTGAGTATTTTCTTTCCAGCGGGTGGGCGCAGGGGGTGGGAGGGGGTTGGTTACCGGGAACATTATTTTAACAACAACAACAACAACAAAAAAAAAGATTTTTCATTTCTTCTCTCCAGCGAACGCTGCTGGAGAGAAGAAATGAATGGCGGCTTCAGCACCCAGAGCAGGGGACAGCGCTTACTGTAGCGCTGTCTCCTGCACGGTCCGTGTGGTACCCAGTCAGCACACGGGCGGCACACGGCTGCCGCACGTGTGCCACACTGATGTGCCACGTGAGCACACGGACACACGGACAACTCCGGTACCGATTTTTCCGGTACCGGAATTATCTGGACGTGTGGGACAGGCCTCAGATCATTGCACCTAAACTAAAGTCACCCCCGTTCCACATGGTCCACACCCCTCATTGTCTACAGCTATGTTCCCACCATGAGCTTTTCAGTGAGGTTTTGATGTTGCACATTTTCTGCACTCAATAAGTAAAATCATTACTTGCATTTTGTTTTCTCGAAAATACGCAGCACAAAATTCATCTTGTGAACATAACCTAAAACTCTTCATCCATGTTTCTTCGCAGTGTCAGGGCTCGTGCTGACGAGAGTATGAATCAGACAGCACACTGACCTGTTACTCAGTCTGGCTGTTAAGATGAATGGACGCACGGATGACACACGGACGTAAAGAACAGACGCACGGATGACACACGGACGTAAAGAACGGACGCACGGATGACACACGGACGTAAAGAACAGATGCACGGATGACGCACGGATGACACACGGACGTAAAGAACGGACACATGGACGTAAAGAACGGACGCACTGATGACACACGGACTTAAAGAACGGACGCACTGATGACGCACGGATGTAAAGAACGGACGCATGGATGACACACGGACGTAAAGAACGGACGCACGGATGACACACGGACGTAAAGAACGGACGCACGGATGACACACGGATGTAAAGAATGGACGCACGGATGACACACGGACGTAAGGAACGAACACACGGACAACACACGGACGTATCGAACGCACGGACAACACACGGACGTAAAGAACGGACGCAAAGATAAACATCTGCTGAAAATTAGAAAAAAAATTATCTGAGTTTTGTGGATGAAACGCACTCGAGGGATTTTTCAGGGTATGTGCACACGTTGCGGATTCGCAGCAGTTTTCCATGCGTTGTACAGTACCATGTAAACCTATGGAAAACAAAATCCGCAATGCACATGCTGTGGAAAATACCGCGTGGAAACGCTGCGTTGTATTTTCCACCACATGTTAATTCTTTGTGCGGATTCCGCAGTGTTTTACACCTGCTCCACAATAGGAATCCGTAGGTGTAAAACCGCAGGTGAAATCCACACAAAAAACTGAGGCAATCCGCAGATTTTTCAAAAACGATGCGGAAAAATCCGCACACTAATCCGCAACGTGGGCACATAGCCTCAGACATTTGTCTTGTTTGCATTTCTCTCTGCTTGCTGTCATCTGCTGAGTATCATCCTGCAACAATTCCTTTAATGGTACAATCTCTGCTTGCTGTCATCTGTTGCCTATCATCCTGCAACAATTCCTTTAATGGTACAATCTCTGCTTGCTGTCATCAGCTGCCTATCATCCTGCAACAATTCCTTTAGGGTATGTGCACACGTCAGGATTTCTTGCAGAAATTTCCTGAAGAAAACCGGAAATTTTCTGCAAGAAATCCGCATTTTTTTTTTTGCGTTTTTTTCCCGGTTTTTTTTTTTCGCGTCTTTTTTAGCATTTTGCAAGCGTAATTAGCTTGCAGAATGCTAAAGTTTTCCAAGCGATCTGTAGCATCGCTTGGAAAACTGACTGACAGGTTGGTCACACTTGTCAAACATAGTGTTTGACAAGTGTGACCAACTTTTTACTATAGATGCTGCTTATGCAGCATCTATAGTAAAAGATAGAATGTTTAAAAATAGTAAGAAAAAAATAAAAAAATGGTTATACTCACCCTCTGCAGACAGCCGATATCCTCAGCGGCGTCCGTTCCTATAGATGGTGTGGTTCAGGACCTTCGATGACGTCGCGGTCACGTGAGCGGTCACATGACCGATCTCGCGACCAATCACAAGACAGCGACGTCATCGCAGGTCCTGAACCACACCATCTATAGGAACCGAAGCGGCAGCATGCAGCGTTGAGAGGCGGGAACACTCCGGGGGCCATCGAAGGTGAGTATATGACTATTTTTTATTTTAATTCTTTTTTTTTTTACCAATTATATGGTGCCCAGTCCGTGGAGGAGAGTCTCCTCTCCTCCACCCTGGGTACCAACCGCATATAATCTGCTTACTTCCCGCATGGTGTGCATAGCCCCGTGCGGGAAGTAAGCAGATCAATGCACTCCTAGGTGTGCGGAATCCCCGCAATTCCGCATTTTTAATGAACATGTTGCTTTTTTTTCCGCAATGCGATTTTTTTTTGCGGAAAAAAATGCAACATTTGCACAAAAAATGCGGAATACACTGTAAATAATAGGAGGCATTTGTTAGCGTTTTTTTCGCGTTTTTATCACGTTTTATAGCGAAAAAACGCGAAAAAAAAGCAAAAAATACTGAACGTGTGCACATGGCCTTTATGTGCCTGCTAAATGTTTGGTAAATCCATTTGTTGCAAGTATTATTTACTGCTGTATATCCATGCTGGGGTCACAGGAGATATTATCTTGTGCAAGGTGTTACAGCATATGGTTGTAGCCAAGCCCAGTGCCTTTGATCAAGCAACCTCCCCTTGGGTGTTGGCCAATTGCTAATTTATCCCAAATAAGGTCCCACAATTCCTCTCACCTGATCCTTTACTCAGTCCTATAAATTTAGTAGCATCTTAAGGGGTGAACATGCGTGGAGTCAGGCACGCGCATCCCTGCAGCAAAGCATCACGCAGCTAAGCATCGAGATACCGCAGTTATTTCAACGGCAGTTAGTCACGGCTGGAGTCAGGACCCCACTCTATGTATCTGTCTCTTTTGGGTATGTCTGCTGAGTAAGCACTTCTAATTACTTGTATCCAGCTTTTCTATTAACCCATTGTCAGGACTCTGAACATTTTTTATTACCTTTTGTGCATTACTGCCCTTTTCCAAGATGGCATCTTTGGTCTCATGTGCACTGTGACTTCCTGCTATAAAACTCCACCCCAGCCTTCAGTCTGTGCTAGAGTATTCTGCCTTGCATCCAGCTCCTGACCTCTGGTGACTCCCTGGCTATATACCTGCTCCTGTGAACCTGCTACTCTGCTCTGAGTTCCTGCTGCATACACCAGTTCCAGTAATCCTCCTTCATCTGCTGCTCGTGTTTACTTCCATCTGCATTTGCTGGACATGTAAGCTGTTGCTGCTCTGCAAAAACCTGAGACTATTACCCAGGCCTCCCTGGTTGTGCTAAGATATTATTTGAACTGCCTTATAAGCATGTCTATCTGTGTTTGGACTAAGACAAGGACTTATTCGTGTCAAGTATCCTCAAGAATAACTGTGCTTCATAGACTTTCTGCGTGTTTGCATTTTCCTCTGAAGTTCCCTTTAGACTGCTAAGCTGCGTTTAATATTTGCACCAAGTGTTGTGGACTTAAGTTTCTCTCTGCACCTGTTTGAATCACCATGTAATAATATAGACTTTACCACTTATAAAACTGTGTCCTGTAGTTGTCTTGTTCCACGCAAAGAGTCTCCCGAGTTATCCCCTATAATTATTACACCCATCTTACTCCATCATCATGTTTACATATGCCCTTACAGTGTTTGCTCCACTAATCCTCTCTCTCCTTCGCTATCCACAAACCCCAGCACCCTCTAACCAAATAATCATCTCTCCTTCCCTCTTACCTACCCACCTGTCCTCCTCTTCTCCTGTCCTGCTCCTCAACCTCAAATCTGTCCTAATAAAACATAAAACAAGATGGCAACTCTCCTTCTCCCACCTGCTCTCCCTTTCTCTGCTTCTCCTCACTGCTGGCGAGATATCTCCCAACCCTGGACCCCCACAGCTCATACCTCCCATTTCTACCCCCTCCTACCGCTCCCTATCTAATATGAACTACCGCAATCTTTTCAACATAAAACCCGTGCCCCTGACGCCTAACCCCTGCTCCCTCTCTCTGGAGCACTCTGGAATGCCCGCTCCATCTGCAATAAACTTCATATTCATGACCTTTTTCTCTCACAATCTTGCCTTCCTCGGCCTCACAGAATCATGGCTAACACCCTCTGACACTGCCTCCCCTGCTGCGCTGTGTTACGGCGTCTTCCACTTCAACCACACCCATTGCCCCGGCAAGAGACATGGTGGAGGAGTGGGTCTTCTTTCTTCAAACTGCACCTTCAACCCAATCCCACCTCTACCCTCCCTATATCTTCCCCTCTTTTGAAGTCCACTCTGTCCACATCTACTCTCCTTCCAACCTCCAAGTGGCCGTCATAAACTGACCTCCGGGCCCGACCACTGCCTTTATTGACCAATTCTCCATCTGGCTTCTTCACTTTCTCTCTCTGTTGACATTCCCTCCATCATCATGGGTGACTTCAACATCCCCACTGATACCCTTCAGTCAACAGCCTCCAAACTTCTGTCCCTTACTTCATCTGTTGGACTTACTCAGTGGTCCTCAGCAGCCACCCACACAGACAGACATACACTAGACCTGGTCTCCACCCATCTCTGCTCTCTATCTAACTTCACCACCTCCCCTCTCCCTCTATCTGACCACTATCTGCTCACCTTCTGATCCCTGTCCTCCTCACCGGTCACCCATGTCCAGCAACATGTGCACCCCCACAGAAACCTTGCACACCTAGACACCCACACACTCTCTGACACTATCCTACCACTGGCATCAATGCACTTACTCCACGACACAGACAGTGCCTCTGCTTTCTACAATGCCACTCTCGCATCAGCTAATGACACAGTTGCCCCTTTCATTCATGGCAGAGTGTGACATATCAATAGACAACCCTGGCACAATAACACCACTAAAAAGCTCCTGCAAATGTCCAGGGTTGCAGAGCGGCATTGGAAGAAAACACATTCGCAAGACGACTTCACTGCATTCAAACAGGCAACACTCGCTTTTAAATCTGCTCTCACCTCTGCTAAACAGGCCTACTTCACAACCCTCGTATCTTCCCTATCCTACAACCCCCAACAGTTATTCAAAACCTTTAACTCCCTCCTCCGCCCCCCACTGCCCCCTCCAACCTCCCTCATCTCTGCTGAGGACTTTGCCACACACTTTAAAAATAAGATCGACCAAACAAGGCAAGTCTTGATTGTTCAACCACCACAACCCCTTTGTATACCAGACCAATGCCAAACCCCATAACCTCCCTATCCAACATCACTAAAGGGGGGCTTAATTGTCTCCTCTCCAAATCGCACCTCACCACCTGTGCGCTCGACCCCATTCCATCCCACCTGCTCCCCAACCTCACCACCGCTCTTATCCCATCCCTAACCCACGTCTTCAACCTATCACTAACTTCTGGCACCTTCCCTTCTGCTTTCAAACATGCCACCAGAGGTGTATCTAGGGTTTCTGACACCTGGGGCAAGAATTCATTTTGGCGCCCATACCCCCCCTCCCACCAAGGACATATGCGATTTTCATACTTAGTCATGTACCGACGAGCTCCTATCCCTAACGCTCTCAATGATCAGTGAAAAACTGAGAGAAGCAGGAAGAGAAGCTTATTATCACAGGACCACAAGTATGAAAGTCACATATGAGTGAGGTGTCCATGTGGCGACTACTGGAACCTGCAGACAGAGCTGAATCCGGACATTGCAGACTTCTGAATTCTCACAACTAATGCACTGCACACTTTTAGGATTCTCCCTTGCCTGTGGACAGTCATGTCAGCACAAGCATGTGATTTGTATACCTCTGGCCACATTCCGACTAGATGTGCCCGGCCTCACTCAGTTCATTTTCATTGAGTGAGTCCACACATGTCTAATCAGCATGTGACCGCATGTATATAAATCGCCAGCACGAGAGAATCCTGACAGCGTGCAGGGCGCACTGTGAGAAGTCAGAAGTCTGCAGTCACAAAGAATAACTGCAGACTCATTACAAACCTGGACATTCCCTTTAAAGATCCTAACATAAATAAAAACATGAGAGTTAGTTAGCATCACACATAACATTTACATCGAGGTACCTTATAGAAGACGTTGTCTCTGGAGTCGTTCTCCTTCTTTTCTTCATCTTGTCCAGATCCCATGATGCGTTTTCTCATCCACAGCTCGTCTCTGCAGACTTCCATCATCTCCGCTCTTTTGCAGAAAATTTCCACATGATACCCTTAAAGATACAAGTGTCATTAAATTGCTCCTGAATACAAAATTGCCCCTCGCTATATTGTCTGCACAAAATATGAGCCCCACACTGTCCCTCTTATGGTACATGCTCTTCACACTGACCTCTCCTTTCCATACCGGCCCCCTCTTCACACTGTCCTCTCATACTGTGTCCCCCCTTTAGGGCCCAGTATTTATACTGTACTCTATCATCACACTTCCCCTTCTTGGTATACTGTCCCCTCCTGGCTGTGCCCTCACACTGTCCCTCCATGCTACACCCCCACTATTCAGTTTCTGTTCTGTGCCCATTCACTTTTGTCCCCCATACTGTCTTCTCACACTATTCCCCTCCCTCCTCATACTATCTCCTCTCACATCCCCCTGTTCACCATACTGTCTCCTCATATATTTACCCCCTCACTTTCTATACTGCTTGCTCACCTAACTCCCCATACTGTGTCTGCACATATCCCATCACCCTCACTCCCCATACTCTGTCCACATACATTTTTCACATCGCTCCTCATACTGTGCCCTCATTCTCCCATATTGTTTCCTCATACATGCCCCCGATTCCCTCATACTGTTTCCTCATATATGCCCCCAATTCGCCCATACTGTTTCCTCAAACATGCCCCCAATTCCCCCATACTGCTTCCTCATACATGCCCCCATTCCCCCATACTGTTTCCTCATACATGCCCCCCATTCCCCATACTGTTTCCTCATACATGCCCCCAATTCCCCCATACTATTTCCTCATACATGCCTGTTATGATCCCAATGGCAGAGGATCTCTGAAATCCGGCAAGATAGCAAAAATATAAATACTGCTCTAGGGAGGTGGAAACTGGGCTAACCGCATACCTGATCCTGACACAAACAACTAAAAGTAGCCGGTGAATGTGCCTACGTTGGTTCTAGACGTCTCGAGCCAGCCGGAGAACTGACTACCCCTAGAGGGGAAAAATAAGACCTCGCTTGCCTCCAGAGAAATTGAACCCCAAAGATATAGAAAGCCCCCAACAAATAATAACGGTGAGGCAAGAGGAAAACACAAACGTAGAGATGAACTAGATTCAGCAAAGTGAGGCCCAATAGTCTAGATAGCAGAAAATAGATAGTGGACTATGCGGTTAGCAGAAAACCCTACAAAACATCCACGCTGAACATTCAAGAACCCCCACACCGACTGACGGTGTGGAGGGAGAATATCAGCCCCCTAGAGCTTCCAGCGAGTCAAAAAATCAAATGTAAAGCAAGCTGGACAAAAACACTGAATAATGCAAACGATCCAAATTGTACAAAACAGACTTAGCTTTTCTTGCATGAGGCAGACTGAAAGGAATCCGGAGGAGACCAAATAGGTCTGGATACAACGATGCCAGGCAAGAGACTGAGTCCAGAGGAGACTCAAATAGGAAACACCCGCTGCTTAACGACACAGCTGGAGCTCAGGCCTGCAACAAGACATACCTAACACAATACCGTTAGTGACCACCAGAGGGAGCCCAGAAACACAGTTCACAACACATGCCCTCATTCCCCAATACTGTTTCCTCGTACATGCCCTCATTCCCCCATACTGTTTCCTCATACATGCCCCCAATTCCCCTGTACTGTTTCCTCATATATGCCCCCATCTCCCCTTTCGCTCTTCATTTTGTGTCCTCAAATCTCAGCCCACACAAAATAAATTCCCCATCCCCAAATTCTGCCCACACATAATAAATCCCCCTCCCCACTCAAATTGTCCACACACATATTATTGTCCTCTACCCCACCCCATTATTGCTCTCTTCACCACCTCCATCATTGCCTTCTCCGTCACGCCCATCATTGCCCATTTCACCACTTCCAGCATTTCCTCCCCCCAATCCCATCATTGCCCTTTCCACCACATCCATCGTTTCCTCCTCCCCCACCATCCCCATCCTTGCCCATTCCACCACTTCCATCATTTCCACCTCCCCCACCATCCCCATTCCACCACTTCCATCATTTCCACCTCCCCCACCATCCCCATCCTTGCCCATTCCACCACTTCCATCATTTCCTCCTCCTCCACCATCCCCATCATTGCTCTCTCCCCATCAGCCCCATCATTGCCCTCTCCCCGTCAGCCCCATCATTGCCCTCTCCTCCCCCACCATCCCCATCATTGCCCTCTCCCCGTCAGCCCCATCATTTCCCTCTCCTCCCCCACCATCCCCATCATTGCCCTCTCCACATCAGCCCCATCATTGCCCTCTCCTCCCCCACCACCCCTATCATTGCCCTCTTCCCGTCAGCCCCATCATTGTCCTCTCCTCCCACTACACACACACACACACACCATTTACTTCTCTGCACATTCCCCTGCAGCGCGCCAGACACACACACGCACTCACACACACGCACACACACACACCCCTCTCTCGCGCTCTGCCGCAGCATCTCCATCACCTTCCTCTGACACAACCGGCCGCTGAATGATGACGTCATCCAGCGGCGTGTCTGTGTGAGAGGAAGCGCGGTCAGGAAGCAGGAAGACAGATCGCTGCACCTCCGCTGCCATTTTCTCTTGTAGGCAGCGGAGCTGCAGGGATTTCTCCCTGCCCGCCACAGCCACTCTGCAGGGGCACCTCTCCACCTCTGCACAGGTTGGGAGCCGGCACTCTGCAGCTTCTCTGTGCCGGCTGTCAGCTTGACAGTCGGCACAGAGAACAGCTGACTCCCAGACCAGGGCAGCAGAATGCAGCTGCCTGGGGAGACTCTGCGGACCGCCACATTAGGCGGCCCGACTGCGCCTGGGGCACATGCCCCGGTTGCCCCCCTAGATACGCCATTGCATGCCACAATCACGCCTATCCTTAAAAAGCCAACCCTTGATCCAACAGCTATGTCTAGCTATCGCCCAATATCGCTGCTCCCATTCGCTTCCAAACTCCTGGAGCAGCACGTCCACTCTGAACTTTCCTCCCACCTCTCAGCTAACTTGCTCTTTGACAATCTACAATCTGGTTTCTGCCCCATCACTCAACTGGAGACAGCCCTGATCAAAATCACTAATGACCTACTTACAGCCAAAGCTAACGACAATACTCTGTACTCCTCCTTTTAGACCTGTCCTCTGCCTTCAACACAGTTGACCACTGCCTCTTACTACAGATCCTCTCCTCCTTTGGCATCAAAGACCTCACCCTATCCTGGATCTCCTCATACCTTTCCAACCGCACATTCAGCGTCTCCCACTCCCACACTACCTCCTCATTCCACCCTCACTCTATTGGAGTCCCCCAAGGCTCTGTTCTAGGACCCCTACTCTTCTCAATCTACACTTGGCCTGGGACAACTCATAAAGTCACATGGATTCCAGTACCACCTTTATGCTGATGACACTCAGATCTACCTTTCTGGCCCAGACGTCACCTCTCTGCTGTCCAGAATCCCGGAGTGTCTATCAGCCATATCCTCCTTCTCCTCTCGCTTCTTCAAACTCAATGTGGACAAATCTGAACTCATCATCTTTCCTCCATCTCATAGATCTTTCTTACCTGACCTATCTATCGCAATTAACAACATCACGCTTTCCCCCCGTACCGGAAGTCCGCTGCCTCGAAGTAACCCTTGACTCTGCCCTGTCCTTCAAACCGCACATCCAAGCTCTGTTCACCTCCTGTCGCCTCCAGCTCAAAAATATCTCCAGAATCTGTCCTTTCCTCAACCCTCAATCTACTAAAATGCTTGTGCATGCCCTAATCATCTCCCGCCTCGACTACTGCAACATCCTTTTCTGCGGCCTCCCTGCTAACACCCTTGCACCTCTCCAGTCCATCCTTAACTCTGCTGCCTAATTCATCTCTCTCCTCGCTACTCCTCTGCTTCCCCCCCTCTGCAAATCTCTTCACTGGCTCCCATTCCCTCAGCGTATCCAGTTCAAATTACTAATACTGACCTACAAAGCCATCCATAACCTGTCTCCTCCATATATCTCTGAACTAATCTCCCGATATCTTCCGTCACGTAATCTCCGGTCCTCCCAAGACATCCTTCTCTCCTCCACACTTATTCGCTCCTCACTCAACCGCCTCCAAGACTTCTCCCGAATATCCCCCATCCTCTGGAATTCTTTGCCCCAACACGTCCGACTATCAACATTCGGATCCTTCAGACAGAAGCTGAAAACCCACCTCTTCAGGAAAGCCTACAGCCTGCACTGACCGCGCTGCCTCCTCATCACTACCGAAGCTACCGCCTCACCAACGCCGGAGCTGCTGCAACCCTCAACCTATTGTCTCCTTCCCCATAATCCTGTAGAATGTAAGCCCGCAAGGGCAGGGTCCTCGCCCCTCTGTATCAGTCTGTCATTGTTAGTGTGCTTACTGTAAGTGATATCTGTAATTTGTGTGTAACCCCTTCTCATGTACAGCACCATGGAATCAATGGTGCTATATAAATAAATAATAATAATAATTTTCCTGTGCGGACCCCCCACCCTTCCATCCCCCCCTCGTAATTAACATTTCAAGCAGAGTGGATGCTATTTCATTAAACCTCCGGCCCGCCGTGCGCATTTTGCTGCTTTTTCTTTCTTTATAGCCTCATGTAAAATGATAACTGCATTTTGTCAGCGATGAATCGCAGGGTTTCTGCACTTAAAAACTGCTGAGTCAAATCCACACAAAAAACTGGGAAGCAAAGAAAGGCGCAATAAATAGAGCAGATTGCCATTGCGCATTTTGATAAGACGACCTGCAGGGAAGAGAAAACAAGCATGCTACAAGTGTGAACGTGGCCTTACAGCTTGGCATCTGGTGCAGACGCCATCTAGCGCCTGAGTAAGATTTTGCACTTTCCTGGCGGTGACTGGCAGAGCTGGGCGGGCACTAGCACACGCTCCTCGCTGCCACTCACTGACTCTTGCATATGGATGATGCTCTGAGCTCCACCCCCTCCCCCCACCCCAGGTGGGCGTGTCAAGGAGCATGGGTTGGGGGTGTTGTCCCATCCTCCAGCGCTGATTGGACAGGACGCAGCTCCTAAATAAGGATATTTGCACCTTGTTGGGCGGTGACTGAGCTAGGAAGGTCTGGAGTGCGGCAGCGCAGATCGGTGTGACCGGCGGCGGAGGCGCAGGGTGGTCGGCAGCATTAGTCTGTTGCCACAGGTCATCACCAGTGCAGGGAAGCAGCTGCTGGTACCTGAGACTCACTACCACCCCCTGTAGGACTCCTGCCCTCACTGCTACCCCGAGGCTTCCTTGTCCTTCCCACCCGCTGAGGGCACCCAGGGCTGGCACCGTGGAGCAGCTGGCACTGGACTCTCTGTAGCAGTTGCATCCACCCTGGGAGGAATGGCGCTGGATTTCCTGGCTGGATGCGCAGGAGGTGAGGCTTGCATCAGTCATCGCTATAAATCTTCGTGCCCTCCATTTGCCATCCACCATCTGCTTCTTTCCTGAGAACTAGCCTTTCACCTGGTGCAAAGGGTCTATTTGTTGCCCCCTTCTCCCCTGCAGATTCTTCTGTTTGTACCCCCAGGTCACATTACACACAGCTATTAATAATCTGTCCTATAATCTGGATTATTGCTGTGTTTATGGCTATAAATACAATAATTTCCCCCATAGAATGCAGCTGCTACATAGTGATACATTGTATCCTTCCTAATGTAAATATTGACTCCTGTATCTAAAATCTAGAGGGAGACAATGCAGCAGATCCGCCAATTGCAGGGAGCACATCCATTATGTAGTGGGGGAGAACACTGTGGCATTAACACAAATGGCAGAATCTAAGGCCACGTTCCCACAATGAGGTTGTTTTTTTTTATACCTTGTGTATCTTTAGTGTATAGGAATGGGAAGAGGCCCATGTAATCCATGCGAGACCTCTGCGACTACTGGTGTCCCTTAGATATGGGGGTCCTCGGTCACCATGTAATCCATGCGAGACCTCTGTGACTACTGGTTTTCCTTAGATATGGGGGTCCTCGGTCACCATGTAATCCATGCGAGACCTCTGTGACTACTGGTGTCCCTTAGATATGGGGGTCCTCGGTCACCATGTAATCCATGCGAGACCTGTGCGACTTCTGGTGTCCCCTAGATATGGGGGTCCTCGGTCACCATGTAATCCATGCGAGACCTCTGTGACTACTGGTGTCCCTTAGATATGGGGGTCCTCGGTCACCATGTAATCCATGCGAGACCTGTGCGACTTCTGGTGTCCCTTAGATATGGGGGTCCTCGGTCACCATGTAATCCATGCGAGACCTGTGCGACTTCTGGTGTCCCTTAGATATGGGGGTCCTCGGTCACCATGTAATCCATGTGAGACCTGTGCGACTTCTGGTGTCCCTTAGATATGGGGGTCCTCGGTCACCATGTAATCCATGTGAGACCTGTGCGACTTCTGGTGTCCCTTAGATATGGGGGTCCTCGGTCACCATGTAATCCATGTGAGACCTGTGCGACTTCTGGTGTCCCTTAGATATGGGGGTCCTCGGTCACCATGTAATCCATGTGAGACCTGTGCGACTTCTGGTGTCCCTTAGATATGGGGGTCCTCGGTCACCATGTAATCCATGTGAGACCTCTGTGACTACTGGTGTCCCTTAGATATGGGGGTCCTCGGTCACCATGTAATCCATGTGAGACCTGTGCGACTTCTGGTGTCCCTTAGATATGGGGGTCCTCGGTCACCATGTAATCCATGTGAGACCTGTGCGACTTCTGGTGTCCCTTAGATATGGGGGTCCTCGGTCACCATGTAATCCATGTGAGACCTGTGCGACTTCTGGTGTCCCTTAGATATGGGGGTCCTCGGTCACCATGTAATCCATGTGAGACCTGTGCGACTTCTGGTGTCCCTTAGATATGGGGGTCCTCGGTCACCATGTAATCCATGTGAGATCTGTGCGACTTCTGGTGTCCCTTAGATATGGGGGTCCTCGGTCACCATGTAATCCATGTGAGACCTGTGCGACTTCTGGTGTCCCTTAGATATGGGGGTCCTTGGTCACCATGTAACCGCTGTCTACTAGGATTTAGTCTTAGGACAGGGTCAATCTATCAATTATAGTTTTTCTCTGTAAGTTCCACTCCTGATTTTGGCATACAAATACTGACATGTGAATGAGGCCTTAAGATGGTATGTAGAGGACTGTGAATTTTATTAGCTCCAAGCTATTGGTGGATTTATAAGACATGCAAGTGGGGCGATGGGATGATGTATTGGTGTGTGAGGGGCCCACATGCTGTTCTTGCATAGGGGCCCTCTGCTGCTTCTGTCTGCACCTGAAGACAGGAGGATTTAAGCTACTTTCACACTTCCATCGGTACGGGGCCGTCGGAAACGTGGGCAGCAGATGTAGTTTTGCAACGCATCCGCTGCCCAGTGTGATGAGCGGGGAGGTGGGGGCGGAGTTCCGGCCGCACATGCGCGGTCGGAAATGGCGGACGCGCCGCACAAAAAAAACGTTTCATTGAACTTTTTTTGTGCTTCGCCTCTGCCAAAACATTACGCATCCGTCGCACGACTGATGCGTCTTGTGTCCATCCATCGCGATCCGTCGCTTATTCAAGTCTATGGGCAAAAAAACGCATCCTGCAAGCACATTTGCAGGATCCGTTTTTTGCCCATAACGACGGATTGTGACGGACCAAAAAAGAGGGAAGTGAGAAAGAAGCCTTACTGGGAATCTGTATGCCAAGGGCCTGCTTGGAATTATTCAGTTTTGAGGGATCTCCGCATAGGGTGGGATCATTTCTTAGATCTGGGAGCAGATTCACAGGAGGAGGCCCCATGTTATATAAATGTAGTGTAATGCATATGTTCTGGGCGGCTGTCTGTGTGAATCACCTACTGCTCTCACTTCCTTCTCCGTACATTCTGCTGCAGTTTAGATTAGCCATGTGTATTTGTAAAATGCTTTTATTAGATGTTGACAATGGGGTCGTTTGCCGCCCGCGCCCGCTGCTTCCACTGTACACAATGAGGCAAAGGATTTTGCACCAGCAGCGCGGAGGTGACATCAGTGCAGAACATTTCTCATTCCCAGGACTGGAGGATTTGGGCTCCTCCTGAGTTCTCCTTTTAGATGAGGATTGTAGATGTGTCCTCATCTCCAGTACATATAAATCATATAGTATCAGATGGGCACCAAGCGGTGGGATCTGCATGACAATTAGGTTTACCAGGTGCCCATGGCTCTTATTGTATGTCTTGAGCAATGCCCTGATCTGGGACACTGTATATAAATTTTTCTTGAGTGTAAATGGAGCGCCCCCACGTTAAGGGCAATGGGGTACTCAGTACCGGGCCTCTCTCTCGGTTCTGGGGATGTCACGGTGGCCCGACCCGGTCCGTGGCCCTTCTGAGGGGCATCCAATTAAAGGTGTAAAGTTTGTGTGTTCGTGACGCCACCTGTGGTATTCGGTCAGGGTGACCGATGCTGCTAGGGGTCCGCTGGGGTGATGGAATGGCAGCTAGATGGTATACCTTCCCACAGGTGAAGTGTATCCCCAGGGCTTCCCAGATGTGTAGGTGGTGATGGTGGACGATGTAAGGCGCGATGAATAACGCGGATACAAAGGTTGCAGTCTCTTTACCTTTTACTGAAGACTTCAGCGTCCGCAGTCCAGAGTACAGATCACAGGGCTGGCAGAGTCCGGCCGGTACGAAGGCACATCCAGAGTTCTCTTAACCAGGTGGAAATCAGTAAACTTCCTACTAGCGCCTGTGTGTTGTAGTACCTCCCTGCTGAGCACCACGGGATAGTCCTCACAACTTTCGTGGATGTTTCTGATGTTCTCTCTCTCTGTCCCCCAGATGGTATGGATAGGACAACCCGTATGACTGGGATGGCCTGGGGCTTGTTTGTAGGGACCCTAGTGACGCCCCTCTCCCACAATTTGCCACCGTGTCTTCTTAGGTATTAAGGTCGGGCAGCCAACTTGGAATTGACTGTCCTGCCGGTCTCTGAAGTAATGCGTAGAGTCAATTACTCCCTCGGTGTTCCGGCCACCGGCTACGCGCCTCAGAAGGAGGCTGCCGATCTCAGGGCAGAACTCCTCCCGGTATTATCTCCTTGTGCTGTGACTTCGTTTCTCACTCTCCACAATACAATTCCTTTCTTGTCCTTTCTTAGGATGCTGCCGCACGTGGGGCTGGCGCAGCTCCGTGTTTTTCTGTCTCGCTAGGCCTCTGTCAGGATCCCACCCCTGACAGGGACCCTCTGTCTGCAGCTCAGATGTTCCTCCTTTTCCCCTCTGTCTGCCTGACATGTGCTCACTGGGTCAAACCCAGGCAGCGTCTGACTAACTTTCTATCCAACCCACCAGTTTTACCCGTATGTGAGGAGTGTCCTAATAGATAGAAGCAAGGCTCCCCCTGGTGGTCTGGAGTGTGAAGTGTAGTGTGTGACTTGTGTTACCTGGCAAGATGAACTCCTTTAGTACCATCAGACGTAATATCACTCCCCCTGGTGGAAGAGCGACATTACTGCAACGACCAGGACTCTGGGGCCTCTGTATGGCGTTCTGCGGAAGTGACGGAGCGGTTATTGTAGGTAGATGCCGGTGTAGTGATGTTGCATTACAGATCGCTCCGTCACTACCGCAGAACGCCATAGAGAGGGGCAGCGGAGAGGTTATTGTAGGTAGATGCGGGGGAGTGATGTTACATTACAGATCTCTCCGCTGCCCCTCTGTATGGCGGTCTGCGGTAGTGACGGAGCGGTTATTGTAGGTAGATGCCGGTGTAGTGATGTTTCATTTCTCCATGTTCTTGGATAAGGACAGAGCATGGTGCTTGTATAACGTCTGCTTGATGAAAATTGTCGCTGTGACATCAGTGATTTTTCTTGGACGCAAAAAAGACAGATTTTCGTCAGTGTTTGGTCATTGTCAGTTTTTGCCGTAAGTGATTCATCCGTTCATATTCTATGCAGAAAATTTAGAAAAACAATAAATTGAATGTTTCTCAGTCGCCCATGACAGCACTACCAGAGAGAGGGAATCTGCCCTTCAGGGACAGGAAACCTACAGGATAAAAAGGGCGGTACCTCTCTCCTGCGTCAGTTTGGTTTCCTGTCCCTGACAGGGAACCCTCAAGGATTCGGTACCTGAGATCCGGAGCCGACCAGTGGGGGTATGACGGCGGGGAGGCCCCTGTCACCGCTGGTACGGTGTCCGACGCCGCCGCTTCTGGGTCCGATGGGGCTGCAGAGCGCGCGGAGGGGAGCGCGGCTGCCTCCCCGGATTGGGGTAGGGGCTTCGGGGACCCGGTGTGCCCTTGCGCCATGCGGAGGCACTTCCTGGTCCGGAGCGGTGGCTCGGTGTGTGAGAGCACAAAGATGGCTGCCGAACCGGATATAGACGCCGACCACTTCCGGGTCCCGGGCAAAGCGCACTTGAGACGAGGGGACCAGCGCTTCCCTGGAACGCAGCCCTGGAGGAGGGGGTGAATCGGCGCGCTATTTAAAAAGACCGCTGTGGGAGCGCCCTTTGCTGCATGCAGTCCCAATATGGCGGACAGCGATCAGCAGCTCCAGCCGGCGCAGCCCTTACAGCCGCCGCAGCAGCAGCGTCACCACCAGCGCAAGTCAGATGAGCCAAAGAGAAGGACCTCTGCAGGCACCCGAAGTACCAGCTCCAGGAGCCATTCCACGGCGCAGAGTAAAGCCTCCAATATGTCTAGCCAGCCGACACCATCTACTTTGGGTCTCATACAAGATCCCATACCTCCTCCAGAACCGGTACCTGTGGCTGCTCAAGATGGGTGAGTGATCTTCGTAAAAGTTCACCAAATAATTGGGGTCCCCTTTTCCGTTTATTTTTTAGGCAAGAAAAAAACAGAGAAAACTAAGCATAGAAACTGCCCCTTATGTGGAGAACCCCTGTTACAGAACTGGGATAAGAAATTATGCGGTTCCTGTATAGGACAAGTCCTTTGTGAAGAAACACCTAGTTTTGCCTCTGTATTACGATCAGTAATAAGATCAGAGGTAGAAACAGCATTCAAATCCCTTAAAGGGGAGGGGGTTAAGGGAAAAACACCTGTGCCCTATTCTCACTCTGATTCTTCTAGTTCTGATGAGGGTATGTCAGACAGAAGGGGTTCCTCTTCCTCCTCGGATTCTGAGAGTGGAGGCCGCCACTGCTTCCCCTTAGACGAAGTAGATGCCCTTGTGAAAGCCGTAAGATCTACAATGGGAGTCCTAGATCCACGTCCTGACAAAAACAGTTCAGGACATTATGTTTGGAGGTCTGGGCCAGAAAAGACGTAGAGTCTTTCCACTTAACGAAAACGTGCAGACCTTAATTAAAAAGGAGTGGGAGAAACCAGAAAGGAAAAATTCATCTGTGCCCTCCCTTAAAAGGAAATATCCTTTTGCGGAAGAGGCTTCTATGTCATGGGACAAAGCCCCTAAACTTGATGTTGCAGTAGCTAAAGCGTCAAGGAAGTTTGCATTGCCCTTTGAGGACATGGGAACGCTGAAAGATCCCCTCGATAAAAGAGCCGATACCTTCCTTAAAGGGGCCTGGGAGTCGGCAGGGGGATGTTTAAGACCCGCAATAGCAGCCGCATGTACTTCCAGATCTTTAATGATTTGGATAGACAATTTAGAGAAACAGTTGAGAGATGGGGTATCCAGACATAAAGTAATCGAATCAATTCCCATGATTAGGGGGGCGGCAGCTTTCTTGGCTGACTCGTCGGCCGATTCTATCAAACTCACTTCAAAATTGGCAGCCTTATCTAATGCAGCTCGTAGGACGCTATGGCTGAAAAACTGGCCAGGCGACCTACAGACAAAGCAAAAACTCTGTTCAATCCCGTGTGAGGGGAAATTTTTGTTTGGGGAAACCCTAGATGACATTCTACAAAAAGCCGGAGATAAAAAGAAGGGGTTCCCTAACCTGACCACACCATTTGTTAAGCGGCCCTTTCGGAACAGGAAGTTTTTCCGCAGACGCCCCCCTAGAGAACAGAACAAATGGGATGATGGGAGAAATAGAGATAGGGGATTCCTCTTTGGCAATTCCCTGAGAAATAAAAAGACCCCTAAGTGACACCTCCCCTAGGGTGGGAGGGAGACTGTCTCAATACCTTCCGGCCTGGGAACAAATCTCTTCCAGTACTTGGATTTTAAACTTAATAAAGATGGGACTTCAAATAAACTTTACCGCCCTTCCTCCCCAAAACTATGTGGTCACTCCATTAAAACCCTCACTTCGACAACAACAGGCCTTGGAACAAGAGATCTCAAAACTCATAATCAAAGATGTGATCCGAGAAGTTCCCCTACTGGAAAGGGGGAAAGGATTCTTTTCCCCACTATATCTGATCCCAAAGCCGGATGGTTCCTTCCGCACAATAATAAATCTACGGAAATTAAACAGTTATGTAAAGAATCAAACCTTCAAAATGGAATCAATAAAATCAACAATAAAAAAACCTGTTTCCAAATTGTTTCATGATAGTGTTGGATCTCAGCGACGCGTACTATCACGTCCCCATCCACAAAAACTCACAAAAATACCTCAGACTAGCAGTAGTCATGGAGGGAGAAGTAAGGGAATACCAGTACAAGGCCCTTCCATTTGGCATTTCAGTAGCGCCCCGTATATTTACCAAGTTGGTAGCGGAAATGATGGCCCACATAAGGGAAAAAGACATTCTTATAATACCATATCTCGACGACTTCCTAATTGTCAGCAACTCAGCCCAACACTGTCGCCAACAATGCATCAGAGTAATAAAAACGGAATTAGGTTGGCTCCTAAATCTCCAAAAAGTCAAAACTGGAACCGACCAGGGTTCAAGAGTTTTTGGGTCTAACTTTGGACTCGGTTTTACAGGAATGTCGTCTTCCAGACCAGAAGAAACAAAAAATATCAAGTATTGTGTCCAGAGCTCGCTCAAACCCTCATATGACCCTGAGAGAAGCGATGTCACTGCTGGGGTCCCTTTCTGCTTGTCTCCCAGCAATACAGTGGGCTCAAATCCACACGAGAGACCTCCAGTGGGATATTCTGAGGAATCAGGTTACACTGAGGGGACACCTAGAGTGTCGCATGACTCTAAGTTCAGACACTATTTGTTCCCTAGACTGGTGGTTAGATTCCAACAATCTATCAAAGGGGGTTCCGTGGGTGATAGATATACATCGAGTAGTTACCACGGATGCCAGTCCCACGGGGTGGGGAGCTCACCTGGACAACAGTGTTACTCAGGGGGTCTGGACAGATCAAGAATACGAGGTATCCTCAAATCAAAAAGAACTTTGCGCAGTGAGCCATGCTCTGTCATTTTTTCTTCCCAACCTGTGGGGGCATCATGTCCGGGTTTTTTCGGACAATCAGGTAGTGGTAGCCTACCTGAACCACCAGGGAGGGACCAGATCCCAAGCCCTAATGAAGACCACTTCCCAAATCTTCACCTTAGCCGAAGACCACTTCCTATCCCTCTCGGCGTTACATATAAAGGGCGTAGAGAACCAAAAAGCAGACTTCTTAAGCCGTACCCAGCTAAAACGGGGAATGGGCTCTGAACCAAAGCATCTTCGATCAGATTAACAAAATCTGGGGGGTCCCGGTAATAGACCTTTTTGCCAGTATAGAAAACAGGAAAGTAAAGGAATTTTGTTTTCTGGACCCCAGAGGGAACCCCCGGGCACTGGATGCATTCTCGATTCCCTGGACTCAGGGTCTTGCATATGCCGTTCCCCCTCATATACTTATCCCGGCAGTTCTGCGGAAGATAAGACAGGACAGGGCGAGAATCATCCTAATAGCCCCCTTCTGGCCCAAAAGGGCCTGGTTTTCCTGGCTGAGAATCCTATCGGTCGCCGATCCCTGGGTTCTCCCGGACCTTACGGACCTCTTATCACAGGGACCGGTGCTCCACCCTCGGTCAGCAAATCTCCACTTGACAGCGTGGAACTTGAGAGGTCACTGCTAAGGGCAAAGGGCTTCTCCGATAATTTAGTGTCCACACTATTAAAAAGTAGAAAGACAGTAACAACTAAAATCTACGGTAAAACCTGGAAAAAGTTTCTGTCCACCTCCGGGGTAAAACTTCAAGATGGGTCCCAGTGGTCAAAATATTAGAGTTTCTACAGAAAGGCTTAGATATGGGCCTCTCGGTGAGCACCTTAAAAGTGCAGGTAGCGGCCTTAGGGGCGTTATACAATGATAATATTGCCACTAACCCATGGGTAACAAGGTTCATTAAAACCGCTGTACGTTCTAGGCCCATAAAAATCAGAAGTCCTCCATCCTGGGACTTAAATTTAGTATTATCAGCTCTGACAGAACCCCCGTTTGAGCCCATAGATTCGATACCACTTAAAATCTTATCTCTCAAAACGGCCCTTCTTACAGCCCTAACGTCTGCCCGTAGAATTAGTGACCTCCAGTCTCTATCTGCGAATCCTCCCTTCACGCAAATCATGGAGGATAGGGTAATATTGAAAACAGACCCTGCTTATCTACCCAAAGTTGCTTCCAATTTCCATAGGTCCCAGGAAATAATCCTTCCTTCCTTCTGCCCAAACCCGAAAAATCAAGAAGAGGAAAAATTCCACACATTAGATGTGAGAAGGTGTCTAGTACATTACCTAGAATCCTCCCGACAGTGTAGGAAGGAAGGGTCTCTTTTTGTCTGTTTTCAGGGACCTAGAAAAGGACTCAAAGCCTCCAAAAGCACTATAGCTCGCTGGGTAACTGATGCGATAGCCCCGGCATACTCATCCACGGGAAACGCAGTGCCTGAAGGGCTCAAGGCACACTCTACAAGGGCTATGGCGACCTCCTGGGCCGAAAGGTCGGAGGTACCAATAGATAAAATCTGTAAGGCTACGTTCACATTTGCGTTGTGCGCCGCAGCGTCGGCGCCGCAACGCACAACGCAAACAAAAACGCATGCACAACGCTGCGTTTTGCGCCGCATGCATCCTTTTTTTGATTGATTTTGGACGCAGCAAAAATGCAACTTGCTGCGCCCGGACGCGTGCGCCGCAGTGACGCATGCGGCGCAAAACGCAAGTGCGACGCATGTCCATGCGCCCCCATGTTAAATATAGGGGCGCATGACGCATGCGGCGACGCTGCGGCGCCCGACGCTGCGGCGCAGACCGCAAATGTGAACATAGACTAAGGCGGCCACCTGGTCAATACCTTCAACCTTCTTTAGGCACTATAGCTTAGACCTGGCCTCTTCGTCTGACTTAACCTTCGGAAGAAGGGTCTTGCAGGCTGTGGTCCCTCCCTAAAGCAATAATCTCTGCAATTCTCTCTGGTAGTGCTGTCATGGGCGACTGAGAATAGTGTAGTTACTTACCGATAACGGTATTTCTCAGAGCCCATGACAGCACCTGCTTATTCCCCCCTTATCACGTGTGCGGTGAGCACCTTATTATACGAAGTGTGTGTGTTTGATTTAGACACGGTGTAATCTTCGTAAGTATTTTGCTAAAAATGTATATTTCCTGTTGTCACTAACCTGGAGGACCTCTGATGCTCTGTAAACCAAACTGACGCAGGAGAGAGGTACCGCCCTTTTCATCCTGTAGGTTTCCTGTCCCTGAAGGGTGGATTCCCTCTCTCTGGTAGTGCTGTCATGGGCTCTGAGAAATACCGTTATCGGTAAGTAACTACACTATTCTCCAGTCACCTTCCACGACAGCAGCATAGGATGTCTCCCCACCCTAATGGGGGACAGGAAACAGAGGTTAAATGCTGTCCCCTTCCTGCAACCACCAGTGTTTTTCCTGTCCCCCTATGGGGCATGAAGAGGTCCTGCTGTGGTGCTGCTGTGGCTGGCGATCGGAGTACCCAGTTCTTCTTACCTTTAGCCGGGCAGCTGGGGTCGGGGGCTCTGCTCTCCTCCCTTCATAGCTGCTCCCTTCTCCATTCCTGATGGACTCAGAACCCTCCTTCCCGCACCCCCTCTGGGGGGTAAAGCGAGGCGGTGATGTGCGGCCGGGGTCCTCTCACAGCTCCCCGGCTTCTTCCTCTCCTTCTTGGTGCCGGATTCAGTGTATTCGCGCAGCAGAAGTGACGTACTCCGAACTTCAGGTTCACTTCCTGTGCTTTCCTGTGTGGAACACACGCGTGCCCAGCACCGCCACTGGTACTATGGAGCCGGCTGCCACATGGGGTGTTCCCGATCGGGAACCTCCTCTGCCCCCTGCACCTGCGGACCTGGGAGAGGAGGAGCACGCTATTCCGGACGCTGTGACCTTGATTATTTAATCCTGGTCAGGGGACACCTCCAGGTATGGCCCACTGTCTGTCTCCGTGTGACTGTGACGGATAGACAGACCATGGACGGTGACAAAACACCCCTCTCTGCATCTGCTGAGCCCAGCGTCCTCCCTCCTAACATAAGTAGCGGATGAAGGTCCTTTACTTCTAGGTGGCAAATAGACTTAGTCCCCTTCTCTCTCTTTTTTTTTTTTTTTTTAGGGAGACAAGGCTCCTGCCCCTAAGAAGGACAAAACATTCAGGAAGGCGGTGGAAGACCGCAAGTGTGGTGTGTGCGACAAAGCTTCCTTCCTCATACAAGAAGAAGCTCTGCCAATCCTGCACTGTCGAGGTGTTGCACTCTGGACAACCCTCTCTGTTTAAAAGCATTAAGACCCTTATTAAACAGGAGGTCCAGTCCTCGGTATCGGCCCTTTCCCAGACCTTATTACCGCAGCCTCCTTCAAAAAAGAGGAAATTGTGAGCTGTGGAGTCTGATTCAGACTCTGGTGAATTATGCTCTTCTGACTCAGAGGATATGTGGGAGAATGAGGGCTCCACTTCTACCCCCAAAGAGGATAATAAAAAATATTATTTTTCCTCTGAGGACATACGAGAGTTAATTAGTATGGTCAGGGGGACAATGGGTGTTGAGGAAGAGGAGGTGAAGCAGTCGGTACAGGACAAAATGTTTGGAGGCCTTAAACCTAGAAAACTAAAGGGATTTCCCGTGCATGAAAATGTTCAGAGCCTCATTCTTCACGAATGGGAGTCCCCTGAGAAGGGACTTGGCGTTCCATCTGAATAAAAAAAAACAAAAAAAAAAAACGCTTCCCTTTTAGATGGAGACATCTCTCTTTGGGATACCCCGAAGGTAGATGTACAGGTTTCTAGAGTGACAAAAAAGACAGCCCTCCTATTTGAGGACTCATCTAAGCTCAGGGACCCCATGGATCGGAAAATTGAAAGTCTGCTAAGGAGATCTTGGGATACCTCCACTATCCTCCTTAAAACAAACATAGCATCTAACTGTGTTGCTAGGTCTCTGTTTTGCTGGCTCTGTACTCTAGAGGATCACCTTACCCAGGGAACTTCTAGGGAGGTGATTCTTGATTCCCTTCCCCTTCTCCAAAAGGCCACGGGATTCCTTGCCAATGCCTCGGCAGAATCGGTTCGAGTGGCAGCCAAATCTGCAGTCCTTTCCAACTCAGCCAGGAGAGCACTGTGGCTGAAATCCTGGAGTGGCGACACCACATCCAAAGCGAAACTTTGTGCCATTCCGTTTCAAGGTCGCTATTTGTTCGGCCAGGCCCTTGATGATATATTAGAGAAAGCCACAGACAAAAAGAAAGCATTTCCTGAACAGAGGAATCCCAAAAGGCTTTTTTTTCGTCCCTCAAAAGATCAAACTTCTCAAAGAGAATTCAAAGGGAAAGGCAAAACTGGTCGTTGGATTTATCCAAAAGGGGGAAAGGGCAGAAATATCCTTGTCCCCCAAACCCAGCAGACCCCTGACAAACAGTGACTACTCCCGGTGTGTGGGGGGTCGGCTCTCGAACTTTATCGGCCAATGGCGGACCATCTCCTCAAACCATTGGGTACTCGTTACCATTCAAGATGGGTTAAAACTAGAGTTCGAGAGTCCTCCCCCTTGGCGCCTAAGGATTACCCCATTACAAAATCTCCATCCCCGGGACGCATTTCTTTCTGGCCTTCAGGAATTACTCCAAGCTGGGGTAATCTCCCCAGTACCCGATCAGGAGATAGGCAGGGGACACTATTCTCGCCTATTTTTAATCAAAAAGCCTTCAGGGAAGCACAGAATAATTATCAACCTGAAACTCCTAAATCGGGTAATTACATACAGAAGATTCAAGATGGAGTCAATCAGGTCAGCGATTCCCCTGAGGGGTCAGGACTGGGTGATGGCTACAGTAGATTTGAGGGATGCCTACTACCATGTCCACATCCATCAAAAATTCAGAAAGTTCCTAAGGTTTGCAATTTCCCAGGGTCATCAAATCACACATTATCAGTTCAACGCCCTCCCGTTCGGAATCCCGTCAGCACCTCGGGTGTTCACAAAGATCATGATGGAGGCAGTGATTTTTCATTCAACTTCAAGGGATTTGCATTATACCATATTTGGACAACCTGCTCATTGTCGCTCTATCTATCTCATGTCTAAACATGGATGTGACAAGGACTCTAGAAATTCTAGAATCCTTGGGTTGGATTCCGAACTGGCAGAAATCGGACCTACTTCCCTCCACAAAGAAGAAATTCCTAGGGGTCCTGCTAAATTCAGAATTAAAGGGAACCTGTCACCTGAATTTGGCGGGACCAGTTTTGGGTCATATGGGCGGGGTTTTCGGGTGTTTGATTCACCCTTTCCTTACCCGCTGGCTGCATGCTGGCCGCAATATTGGATTGAAGTTCATTCTCTGTCCTCCGGAGTACACGCCTGCGCAAGGGAATATAGCCTTGCGCTGGCGTGTACTCCGGAGGACAGAGAATGAACTTCAATCCAATATTGCGGCCAGCATGCAGCCAGCTTGTAAGGAAAGGGTGAATCAAACACCCGAAAACCCCGCCCATATGACCCAAAACTGGTCCCGCCAAATTCAGGTGACAGGTTCCCTTTAAAGAAATCCTTCCTGCTCAGAGAGCGCCAGCTCGATCTGGTACAGAAGATAGCAAAATACAGAACCCTGAAGGCTCCCACTCTACGGCACTCCATGTCTATTCTGGGGTCCTTAGCATCTTGTATCCAGATGGTATCATGGGCCCAAGCCCACACAAGAGTTCTTCAGATGCATGTACTTTCATCCTGGGACAGACAGCAGAACTCCCTATCCAAAAAAGTTCTTCTTCCCAATCATGTCAGCATATCCCTGGCATGGTGGCTGTGTCACCAGAACCTCCAACGGGGGTTCAGTTGGGACCAGCTCCCTCTAAAGATACTTACATCAGATGCCAGTCGGAGGGGATGGGGAGCCATAGTAGAGAAATCTCACTTCCAGGGCATATGGGCTCCAGACACCAGAGCCAGCTCATCAAACTTAAGAGAACTGAAGGCGGTGGAAGAGGCCCTGAAAGCCGCATCAGCTCTTGTCCATGGTCACCATGTACTCGTATACTCTGACAACATGACCACAGTAGCGTACCTCCATCACCAAGCGGGCACGAAATTCACAAAATTAAAGTCACTGACTGCAAGAATTTTTTCCTGGGCGGAAAGACACTTCCTGTCTATCACAGCAGTCCATCTAAAGGGATCTGCCAATACACAAGCAGAAAGGATGTGCATCCGGGGGAATGGTGCCTAGATCAGGAAGTCTTCCTCTCCCTAGTATCTCGATGGGGGATCCCAGACGTAGATTTATTCACCAGCAGCCAGAATGCAAAACTAGAAACATATTTTCCCTAAACAGGGAAGACAGAGCGCGGAGCATGGATGCTTTCTCTCACCCCTGGGGGTTCAACCTCGCCTATGCCTTCCCTCCAATCCCGATTCTGTCAAAAATGCTACAGAAAATCTGATCCGAGCGGGTCACTACTATCCTGATCGCCCCCATGTGGCCGGGAAGGAGTTGGTACAGCGCACTGTTGGATATGGCCCAGGAGGGTCCACTACTACTGCCTCAGAAGAACGACCTTCTTCACCAGGGTCCCCTGTTACATCCAAATCTACACAGGATGAACCTTGCCGCATGGCTACTGAAGCCGAGATACTAAGAGCAAGAGGACTTTCCTATGAAGTAATTCGAACTCTTCAGAAAAGCAGGAAACCTGTAACTAACGCCATTTAAGGCAAAGTCTGGAAGAAATTTTCATCTTGGTGTTCTCCAAACACTCTAGACCCATTCCTCCAGAAGGGTCTCGATATAGGTCGTAGGCCTAGTACCCTAAAGGTTCAGGTTTCAGCTCTTAGTTCGTTCTTTGACCAGAACTTAACCAACCATCATTGGATAAAACGCTTCATGACCTCAGCCAGTAGAATTCGTCCCAGAGTTCATAGTCGCACTCCCCCTTGGGACCTAAATTTGGTACTTAATAGCTTAACGCAAGATCCATTTGAACCTCTATTGGGAACTTGTTTAAAGGTTCTTACCCTCAAAACCATCTTTTTAGTGGCGATTACCTCCGCTAGACGTATAGGAGAATTACAGGCCCTATCCATTCCGGAGCCTTACTTAACGGTAACAACAGATAGTATAGTCCTCCGTCTAGACCCTATTTTCTTGCTTAAAGTAACGTCAGATTTTCATAGAGGTCAGAACATAGTGCTGCCCTCATTCTGCCCAAATCCTTCCAACAGTAAGGAAGAGTCCTTCCACACCCTGGATGTCCAAAGGGTGGTTCTTTATTACCTTCAGCAGACCGAGAGTTGGAGGATTGATCAGAATTTATTTATCCAACACTCGGGAAGGAACAGGGGCAAGAAGGTGGCAAAAAATGCAATCGCCAATTGGATCAAGCAAGCCATATCTCTCGCATACTCATCTCAGAATCTATCTCCTCCATCATTAAAGGCCCACTCTACTCGTTCAGTGTCAACATCATGGGCAGAGAGAGGAGACGCATCTGCGGAGCAGATATGCAGAGCCGCCACCTGGTCTTCGGTTCATACGTTCACCAGGCACTACAGACTAGACTTAACATGGATTTAACATTCGGCAGAAGAGTTCTGTAGGCTGTTGTCCCTCCCTAAGAAATTAAATTGTTGGTACTACTCCTATGCTGCTTTCGTGGAAGGTGACTAGAGAAAATTAGAATTAGTCTTACCGGTAATTCGGTTTCTAGGAACCTTCCACGACAGCACTATTTTCCCTCCCTATTGATGATCCCTATTGAATTGTTCCTGCACTTGAGTGGTAATTATACATGCTACTGTGTCCAGAAAAAACAATGGTGGTTGCAGGAAGGGGAGGGTATTTAACCTCTTTGTGTCTCCTGTCCCCCATTAGGGCGGGGAGACATCCTCCTATGCTGCTGTCGTGGAAGGTTCCTAGAAACCGAATTACCGGTAAGACTAATTCTATTTTCTGAAGCTTCTCCTATCAGTCATTGAAAAGTTTGGTCCATGAGTCGGATCAAAATCAAACAAGTCTTGTTTTGGTGCAGACTATTTGGTTTGCAAATATAACCGACATGTGAAGGATCCCATGGAGAAAAATAGGATGGAGTGCTAATCATGGGAACCTGAAGTCTGAATGAGCCCTTACTGTATATTGGGGAGCAGATGTCGGAGCGGCAGAGATGCAGGATGACACTCTGAATATAACTTCCCTTTGCAAAAGGGAAAAATAATTTCCTGTGTTCATCGCATGAAGGAGAAATCTAGACTTGAGGGTCTGCCAGACAATAGGCCAGTTTTATACATCTTAGGTGAGGGCCCTTTTAAAGATATTTGCATTAGGGATGGGGACCCCATTGCCAAATTCGGCTGGATGTGTCCTCGGACAACACACATTCAGCTGAAGTGTAGATCAGCCCAGGGACCCGGAAGCTCCAATACCAGCTGAGCTGACGTAGGCGACAACATGTCTTTATAGGGTTCAGAATGGCCCCCTACATGGGGTTCTGTGATCCTCACTGGAGAGCTGGGTGAAATGATTGCCAGCAGCTATGGGGTAATCGTCGTAAATGTGACTTCTTCTGATCGGGATTTTCTTTTTTACTAAAAGTAGCTATGATTTGTTATGGGGTCAAGTGATCTTTTTGTCTCTAGAGATAACATGGCCTTGTCCTTTTGTATCAGCCCTTATTTAATGAACAGTGTCCTCTCCTTCCCACTCAGTGGCTGACTGCCCTGTGTAATCGTCCCTCCCCTCTCTATAGAGCTAATGGCTGTGGATAGACAGGAGCCGCATTCATTTACTCTTGCAGCAGATGAGAGGTTGGAAACTTGAACACAAACTGCCTTAAGCAAAAATTGTGCAAGACGAGTCATCAGGCAAAAGATTAAGGAAAAACAGAACAGGTAATGCAAGTATGTAAATGGAAGATGACCTATAATCTGCGTGCGATTCCAGTGACGTGGAGGAAGCGGCTGCTGGAAAGTGGAGATCGCCAGATTGTGGAAAGTCTACCGCGATATGACCTGAACAGACGTTACCCAGTATCCTCCTTGTACACTGGAGGGTCGGTCTTCTCTCTTGGTCAGTGAGTTCTTGATCCTTTCCAGTAGGCTTGGCTCCATTTATTTTTGTTTGCTGGAAGAAGATGGTGAATCCCCCACAAGCTCCATATATTAGGGGCTTGTCTGCCTATGTAGTGGGGTGGGGAGAGTCTTCTAGGTAATTGGAAAACAGGAGTCAAAAACTCCACATGAAGATCTCACCCCAACCCCAAGGCCACGTGCACATCACGTCTTTAAGTTGAATTTCACCCAAAAATCCACCTACAAAAGTAAAAGGAACATGGATGACGACTGTGAAATCCACACCTCTGTGCACACGACCGGTCATTAACAGCTTCAAGGTCCGGAAACCCTGGAGCCGTGAGATGTGACGCGTTCATACTTTATACTGTGAAGAATGAAGACGCCAGTGATAGTCACCGCAAGAACGACAACATTGCTGCCGGTAACGTCTCACAGAATGACCCTCTGCATTTTCCTGAAGTCGTTTCACCTGGGAAAACTCTGCGCCGGCGTCTAGCAGACACAACTCTAAGGCTAAATTCCCACGGTGTGTATCTGGTGCATTTTTTGGTGCTGCAGATTTCCTCCTGCACTAATGCCCCAATTAACTAAATTGCATTTTTTTGTTTGTTTTGTCTTTGTTTTTTTTCCTTCATTGCATTTTGTAGTTCATTGGTGTCTTTTTGGTCAGCCACATTTAAATGGAGCTACTTTTTGTTTGATAATTCTTGGTATTTAGCTTTGACAATGTTATGGAGTCATTTGTGGATTACGTGCGTTCCGGTATCTAATGAAATGCTGACGATGACGAGTGTAGCCAGGGGGTCATGTGAATTCCCCCCCCCCCCCCCGGGTCCTGTACACAGAATGTCTGGCTAAAAAAGCCTGTAAACGTGTCTTATGTTTAATGGTCTTGCTCTGCCCATGTGGGACGTAAAAGTACTGGAGACAGCGCATGGAGAATTTCCAAATTTGTAGTAGGCCTCATATGCCCACCGAGCACTAATGATAAAGTTGTGTGAGCTTTGGTTGCAGAGTCTTATTCATGGAGGGAGTTCTGTTCAATCTTGGCTTGGCTTGTCAGTTACATGTAGTGGACGGTCTGACTTGGCCCCCCAGATTAGCACTTTGTAAATTGCCTTTTTTTTTTTGGGGGGGGGGGGGGGGACTGTCTTCGTTACAAACACAATGATGTAGATCTGTAGCTCACTGAAAAATTCTAGAAAATCTATCAGACAAGCGGTATGAAGCATCTGTAGATGAAGTTGGATTCTCAACACAATGGTTGACACCAATGTTGTATCAGTGGTGGTCAATAGTAGCCTCACAACCAGGGACCCCCAGTCTCCACTGTGGGCTCCAAAAATGTAATCCTTCTGCAAATCCCCAGGACTGCCATGTTGCAGATGCATGGGTATTGCAATACCTAGTTGAGAACATGCAGTTCTCCTCCCCCCCCCCCCCCCCCCTTTATAATGGCCAGACCTCTATAGTATAGGAGCACTGGTCTATTGTCCGGCTGTTTGGCCCCAGGACATTCCTGCTATTTGTGGTTTTCCACACTGATCGTTTGTTTTGAGCATTTTCCCAGGACAAATCTCCATTAACATATAAATGTCAGCCTGTTTTCCAATGTTGAGCTCATGACTTGCAGAACCCGTTTGTTTACGCTCTGCTGGTCCCGGGCATAAATGTGGAGGAGATCCCTGGGACTTGCGTGTCGCTCACACCCCTGAAGAGACCAATGGTATCTCCTGGCTACATGTCAGATGACATATGGAATCTGCGCCACGTGCCTATTTCTGCTTCGGGTGTAGTTAAGGTCGCAGTGTAATGTCTGTGCCTGCACCTTCTCTGAATTCTAGATCTTGTAGGGTAAACTAACATTTCATGATGTGCCCAGAGTAGATCTCATGATAAAGATGGAACATACAGATGAGCAATGATGGGTTACCTTCACCGACAGGTGGAATAAAACAATTACTCGTATGTGCAGTGGGTAGTGGTAGGGATATTAGGGCCCTTTCTGACCCTGGTTAGGCCACATCCGGTGGTTATGTTGGGAGACAGGGTGCTCTATATGTACAGAGCATGTTGGAATGGTATGCTTGGCTTGCCATGCTGGGGGTTGTAGTTTTTCTATACATAATGTCAGTTTTGTAATCTTGCTACGTCTGATGTTTTTCACCCGCAGCACTGATATTGTCACACCGTCTAGCGCCCTCACGGTTAATGTCATTGATACCCCACGTAGTCTGGCAGTCACGACTTTTTTCCGTTTACAAGGTATCATGGTGTAAAAATAGCATCTCCGATTCAGCCGGATCAATTTCCACTCTCATGTTTTTCTCAACGCGTTTGATTCTGAATTAATATTAATGGGAAAATGTACTTGGGATAAAATGTAATCGGCAGTGTGAGGAATATTGGAGATATAATTCCATGTCAATAATTTGTGTCCTATTTGGGATGTTATTATAAACCCCCGTTAACAAGCAGCATGGTGTAACAACACCAAGCAGCAGGGGGCAATGGAGAGCCAAAGGGCTGAGTAACAGATCTCGAACCTTAACCAGCTCAGAACAGAACAAAAGGCGACTTGCCATGTGAAGACCATGCAGTCAAAACTGCTTGTCAGCTATGATTCTGCAGCGCCCCAGAGTCCTGGTCGTTGCAGTACTGTGGCTCCGCCGCTAAGGGGGGCTATGGTATGTCTGATGGCACTGAAGGAGTTCATCTGACCAGGTATCACAGACACCAATACATTTCACAGTCTGGCCTCCAGGGGGAGCTAAGGGTTCTATTTAGTAGGCCACTCCTCACAATCTGGTAAAACTGGGGGTTAGGCAGGAAGTTAGAAAGAAAGCTGACTGGGTTGGAACCAGGCAACACCTTGTGGCAGAGGGTGTTGTAGGGGAAGATTCAGAGAGGTCCCTGTCAGGGGTGGGATCCTGACAGAGGCCTAGCAACCAGAGAGAACGTTACGGGACCGCGCCTGCACGATATAGCGGCGGTACCCCAAGAAAGGACAAGAAGCGAGGTTTATTGTGCTGAGTGAGAAACGAGATCAACGCAACAAGGAGAATACCAGTAGGAGTCGTGCTGTAAGACGAGGCAACATCCTATTGAGGCGCATAACCGGTGGCAGGAACGCCGAGGAAGTATAGAGCTCCAAGCCAAACTTCAAACCTACGGCAGGACAGTCAGTTACAGGCGGGCTGTCTCACCCAGACCCAGGAAGACACAGGGGGGTAACAACAGGAGTGGGGCGACGCTGGAGTCCCGGAAGAGCTCCGAGCCTCCCCGTCATGCGGGTGTGTCCTAACCGTAAGATCAGGGGGACGTAGAGGGAGAACAGTTGTGAGGGAACGCGAGAAACAGACACAACAGTTGTGGGGTACTATCCCGTAAGCACAGCAGGGGAGGACCACAACACAAGCGCAGGAAGGTAGGCACAGATTTCCACCTGCAAAGGGAACTCTGGAGGTGCCATCGGACCGGCCTGACTTGCGCAGCCCGGTTAACCGTATTCCGGATTGAGGACTCAGAAGCCTTCAGTAAAGAGGTAAAGAGACTGCAACCTGGTGTCCTCGTTATTGACCGCGACCGGCACTACACCGCACCATAACATCAGCACCATACCATCACCTTTTCATTGTGCGCCCCTCAGCAGGGTCACGGACTGGGTCTAGCCACCGTGACAACCCCAGAGCAGAGACTCAGAGGCCCGGTACCGGGTACCCCTCGGCCCTGCGACAGTGGGGGCGCTACAACTCCATAAGAAGTAATGGAGATACGATATGTCCTAGGCCATGCATCATGTATATTTCTGAGATCTCTGGACCGGACAGAGTGCCTTCCAGGGTCTTGAATCCGTTCTAGCCTCACAGGGTGCAGAGATACAGTGGGGGAAATAAGTATTTGATCCCTTGCTGATTTTGTAAGTTTGCCCACTGACAAAGACATGAACAGTCTATAATTTCTCTAGTCACCTTCCACGACAGCATAGGAGATTGTCTCCACACTCTAATGGGGGACAGGAAGCACAGAGGTTAAAAGGCCCTCCCTCCATCCACTTGCCAGTGTCTTTCCTGTCCCCATGGGGCATGGAGAGGTTCTGGTATGCTGCGTGGCCGGCGACTGCAGTTACCTGGTATTTGTATAGCCGGGCAGTGGTGGTCGGAGGGAAGCAGAGTCCCGTTCTGCTCCCCTCATGTGGATTCTGGGACCCTCCCCGGCCCTCCTGCCCCCTGTGAGGGTAAAGCGGGCCGGGGACCCCCATGTCAGAGACCTCCCTGAGCTCTCCAGTCTTATTCGGTGAACTGGAAGTGATGTCATCAAAGGGCACGTGTTACTTACGGGTCTTGCGTTCCACCACTGGAACGCATGTACTTCCGGATTTCGGCCCCCTTCGGCCTCTGGACCTCCGAACGGTGTGGACAGCACGCGGAAGTCAGTGGAAGCCTGACCTGGACCCAGGGAGGGGGAATGATTGTGGCGCTGAGGGCAGGGTTTAATCTTATATAAACCTACCAGAAGACACCCTCAAGTAAGGCTTATTTCCTACACTACGGAGGGTGCTTTTGCCTCCGGCACTGCTTCTGCAGATCCCAGCTCTGTCCCAATAAGTACTGGAAATGGGGGGGGTCCTAATCCGGGTTCTGTGTTGTGTGTGTTCTTTTTTTTTTTTTTTTTTATTTGTATTAGTGGGTTCCCTTAGTGGTACTACTCTCCCCCTCTTCCATATGGAGACAAATCTAGCATCTAGCCACAAAAACTGGCAAGGAAAATTCTTAAGCATGCCCTCTGCTCTAAGAAACTTCCATCCCGATGGGGAAAAGAAGTTATGTCAGGAGTGTATGGACAGGGTGGTTAGGGCCGAATATCCCTCGCTCCTAGAAGTAATCTGTACCCTAGTGAAGCAGGAGGTCCAGTCCTCCTTAGCTACCTTTGCACCCCCTCCTACTCCTTCTCTGGGACTAGCTCTCCCTAAGAAAAGGAAGCTGCAGGTTGAGGACTCTGATTCAGATTCTGAGGGCTCTTACAGCTCGGCCTCGGGGAGATGGGAAGAATCTTCATCTCACAGCACAGAAGCTAGGAAATACTACTTCCCTACGGAGTACATGGAGGAATTAATAACTGAGGTCCGTAATACTATGGGCCTTGAGGAGGAACAGGTTCCCCAAACAGTACAAGATCAGATGTTTGGGGGCTTGAATGCAGAGGGGCAAATGGGGTGCCTGGTTCGTGAGAACATCGTAAACATGATCTCTCAAGAATGGAAGTGTCTGGAAAAACGTCTGATCATCCCTTCGGGAAGAATACTGCTCTCCACCTTCAAGGACTCCACGCAGCTAAAGGACCCTATGGATAGAAAAGTGGCGAGTCTCCTGAAAAAATCCTGGGACGCCTCCTCCTCTTTTCTCAAAACTAATATAGCCGCTACATGTGTGGCTAGATCCCTCTGTAGATAGATGGACCTATTGGAAAGTCACATATCAAGAGGGGAATTGTTCGATTCCCTTCAGTTCCTGAAAAATTCAGCTGGATTTCTAGCTGATGCCTCAACGGAATCAGTTCTTATAGCTGCCAGATCCATGGTCCAGTCAAACTCTACCAGGAAAACCTTGTGGCTTAAAATGTGGAGCGGAGATGTTATGTCAAAAATTAAGCTATGCTCCATCCCCTTTAAAGGAGAGTATGTCTTCGGGCCTGCTCTTGATGATATGTTAAAGGCGACAGACAAAAACAAAAACCCTTCCAGAGCAGAAACCTGCTAAGAAAGTTTTTTTTTTTTTTTTTTTTTTTTTTTTTTTTTTTTTCTCGTCCGTCTATGCCTCAGACCTCTCAAGCCAGAGGCAAGGGAAAGACGGGAAGATGGAGCTACACTAAGGGGAAAAGCAGAAACATCCTTGTTCCCCAGCAGCAGTATCAGGATAAATAATGACTTCAACGCCGTGGAAGGGAAGCTCTCAAGATTTTAGTTAATCAGTGGCTGGCGATTTCCAACCGCCAGTGGGTCCTCAATTTCATCAGAGAGGGCCTCCTCCTAGAGTTCGAGCCCCCCCCCAAGAGTCTGAGTCACCTCCCTACCGTCCAGTGGAGCTCAAGACCTCTTGATACCGGGTCTCCAGAAATTGCTCAGTTGAAATGTAATTTCCCCTGTGCCAGCAAAAGAGCGGGGAGAAGGTCATTACTCCCACATCTTCATTGTAAGGAAACCTTCAGGGGATGAACGGATCATCATAAACCAGAAGGGTCTCAATCGGCATGTGTGCTACAGAAGGTTCAAGATGGAGTCGGTGAAATCAGCAATTCCGCTGATAGGACCCCATTTTGTGATGGCCACCATCAACTTGAAAGATGCTTACTTTCATGTCCCTATTCACCCTCGGCACAGGAGGTATTTAAGGTTTGCCATTCTTCAAAACCAGCAGGTGAAGCATTACCAGTACAACGTGCTCCCTTTCGTCATCTCCTCAGCACCAAGGGTATTCTCAAAAATTGTCAGAGACCATAGCCTACATCCGGGGGCAGGGCATCTGTATCGTACTATACTTAGACGATCTACTAATCATAGCTCAGTCTTCCCAGGTACTCAGAATTCATGTAAAGAAGTCACTGGACATCATGCAGTCCCTAGGATGGATCCCGAACCTAGAAAAATCAAAACTCCAACCTTCCACAACAAGAAGGTTCTTAGATGATGATCCTCAGGAAGGATAGACATCTGCTTCCCAGAGTCTAGGGTCACTCCTAAGTCTGATATCCAAAATATCCGAGTTCAGGAAACAAGGTCTCCTACCCTCCGAGTGACAATGTCATTCCTGGGCTCCATGACTGCCTGTATTCAGTCCGTACCTTGGGCTCAGGCCCACTCCAGGGCCTTGCAGGCCCATATTCTAGGGAACTGGAGCGGACTCCCCTGCTCTCTAAACAGGAAGGTCCGCACACGGGGCAGGGTGAAATCATCTCTGGCTTGGTGGTTAAATCACAGAAATCTCCAAAAAGGTCTAGCCTGGTCAGTCTCCCTTAATTACGGCAACACCCGATGCCAGCAAGAGGGGGTGGGGAGATGTAGTACTACACACCCACTTTCAAGGGCTCTGGAGTCCAGAGACTAGCGCCAGGTCATCCAATTTCAGAGAGCTGAAGGCAGTAGAGGAAACCCTTCTTGCAGCAAGCAACAGGATCACAGGTCATCATGTCAAGATATAAAGATATATTTGGACAATATCACCACTGTAGCTCACCTCAAGCATCAGGGGAGCACAAAATTCGACAGTTTAAAAAAAAACAAAACATCAAGCCGAATATTTTACTGGGCTGAGAGACCTCTCCTCTCCCTGACAGCGGTTCATCTGAAGGGGTCCTCTAACCTTCAGGCAGACTACCTAAGTCAGCAAGACATACAACCAGGAGAATGGAGTTTGAATTAGTCTTCCGTATGCTGGTAGCAAGGTGGGGCCTACCACAAATCGATCTGTTTGCATCGAGTCAGAAAACACAACTCTAATTCTCCCTGAATCCCAGAGACTGATCAAAAGGGGTAGACTCATTTGTTCAACAGTGGAACTTTCATCAGGCTTAAGCATTCCCTCCAATCCCGATGTTAGCAAAAACTCTTCATAAAATTCGTGAGGATCTGGTCCTGACCATCCTGGTGGCTCCAATGTGGCCCAAAAGGAGCTGGTCCAACCTAGTGACTGACCTTCAGGTGGACGGCCCATTTCACTTACCTGCAGATACAGACCTTCTTTCTAAGGGTCCTCTGTATCATCCAGATCCCCAGAAGTTGAGGTTAGCTGCTTGGCTGCTGAAGCCCAGGTGCTGCATGCAAAAGGGCCTCTCGGAAAAAGTAATTACTACCTTGCAGATGTCTAGAAAGCCAGTCACCAATGCAATTTACAATAAAGTATGGAAAAGATTCTCCTCTTGGTGCATACCTAATACACCAGACCCTCTTCACCACAACATCTCACAAATCTTGGATTTCTTGCAGAAGGGACTAGAGCTGGGACTTGGGCCTAGTACCTTTAAAGGTTCAGTTCTCTGCTCAGGTCTCTGCTGAGTTCAGTGTTCAATCAGAATTTAGCCAACCACCGTTGGCTTAAAAGATTCATGGTGTCGGCCCTTAGACGATCCCCCTAGAAAACAGCATATTATTCCCTCATGGGATTTAAATATATTCCTCAGGGGACTTGCTCAGCCACCATTTGAACTCTTAGACCGCTGCACCTCTCAGTTGCTCTCCTGTAAAACAGCTTTTCTAGTGGCTATCACCACAGCAAGACGAATAGGGGAATTACAGGCTCTATCCAAAAGAGAACCCTATTTAACAATCCAAGATGATTGTTTAGTCCTTCGTCTCGACCGATCCTTTCTACCCAGAGTTGTCTGTCTGATTTTCAATATTCACAAAATATTGTTCTCCCCTCCGTTTCTCAGAATCCCAAAAATCAAAGAGGAAGATTTTAAACTACCTAGAACAGACTAATTAATGGAGAATCGATTCAAACCTATTTTTTCATTCATCAGGACGGAATAAGGGAAGGAATGTGGCGAACAGTACTATACCAAACTGGATTAAAAGGGCTATCTCCGAGTCATATCTAGCCCAAAACATGACACCCCCCCCAAGTGGTGTCAGGGCTCATTCTACAAGATCTACCTCAACCTCCTGGGCTGAGAGCTGGTGCATCTGCAGATTTGCAGAGCTGCCACATGGTCATCAATTTATACCTTTACTAAACATTATAGGTTGGACTTAATGTCCAATAGGGATCTAGCCTTTTGGCCGGAAAATTCTCCAGGCTATTATCGACCCCCCCCCCCCCCCTTCCCAAGTGCAGAATTAGGTGATGGTACTCCTATGCTGCCAGGAAGGTGAATAGAGAAAATAGAATTAGACTTACCGGTAATTCGGCTTCTAGGAAACTTCCACGACAGCACCATTTCCCTCCCTATGTTCCTTGGTTAAATTCCTGGGAGTTTAAAGGTAACCGGCGCTATGGTGTCCATTATAAATCACTGGTAAGTGGATGGCGGGAGGGCCTTTGAACCTCTTTGTGCTTCCTGTCCCCCATTAGGGTCTGGAGACAACCTCCTATGCTGTCGTGGAAGGTTCCTAGAAACTGAATTACCGGTAAGTCTAATTCTATTTTTAAGGGTAGGTTAATTTTAACATTGAGAGAATATCAAAAATAAAATCCAGAAAATCATATTGTATAAATTATATACATTTATTTGCATTTTGCAGTGAGAAATAAGTATTTGATTCCTCTGGCAAACAAGACTTAATACTTGGTGGCAAAACCCTTGTTGGCAAGCACAGCAGACTTTTTTGTAGTTGATGATGAGGTTTGCGCCCATGTCAGGAGGAATTTTGGTCTACTCCTCTTTGAAGATCATCTCTAAATCATTAAGATTTTGAGTCTGTCTCTTCGCAACTCAGAGCTTCAACTCCCTCCATAAATTTGGATTAAGGTTTGGAGACTGGCTAGGCCACTCCATGATCTTAATGTGCTTCTTTTTGAGCCACTCCTTTGTTGCCTTGGCTGCATGTTTTGGGTCACTGTCTTGCTGGAAGACCCAGCCACGACCCATCTTTAATGTCCTGGAAGGAGTTTGTCACTCAAGATTTTACAGCACATTGCTCCATCCATTCTCCCATTGATGTTGTGAAGTAGTCCTGTGCCTTTAGCAGAGAAACACCCCCAAAACATAATGTTTCCACCTCCTTGCTTGACAGTGAGGACTGTATTCTTTAGGTCCTAGGCAGCATTTCTCTTCCTCCAAACACAGCGAGTTGAGTTAATGCTTAAGAGTGGTCTCATCTGACCACAGCACCTTCTCCCAATCACTCACAGAATCATCCAGGTGTTCATTGGCAGACTTTAGACGCGACATCACATGTGCCTTCTTAAGCAGAGGGACCTTGAGGGCACTGCAGGATTTTAAACCTTTACGGCTTAATGTATTACCAATGGTTTTCTTGGTGACTGAGGTCACAGCTGCCTTGAGATTATTAACAAGTTTCCCCGTGTAGTTTTAGGCTGATCTCTCACCTTTCTCCTGATCAAGGATACCCCACGTGGTGAGAATTTGCATGGTGCCCCAGATCATTGTCGATTGACAGTCATTTTGTACTTCTTCCATTTTCTAACTATTGCACCAACAGTTGTCTCCTTCTCACCCAGCGTTTTACTTTTATGGTTTTGCAGCCCATTCCAGCTTTGTGCAGGTCTTGTCCCTGATATCCTTTGAATTGAAAGCTCTTCGGTCTTGCCCACGTTGTAGAGGTTATAGTCTGACTGATTGATTGAGTCTGCAGACAGGAGTGTGTGTATGTGTATGTGTGTGTGTGTGTGTATATATATATATATATATATATATATATATATATATATATATATATATTGACTATGCAAGGCAGCTGTCTTTAATGAAGGCAACGAGTTGATTAGGAGCGTCTAACTGGTCTGTAGGAGCCAGAACTCTTAATGATTGGTAGGGGATCAAATACTTATTTCTCACTGCAAAATGCAACTAAATGTATATAATTTATACAATGAGAATATCAATAATAAACAAGTCAATAAGAAAAAATATGAATGGCACTGAGAAAACCACTCTTTGTACTCGCTGTTAAAGGATGAATAAACTCTGAATCACGGACACCTTCCAGAAACCTTCACCTTGCTGGAGGTGCTTGCTGTGAAAACAGTGCATGAAAAGTCCAAAGAAGCAAGAAAAACGGCAGCGGCACTCCAAATGTTCGTGAAAAAACAACCTTAGTCCTTTATTGCATTATAAAAAAATCATGGACAAGGTATTGCAGGTAAACAAGTGCAGATTATGCAGGCAAATGAAACAGGACGACGGCCGTTTCGCGCAATAAGCGCTTCCACGGGTCCAGATGCAATAAAGGACTAAGGTTGTTTTTTCACCAACATCAACATTTGGAGTGTTGCTGCTGTTTTTCTTGCTTCTTTGGACATGTCAAAAATAAAATCCACAAAATCACTCTCAATGTTAAAATTAACCTACCCTTAAAACCATAGATTGTTCATGTCTTTTGACAGTGGGCAAACTTACAAAATCAGCAAGGGATCAAATGTTTCCCAGCCCCGCAGTGTCTTCTGATTTATTCACACTATGGGGCTGGGATTCCCAGGCAGGGCGGCCGCACAGGTGCCGTCAGCTAGACTGCATATGAGGACGGGCAGCGCTCACTGCGCCTGCCCAAGGCATGACAAAAGAGCGCAGGCGCCGGCTGATTTCAAAACAGCGCTGAGGAGGCGGCGCCCGGCGCCAAGAAGACATGAGTGACGGCTGTGTGGCCTCTGCAGCAGGGGGGAAAGGCCTGCCTCCAGGATTGAAGAAAAGGTATCTAGAACAAATTACAAAACTGATTATTTCTGCAGCTACAGCACCAATAACTAAAAGAGCCACCTTGTCAGAATGCAGCATTACTGCTGCACAAGGTGGCTCTTTTAGTTTCAAACGCCTGGGGGGGGGGTGACAGGTTCCCTTTAACTCCTACACTCTTGAAAGAATCATATAAAACCCACATCAGTTGGATGTTAGATTTGAGAGTATTTGATCCTCAGGTGGTTGTGCCAACACTTGCTTGATTAGTATAGTCCTATTGGTAGTGGTTGTGTGCTCAATGTCTCCAAGGGTCCTGTAAAGCTTCTTGACCTTCTCCAGTTTGGAGATTTCTTGGCTAAGGACAAACCATCATTGGTGAAGATGAACAAGCAATGTTCTGATAGGTCTTGGGTGGAGGGGTCCATGTTTGATTGGACAGGTTAATGATTGTTTAGGGTTTTATGCTTGGATAGGGTGTCTGATGGACCCTCCATACTATGTCTATAGGGTAGGTTCACTCTAAGGGTATGTGCACACGTCCGGATTTCTTGCAGAAATTTCCTGAAGAAAACCGGAAATTTTCTGCAAGAAATCCGCATTTTTTTTTTTTTGCGTTTTTTTTAGCATTCTGCAAGCGTAATTAGCTTGCAGAATGCTAAAGTTTTCCAAGCGATCTGTAGCATCGCTTGGAAAACTGACTGACAGGTTGGTCACACTTGTCAAACATAGCGTATGACAAGTGTGACCAACTTTTTACTATAGATGCTGCTTTTGCAGCATCTATAGTAAAAGATAGAATGTTTAAAAATAATAAAAAAAATGCTTATACTCACCTGCAGACAGCTGATCTCCTCAGCGGCGTCCGTTCCGTATAGATGGTGTGTGCGCGCAGGACCTTCCATGACGTCGCGGTCACGTGACCGGTCTCGACCAATCACAAGACGGCGACGTCATCGGCAGGTCCTTCACCGCACACCAGCTACAGGAACCGAAGCGACAGCGTGCAGTGGAGAGGCGGGAAGACATCGAAGGTGAGTATAGGACTATTTTTTATTTTAATTCTTTTTTTTTTTTTGACCAATTATATGGTGCCCAGTCCGTGGAGGAGAGTCTCCTCTCCTCCACCCTGGGTACCAACCGCACATAATCTGCTTACTTCCCGCATGGTGTGCATAGCCCCGTGCGGGAAGTAAGCAGATCAATGGACTCCTAGGTGTGCGGAATCCCCTGCAATTCCGCATTTTAATGAACATGTTGCTTTTTTTTCCGTGATGCGATTTTTTCACGGGAAAAAAAGGCTACATTTGCACAAAAAATGCGGAATACACTGAAAATAATGGGGGGCATATGTAAGCGTTTTTTTCGTGTTTTTATAGCGAAAAAACGCGAAAAAAACGCGGAAAATACTGAACGTGTGCACATGGCCTAAATGACTTACACTGGATTAGACTTTGATCTCTATCTTTCAGCTTCCTTCACATTGTCCTGTGCTGTGGAGTCAACACTGCCAAGTTTACTCATGTAAACCTATAATGCTTATTGCACATGTCTCATCCATCAGAAAGGGGTAAAAGGGGCTTATCTGTCCTCCAAGATCTCTTTCCACTCACAGTAAATGAAAGTTGGGAAGATCATGGATGACCAAGTCTGCAAATGACAAGGCCAGGGATTGAGGATTTGTAACATTGTAGACATTCCCCTCATGTTATACCCCTATAGGTATGTGCACACGTTGCAGATTTGCCTGCAGATTTTTCTGCACTAAATCCGTAGCTCTTGACAGAAGACGCAGATGCGTTTTTTGCGCGGTTTTGATGCGTTTTTTTGCGGTTTTTTTATGCGTTTTTGAAAGCTAAATAAAGATGTATTATTGAACAAAAAAAAAGATTTGTCATGTCTTGTCCAACCTCCTCTTTTTTACATTTGCCAACCCACACTCCATTACACACATAGATAGACAGATGGAATGAGATAGATAGATATGTGGATAGTTAGGCTACTTTCGCACATCAGGTTTTTGCCTTCAGGCATAATCTGGCGAATTTTGAAAAACGGATGTTTTTTTTTTTCTCATTAGAGTTGTATTGGCACCGGATTGCGCCTGATGGCCACACATTTCATCCGTTTTTTGCCAGATACGTCAAAAGAAACTTTCCGGCGGACGGAGAAGACATACAGAGGAAAGTTGTTTTTTTATTTGTTTGTTTTTTTTCTGTCCGGCAAAAAACGCACAGCGACGGATCCGGTGAAAAACATATGAAACTGAGATGTGAAATTATGAATCCGGCCTCCGAATCCGGTTTTTCATACATTTTTTTTTTTTTTTTTTTCCATTGAAATCATGTACATTTTCCCAGGGCCGGCGTTAGGGGCAGGCAGACTAGGCAGCTGCTAGGGCCCCCGCTGCCCTAGGGGCCCCCAGCCAGGGTTGGACATACTGCTGATGGCACTGCTCCAGGGCCCAGAGGTGGAGGGGGGCCCCTGCAGGCAGGCCCGTTATCGTGCAGGATCGGGCCCCTCTCTCTCCCTCCTGTAATCATGGAACACCGGGTGCTGGGGAGAGAGCGGGCGCGAAGTGCAGGAGATCAAAAAGGGGGCATGTCATGCAGGGAGAGACGCTGGCCAATGAACGCTTTCCTCACTAGACTGAGGAGAGTGCTCACCGGCTGCCATCTGTCCTGCTGCATGGCGCATCCCAATGGTGAGTGCTCAACTACAGTCAGGGGCCCCGCAGCACAGCACACAGGGACAGCAGTGGAGGAAGAGCAGGACTTACATTGTGTCTTCTGCTCCCTCCTCTGTTCTGTTCCCAGCAGCATCTCACTGTGAAGAGATGGGGAAGGAGCTCACTGCAAGGGACAGCACAGCCCCTCCAGGGGGGCTGATATCAGTCCTGTCTGCTGTGCCCCCTGCCCCACAGTGAGTTCTGCAGCCCTCTCCAGCTGAACTGACCTCCTCCAGGGCTCATCTGATCACTGTGAGCTGATATCACAGATTAGTATTTGTATGTGTATGTATGTGTGCATCTGTGATGTACAATAACAAATTGTATTGTGGTTCCATGTTAGCCAGAAAAATCGATGTGAATACATTGGGCAGAAAAGTATTTGCATTGTGTATCTATGTGTATGTTTCTACCTGTGTGTGTATCTGTGTATGTGTGTACGGTATATGTGTGTATGTATGGTATATTTGTATGGCTGTGTGTGTATGCATGTACAGTACATGTGTGTATCTGTGTATGTGCAATAAATTTGTATGTATATATGTATGTTTATGTGCATGTGCATACAGTATGTGTGTATGTACGGTACATATATGTGTATCTGTATGTTCGGTATATGTGTGTATCTGTGTGTATGCACGGTATATGTTTGTACGGTATGTGTATGTATGTACGATATACTGTATGTGTATTTGTGTGTATGTATGGTATATGTATGTAGAGTATGTGTATACAATGTGTATATAACTATGTGTATGTACGGTATGTGTATGTACAGTGTGTATCTATGTATGTACGGGATATGTGTGTATGCATGTAAGGTGTATGTGTATGTACGGTATGTGTGTATGTATGACGGAATATCTGTGTGTATGTATGGTATATGTATGTGTTTGCATATACTGTATTTATGTGTATCTGTATGTATGTACGGTATATGTGAGTATGTTTGTACAGTATATGTAGAGCAGTTACCAGACATATCGTGGTTATGTAATCTCTCCCTCTCTCCCTCCCGTAACGGAAATCCCGCGTCGCCAATTGGTCACAGCCGGCTGTGACCAATCAGCGACAAGCTTAGTCCGGCCGTGAATTGGCCCCTCCCTACTCCCCTCCAGTCAGCGCCAGTGTGTCGCCCCATCCCGGTCCAACTTTTTACTATTGATGTTGCCTATGTAGCATCAATAGTAAAAAGATATGTTAAAAAAAAAAAAAATTGTGCTATTCTCACCTTCCGAAGTCCATCAATGCGCGCGATGCTGCCGCCAGCTTCCGTTCCCAGTGATGCATTGCGAAATTACCCAGATGACTTAGCGGTCTCGCGTGTCCGCTAAGTCATCTGGGTAATTTTGCAATGCATCACTGGAAACAGAAGCTGGTGGCAGCATTGCACGCATCGGGACAGCTTCGGTGGATGCCGGAGGGTGAGTATCTATCCATTTTTTTTTTTTTTTATTTTTTTTTTTTTTTTTTAATTTTAACAGGTATATGGTGCCCACACTGCTATATACTGCGTGGGCTGTGTTATATTACGTGGGCTGTGCTATATACTACGTGGTTGTCTGTTACGTGGCTGTCTGTGTTGCGTGGGCTGTGCTATATACTATGTGGCTGTCCTATATACTATGTGGCTGTCTGTATTATATACTACGTGGCTGTGCTAAGCGCTACATACATACATACATATTCTAGAATACCCGATGCATTAGAATCAGGCCACCATCTAGTATCACATAACAACGAGGAGGCGCTTTGCACATTTGCTGTCATGTGCCAACTAAAGTGTCAGCCATGTCTGTAGTGTTCTATTCACTGACATAAGAGGACACTAGTTGCCACTTGGCTGCAAGTCTGACTGCACTGGAACCAGCAGAAATAAATGCGAACGTGTATATATATATACTTATTTAAAACACACACAGTGTATGTAATGTATGTATGTGTGTATGTATATATACACCGCTCCGTACACCTCGTACACACACAGCTCCGCTCCATACACCTCGTATACACACGGCTCCACTCCGTACACCTCATACACACACGGCTCCACTCCGTACACCTCATACACACGGTTCCACTCCGTACACCTCATACACAGCTCCACTCCGTACACCTCATACACACACCGCTCCGCTCCATACACCTCGTACACACGGCTCCGCTCCATACACATTGCACATGCTGCTCCACTCCGTATACCTTGTACACACATGGCTCTGCTCCGCACACCTCGTACACACGTGGCTCTGCTTTGTACACCTCGTACACACGTGGCTCCGCTCCGTACACGTCTTACACACACGACTCTGCTCCATACACCTTTCACACGCTGCTCCACTCCGTACACCTCTTACACACACGGCTATGCTACATCCACACTGTAAACACCTCCTGACCTCACACATACGCTTACCTTCCTCCAGCGCCATGACAACCAGCAGAGTCCTGTACATGGAGGTCCTCCCGATCATGTGACCCCCTGACTCCTCCCATCCTGTGACTTCATCACAGGTCCTGTGCGCACAGAGCAGCCAATATGCTGCTCTGCGGGTGCAGGGGCTCAGGGAGCTGACCAGGTGATATACACACCTCCCAACCAGTGTGGCAGAACTAATGTCCCGCCCGGGATCGCGGGGCTGACTGTCAAAATCGGGACAGTCCCGCTGGATCCGGGATGGTTGGGAGGTATGACTTACCCCAGCAGGCTGCAGGAATCATTAGACATATTGGTCTTGTAGTAAATCTTGCTTTCCTCCATCCAGGGTAATATTAGTAATATATCCCATCTGGTTCATGGGGACGAGGACAACATGGGTCTGTGTGATTTCAAATGCCAGGGCTGAATTTCAGCCCCAGTCTGTACCTGGATGGGGGTGATGGGCAAAATTTTTTTTTTTTTTTTTTTTGGTGGTGTTATATTATCCAGGAAGAAAAGTGGCACCAAGTGGTTCTTCAGGGCGGCTGTGTCTAGTTATAGGATCAACATGATCATTGGAGCTGGTCAATGTTGTAAGACCTTCTGGGCAACAATTATATCAATTTATTGCCGGAGGATCTGGGAGGTTTTCAGTTTAGACTGTTCTGCATGTGACTTGATTTTCTGTGTAGCGAGTGCTTTATTCTTAATCCGGCTTTACTCAACCTATCGGCAGAAGAGGAAGTTACAGGGTACAGGGATAAACCTTGTATGACCATGACCAGCAATTACATGAACAACTGATGAAGGTAAAGTATCCGTGCAGAGGGCAATCAGAGGTCAATAAGCAACAGGACCTTGCTATCTAAGGAATATAAATCGAGGAAGGGATTATCTGAGAATATGCACTTAATAAAACATCACCGCAAACCTGCACGTAGTAATATCGCTATCCTAGAGCCCTTTCAGCACCATAGGTATTGGAAAATCTCATCATGTGACCAATGGATGTAACGTTAGCACTGGGAATGTTTCATGCTTTTAGATTTTTATTATATTTATAATTTATTTTACTTTTTTAGGTGCTGCTGGTGTTTTAGTTGGACATCCATTTGACACAGTAAAGGTGGGTAACCTGTACGATTGTATGTGTCTGCATGCTTGGGTGTGACTGGCATAGGGAATCGGCATCTTTCCTAACTTTAGAGAAAATGTACTTATTAATTTTCTTTTAGACATGTAAGATATACTATGGTGGCATTTTTCTTGACATTTTAACCCTTGCACAATGCCTGAACTTGAGCATTGCACAGATGTCCAGCGCTGTAAACTATGAGGACGTTTTATTCTTGCAATGTTCGGGGCTGATCCTGTACTCTGCATAGGGTAGACTATCTCTAGGATGGTGCCGTTAGGGTACCGTCTCACAGTGGCACTTTGGTCGCTACGACTGCACGATCCGTGACGTTCCAGCGATATAGTTACGATCTCGCTGTGTGACAACTCTCCAGCGACCACACAACGACTAACCAACGATCACGGCCAGGTCGTATCGCTGGTCGTGATCGTTGGTCAATCGTTTAGTGTAACGGTACCCTTAGTGTTTCAAGGCAGCATGTAACCAGTGATGATAAAAAGTGGCCTTGCAGGTCAGCACCTAACTGGATATGGAGTACTTGAAAGTTTCACGCCCCTTTAAGGTCTGATTATAGTAATGCATTATCACATGGGGCTTCTAATTGAACCTCAGGAACCTGACAGATGATTGTAGACATTTGTTTGCCACAGGAATAAGCGGTGCCATTGTGGGATTGATGTATGTAATATTATGATAGATGGATATGTCAGTCCCACAATGGCACCATTTAACCCTGTGGGGTGAGGGAGGGGAAGAGAGAGATATGCAAAGCAGTCATTAAAGCAAAAGGTGGCTACTTTGAAGAACCTAGAATATAAGACATATTTTCGGTTGCTTAACACTTTTTTGTTAAGTATATAATTCCACATGTGTTAATTTATAGTTTTGATGACTTCAGTGTGAATGTAAAATTTTCATAGTCATGAAAATACAGAAAAATCTTCAAATGAGAAGGTGTGTCCAAACTTTTGGTCTGTACTTCGTGTATGAGTATGTGTATATATATATATATGTATGTATGTGTGTGTGTGTATATATATATATATATATATATATATATATATATATATATATATATATATATATATATATATACACATACAGTATATATAATCAAAAAGCTAATTTATTTCAGTTCAATACAAAAAGTGATGATTATGAACCCAAAAGTCATTATCTCAGTAAATTTGAATACTTTATAGCACCAGCTTCAAAAAAAAAATTTTTAATCTGAAATGTTGGCCTACTGAATTGTATATTCAGTAAATGTACTCAATACTTGGTCGGGGCTCCTTTTGCATAAATTACTGCATCAATGCGGTGTGGCATGGAGGCGATCAGTCTGTGGCACTGCGGAGGTGTTAAGGCCCCGTCTCACATAGCGAGATCGCTGCTGAGTCACAAGTTTTGTGACGCAACAGCGACCTCCATAGCGATCTCGCTATGTGTGACACGTACCAACGATCAGGCCCCTGCTGCGAGATCGCTGGTCGTGTCGGAATGGCCTGGGCCGTTTTTTGGTCGCTGAGGTCCCGCTGACATCGCTGAATCGGTGTGTGTGACACCGATCCAGCGATGTCTTCACTGGTAACCAGGGTAAACATCGGGTTACTAAGCGCAGGGCCGCGCTTAGTAACCCGATGTTTACCCTGGTTACCAGCGTAAATGTAAAAAAAACCAAACAGTACATACTCACCATCTGATGTCCGTCAGGTCCCTTGCCGTCTGCTTCCCACACTGACTGAGCGCCGCAAAGTGAAAGTGAAAGTACAGCACAGCGGTGACGTCACCGCTGTGCTCTGCTCTCACTGTACGGCGGCTCAGTCAGAGCAGGAAGCAGACGGCAAGGGACCTGACGGACATCAGATGGTGAGTATGTACTGTTTGTTTTTTTTGGTAACCAGGGTAAGCGGTAAGCGGCCCTGCGCTTAGTAACCCGATGTTTACCCTGGTTACCCGGGTGCTGCAGGGGGACTTCGGCATCGTTGAAGACAGTTTCAACGATGCCGAAGTCGTTCCCCTGATCGTTGGTCGCTGGAGAGAGCTGTCTGTGTGACAGCTCCCCAGCGACCACACAGCGACGCTGCAGCGATCAGCATCGTTGTCTATCGCTGCAGCGTCGCTGTGTGTGACGGGGCCTTTATGGAAGCCCAGGTTGCTTTGATAGCAGCCTTCAGCTCGTCTGCATTGTTGGGTCTGGTGTCTCTCATCTTCCTCTTGACAATACCCTATAGATTCTTGGGGAGCCATGTCATCTGCTGGTGTAGGTCCACTGTGTTTCATCAAGCCCAAAGTCAGCACAGCTGTCTACCAGAACATTTTATGGGGACTTCATGCTTTCCTCTGCCAACAAGCTTTTTGGAGATGGAAATGTCATTCCCCAGCAGGACTTGGCACCTGTCCACACTGCCAAAGGTACCAATACCTGGTGTAAAAACAACAGTATCACTGTGCTTGATTGGCCAGCAAACTTGCCTGACCTTAACCCCATAGAGAATCTGAGGTATTGTGTCCCGGTCCTTATCGCCCCTTTTCTCACTTCATAATGCTCCAAAGAAAAAACAAACAGCAAAACAATATACATATGCAATGCAGGTATGGAAAATATATAATATATATATATTTTTTTTCTATCCTGTGAATCGACAGCTTCCATACCTGCATTGCATCCTTGCGCTGCTGCAGAATCCTCCTCTGTTTCCTCACCATGTAAATGAACAGTGCCATGCTTGTCCTGCTGACCCAGATTCATACTGTTCCCAATGACACGACGGGATGAGTCCCACATGGCCGCCATCAGAGCCGCCCTCTAAATGGGCGACAGCCAACCTAATGCAAGTGGTCAGAGCTTTCCAGTGACAAAGGCAGAGCTATGCAAGAGCAGTAGGCGGGACCATCACCCAATTGGCCACGCCCAGAGTGCACTGAGCGCTCTAACCCCCCTTCCCCCAGGTACCCGATGTATCACGTGACTTGTCACACAATCGTCTGAGAGATCACGGGTGGTCTGGAGCTTGTCTGTAGATGGAAAACGACAGGTAACGGCGTGCCGTGCACATTTGTCCCTTGTGTACAGCCAGAGGTGTATCTAGGTTTTCTGGCACCCGGGGCAAGAATTCAGCTTGGCGCGCCCCCCCCCCCCCAGCACATATGCGGTTTGCACACTTAGTCATGTACCGACGAGCTGCTCTTCCTAAGGCTGGTTTCACGCTTGCTCTGCGGATGGCAGCGTACTTCCTCTTTGCTTCCTCCGTGAAGCTCCGCCTACTGCCGCCTGCATACCTATCTTTAACATTGGGTACGCAGGGACATGCGTTGTATGCGGATGCGTCCGCATGCGGCGATTTTTGAGGTGTGCGGCGACCGCACGGAAACGCAAGTGTGAAACCAGCCTAATTCTCTCAATGTTCAGTGAAAAACTGAGAGAAGCGGGAAGAGAAGCTCGTTGTCACAGGACCACAAGTATGAAAGTCGCATATGAGCGAAGTGTCCATGTGATGACTGCTGGAACCTGCAGAGCTGAATCCTGACAGGATATTACACGCTGTTAGGATTGGCTACAGGCTTTCTTTTATAATTGAAGGGCTCATCCAGGTTTGAGATGGAAGTCTGCAGTCCTTCTATGTGACTGCAGGCTTCTGAATTCTCACAGCGCATGCACGACCCATTTTGAGGATTCTCCCTTGCCAGTGGCAAGAGTGGACTGTCCTGTCGGCACAAGTATGATTTGTATACTTCTGGCCACATTCCGACTAGACATGTCCGACCTTAGTCAATTTATTTTCATTGAGTGAGGCCACACATATTAGTCAGCAAGTGACCACACATGTATGTAAATTGCCAACACCAGAGAATCCTGACACTTCTCAGTGCGCACTGTGAGAATTCAGAAAGTCTGCAGTCGCATAGAAGGACTGCAGACTTATCACAAACTTGGACAACCCCTTTTATGTTTCTAACAAAAAATACGAGAACTAGTCAGTATCCCAAAAAATCCCACTTACATTCAGGTACCTTTTATAGATGATGTTGTCTCTGGAGTCGCCTCTTTCTTTTCATCTTCTTGTCCAGGTGCCATGATGACTCTTCTCATCCACAGCTCTTCTCTGCAGACTTCATCTTCTGCGGTCTTCTGCAGCACATCCCGACACAACGCTCTTACTGTCTGCACACATTTCTTGTTCCCTCCTCATGTACGTCCCCCCCCCCCAGCTAACTATGCTGTCTCCTCATTTATTTACCCCCTCGCTCTCCATATTTCCTCCTCACACATCCCCCCCCCCGACTCCCCATACTGTGTCTGCACACATCCTATTACCCTCGTTCTCCATAGTTCATCCCATCACCCTCGCTCCCAATACTGTCAGCACACACTTTTCCCTTCACTACTGTGTCCACCCATCATCTCCCCACTCGCCCCCCACAGAATAAACCCATCCCCCTCCACGCAGAATGGATGCACCCTGCCCCACACACATACATTGAATAAATCCCCACACACGTTGAATAAATCCGACCCCTCCCCCACACACAATGAATAAATCCCTGACCCACACACACAAACAAACAATTTTTGGTGGCTTCAGCTCCACAACTACAGGAGCACTTGCCGGAGATTGACATCAGCAGTGTGATCACATGGCGAACAAATAGGCTGAAAGTAATTCTGATCAATATTAATATTAACATATTACTTTTTTTTTTACATTGTATCACTTAATGAGCAGAATTAAGTATGTTGACAACCCCTATATGCAGCATAAGCCCCACATAGCCACCTACATACAGTATGAGCCCCACATTACTCCCTATATGCAAGATGAGATATAATGTATAAATATCTCTCATACTTGCTGCACTCCACTTCTCCTCGTGTCCAGCGTGTACATGTGGTGTGCGCCGGCGCTAGTGTATGACGTTTTCACACTGGCACATCGCAGCAGAGGTGACAGGAGCTGCTCCGCCATTCTGAATCATTGGCGCCAGGATATCTGCTCTGCCAATGGTGGCCCAGATTGCCCTCCTTGTAATCCGCCTATGCTCTTGTTTCTGCAGAATGGACATGAATCAAGACACACACACACACACACACACACACACACACACACACACACACACACACACACACACACACACACACACACACACACACACACACACACACACACACAGCGATGTGCTTAATTTTATACTTGTCGTTTGGGCTGACCGACCCTCTTTAAAAAGGGGAATGATATTTACTCATGGAGCTAAATGTAACTGTGCGTGTCCTTGGCTCCCGACCCTGCATTCTGTGATGTTGATCAGGCGAAAGGACGTTCTGATATCCAGGCTCCATACGGTCACACTTTCTATAGATGCAGCTCACAAGATATTTTATGATCAGAGCTGCATTATTACTGTCACCGCAGACTTCATGGCATAGCGTCCTAGGGGCTATAAGATGCAGGGGTCCTGCACTGATACCGGGGCTATAAGATGCAAGGGGTGTCATGCATGGCATACGTGTCACGCAAGTGTCCACTTTTTTTTGCCTTTTAACCTGGACAGACTGTAACTTGCATCTTGGCCACTAGGTGGCCACCTAGAAACATATATTGTGAACGACTCCCAACAGAGGAAAGGTAAGGCAGGCCACATCTATATCCCTGCCCATTGGATGCCACAGGACCTCTAAATAGCCCATTGCAATGTATTTTAAGCTTGGGCAGGTGACTATTTTCATTTCCAGCGCCAGCAGCCAGCTGCACTTTGCTGGCGGCCTTACAGCCCACATGACTTTGTTTCACAAGGTTGCTCATAGCTCAGATGATGATCAGCTGCGCTTCTCCGGAGATCGGAGAGGCTTCCAGCAATGACGTGGATTAATTGGAAATCCTAATGTTAGAAACAAGGGGGCGACTATCAGGAAGCCTGGGTGACCCGGTGACTAAAGGAACAGCCTTATAGCTGCTCACAGCGCCACTTATTTCTGTAGTGCCCGTAGGATACATGTGTATTCCTGGCCCTGCAGACCACCACCTTGTGTGACAGGAAGGTACCCACTATAGAGGACACTGTGGTGCTGATGGAGAGGGAACCCTGATGATATAAGGGCAGGTATGGACTGGGGCTGAAATACAGTCCTGGCACTTGAAGTCACACAGGCCCATGTTGTCCCTGTCCCCAAGCACCAGATGGGATAGACTACTAATATTACCCTGGATTGAGGAAAGCAAGATTTACTACAAGACCAATATTTCTAATGATACTCGTGGCCTGCTGGGGTAAGTGACGGAGTCAGCAACTTCGTGCTCCATCACAATTCTTAACAATATGGATGTCTTGAAAACACTGATTCTGGTAACAACCTAGCAGACAAGGCGGTCCATGACCAGACAGGCCCTTCTGGCATTTGCCAGACGGTCAGTCTGGCCCTGTATAAGGGCACTTGTGACTCTTCCTTCGAGGCCTTTTCATCAGTTGGTCCTTGTACATGGCGGGTGGTGATTACGAGATCCTGACGTGACGCTGCCGCTCATCTTGTTGTGTAACCGGTTTGGTTATGTAACGTGGCACAATCTTTAGGATCCTTTTAATTGGCTTCTGTCACTAGTGCTGAGTTGGCGCGGAGGACAGATGAGACGTTGCTCAATCCGAAGAGGTGTGGAGTCGTCATCAGGACCTTGCTACAAACTGGTCCAGGAAAAGCCGTCAATCATTCTGAGCTAGTCTCGGCCGTCTACAAGCCCGCAGTGGCTGCAGTTGTACATCAGAGAGCGGCATCTCCCCTTCTTCTGTGCAGCCCTCCGAGACCTGACCAATGCACGGTAGCCCACCTGGTATAAGGAGGACTTCACTGTGATTTGTTATAGGTCCTGCAATGCAGTCAGCGCTGCTTGATTTTTTTTTTTTCCGCCTTCTTGCAGAGTCCTACTGTTTTCCCGATTCTTCACCCTCCATTCTGGCTGTTGAATCCTTCCGCTGGGTCCTCACATGGTCATCTCGTGCCTTAGCCTTGTGTTCAATGTCCATTATAAAAAGTAATAAATTGTGCTGACAGTTGAATTGTGACATGTGATGGCAATCTCTCCATGCTGCCTTGTGCTGTGAGGACCCTTCATGACCACCGTTGTCCTTTCTTGTAGGTGCGGCTGCAGGTTCAGAGTGTATCCAAACCCCTATATCGAGGGACCATTCATTGCTTCCAGTCCATTATCAAACAGGAATCGGTAAGTGTTTTGTCTCCATTCTGACTTTCTACTCTTGTCTCCTGAGATGTATTCTACATGTATTGGATTTACACCCCTATACAGCTGCCAGATGGTTGGGCAACTGGTAAAAAAGTGACTTATGCCCATATCAATACTTAGAATAGATCCTCACCCTGATGGCCACTACTTGTCCTTCCGTCTTAGCAATCGGTGGAGTTCTCGGCCCTCTCACCACCACCAGTAAAAACTTCTGACATTAAAGCTACCGTACAAATAGTCCAGTGGACATTGACCTATTAAGTACAAGTTGTCACCTGGGAACGTAAGTTCATGACTTGATATAATTTGTGCTTTCTTGTAGGCATGGGGACTTTACAAAGGAGTGGGTTCACCAATGATGGGGTTGACCTTCATCAATGCACTCGTTTTTGGAGTTCAAGGAAACACCTTGAGATACCTCGGCTCCGACACTCCAATAAACCAGTTTCTTGCGGGAGCAGCCGCTGGCGCCATCCAGTGTGTGATCTGTTGCCCGATGGAGCTGTCAAAGACCAGAATGCAACTCCAAGGAACCGGTGAATACAAATCAAAATCCAAGAACTACAAGAATTCCTTGGACTGTTTGGTAAAGATTCACCGAAAAGAAGGACTGAGGGGCATAAACAAGGGCATGGTCACCACCTTCCTCAGGGAGACCCCAAGCTTTGGTTTTTACTTCTTGACCTATGACTATCTCACCAGGTATCTTGGCTGTGAGATCAGTGACAGTTTCATTATCCCTAAGCTGCTGTTTGCCGGGGGGATGTCGGGGATCGTGTCCTGGCTATCGACTTACCCTATCGATGTGATCAAATCGCGGCTTCAAGCCGACGGCATCGGAGGGGTCAACAATTACAACGGCATTCTGGACTGCGTCAGGAAGAGCTACCAAGTGGAAGGCTGGAGAGTATTTACCAGAGGTCTGACGTCCACATTGCTCAGAGCCTTTCCGGTCAATGCCGCCACGTTCGCAACCGTCACCTTGTTCCTTATGTACATGAGGTCAGAAAACGCTATCAAGGAATGTGACACCGGCCCGGCCATCCAGCAGCCATCAAGCATGTAAAGGTTACCGAGTGTCCGAACAATGTAGAGCTATTTTTCTATGAATTGTATGTACAGAATGGATGTGGATAATTTGGTGTAAAGGCATTTTAGGCAGGCGTTCATCTCGATCGTATTATAATGTGGCCTTACTGGGATACATTCTTCCCCTACAGCCGTAGAAGATATGTGTGTGTATGTGGGGGGTTATCCTTCTGGAGGTTCTCAAATTGTTTCTGTTAGAAATTACGAGCCCTCAATGGAGGGGCAACTACCCACCTCCACGTCCTAAGCCGTTACCAGATGTATTATGGGGGTCATAACAAGGGGGACTTGCCATATATGATCACCTGAAATAAACAGCGTCCTTGGGGAGGGCAGATCTGGGGGTTCTTGAAAGGAAGCTATCCAAGATCTGCCTATTGCAAAGATTATATGGTCACTGACAACCTTTTGGATGCAATAGCACCTCCTAAACTCCAGGTGGCAGTGTTTTTTAAATTTTTAATAGCTAATGTAATTGGATTCCTGGTGGCTGTTATTTTCCATTCCTCCTCATTACCTTTTAAGTTTTAACTACGGATCCAGCTGTTTGTTACATACAGACTAATGGATGGACTATAGGTCACATCGTATGTCCAATGGAGTATGTGAATACAATTTTGAGACAGTAGAAGGCTTTTAATGTCAATATTTATTTTTTTATATATACAATTTTATTTCACTTTAAGCTGAAATGTATTTACTGTATAATGTAAAGTATGTGCACACCCATGGTTTTACCTTTTTTAAAATGCTGAGAATAAATAGAAGTCACCGATAGGGTGCATCCAATAATGCAGCAAATGGGTCACTACTGTATGGAACGGAATGGGTTAAATAAACGTTCTTATAGCAGATGCTGGAATGTGTCTTGTGATCAGTAGTGGAATGATTGACATATGGAACCATGTACGAGGCTGGGAAGTAGACTAGTGCCATCTACAGTGTGACCTGTAGTGCTGCAACCATCACTGAAGTGCAAGTGGGTTTGGACCAAAGCACAATATGGTTTATATAGGTATCACATCCATATAGTACATGGATCTACAGTCTGTACATAAGTTTCCATAAATGTACAGATGTAATGAGCATAACTCACTGCTGCCTATAGCAATCAATCGGTGTAGTCTGCTATGGGGGGTCATGCTTCCTCATGTATATTTTATGGCATTGATGAAGCGCAGTTCACGTTTTGCATAACAGAAAATGCAAATGTCAGCAGTGAATATCTATACCAATAGAGGGCGCTTGTAAGAATGATGCTTCATATTATGAAAGGACATCTATCCAGTATAGCACACCGTGAGGGCAGGAGTGGTATTACAAGGGATACTTCTGTAGTAGGGCATAAAACTTAGTGTCACACTTCTGATCTGTTATTACAGCTGAGCACTTGCACGTGGATGACAGCTCTTTTTAGAATATGTTCGAACACAAAACTTTATATTTCTTTGCTCTTGAACTGAGTGTAGTTTTCTTCCAAATACCTGTTTTACAGAGAGAAGATGGAATTGGATTCTTTACATCATGTTCTGATGGCATTTGCTCCAAATCAGACAATGGCCAATCAGAAGGTTGAAAAAAATGTTTGTTTTCCAGGATGTCCCTCCTGCCAGCACCATGGAGGTCGTCCTCCTCATGCTAACAGGGATCCTCCCACTCCCTCAGTGTTTTTTCCTGTCCTTGCATGGACGGACACGCGAGAGCTACAGAGCGCAAAACTTACCGGATCAGGCAGCCTAGTTTCTCCTTCCCCGTCAAGAGGCCCGTGGTCGACAATCCCTGAAGTGGGCTCTCTGCCACAGTGACCAGTTGAGCTCCTGGGCTGAGCAACTTCCCTCTTATGGAAGGCTCTGCTCCGACGGCGGACGGAAATGTGCGGCCTATTCCAGGAAGCCGCGTGGTATGAGGGATAGGTGCACTTCGGTGACGTCACGGACGCACCAGCATCGTACTTCTGGTTTCGACGAGCGTTCCACGGTGGATCGTGGAAGAAAGACAGGTAATAAAAGCAGTACCTATGTCTAAGTACGGTGTCACACGTCCTGATATTTCTGGTACCAGAATAAAACAGAGCTGTCAGTGTGTAATACTTGCGGCACACATGTGGCAACTGTGTGCCACATCCGTACCACATGAACTAGCACCAGGAAAGAAGCGCTACAGTAAGCGCTGTTCTCCGGTGCCGGGTGCTGAAGACGGCTGTCATCATTCTCCCCTGTTCTGCTGACTATCAGGGGAGAATGATAGTTATAGTCAAGTGAGAACAATGACAAGTAAAATAAAAAAATAAATCATATACTATACCATTCCGTCGTTCTCTCCCACGCTGTAATCCATGTCTAGGGGCTAAAATATTTTCAACCTGGACAGTACTAAGATGCGACCGTCCCGGCTGAAAACCGCTTCTGAGAGCCTGTTCTTTTATTTTACTTTTATTACAGGAGATCGAGGGCTTCTGTGGAATTAGGCGTTGCAGAAAGTATGGTTTAATGGAGATTAATAAAGGAGTCTGTGTAATTTTTTTTTTTTTTCAATTAAAGGATTTTATTCTGGCTGTATCTTTAAACTATAGGATTAGTAATGGATAGGTGTCATATAGACACCTCTCCATTACTAAGCCGTGGGCTTGATGTCACCAGACAATACAAAGGTGACATCAACCCCACAAATATTAACCCCACTTGCCACAGCTACAGGACAAGTGGGAAGAGCCGGGCAAAGTGCCAGAATTGGCACATCTAATAGATGAATCTTTTCTGGGCAGCAGCGAGCTGCTGTTTTTAGGCTGGGGGGGCTATATCAATGGCCCCTTACCAACCTGAGAATACCAGCCCCCAGCTGTCAGCTTTAGCAAGGCTGGTTGTCAAAAATGGGGGGGGGGGGGGACCCATGCCGTTTTTTTAAATTATTTATTTAAATAGTTAAACAAAAAAAAAAAAAACAGCATGGGGACTCCTGTATTCTTGATATCCAACCTTGCTGACAGCTGAGGATTGCAGCCCCCAGCTGTGCGTTTTGCCTGGTTGGTTCAAGAAAATAGGGGGATCCCACGTTGGGTTTTTAATTAATTTATTTAGTTATATCACAGTTGGCGGCTGAGGAATACCCCCATCACCTGCTCCTATTGTTATCATTTTGTATACAAAAAAGAAATGAGTCAATGCTAGTTTGACGTTTTTAAAGTGAATACACATTTTATTTACTAGCTTTACTATGAGAGCTTTACTATGGCCCCCAGTGGCCTCTCAGCAGAACCGACCCAGGAACCACAAAGGATACAATACCTATAAGCATAAACTTTATCTTTTACTTGCCCCCGGTGCCTAGCATTGTGACTCATTATCTTGACCCAGTATACAAATCCCTTTCTAATACTGCTCTATACATTGCTTTTTTAACTTTTTGTACCAAATTGACTTGTGTGTGATTTATGGGTTGAAATAAAATGTGTATTCACTTTAAAATGTCAAACTAGCATTGACTCATTTCTTTTTTTGTATACAATATGTAACTTAAGAGTCGCTAATATCACAGTATGCAATTAGCATACAGATGCAAATGAGTGCATCGCCGTGCATGTAGCTAATAATGGCTTGGAGAATGTTTTTACTATTCCTACTGTTATCAGGGGCAGCAGTTGTCAGATGATGGGAGTAAGAGTCCCTATTAGTGTTGAGCGACTGTACTTGTTGCTCGGGTTTTCCTGAGCACGCTCGGGTGACCACCGAGTATTTGACTGCTCGGAGATTGTTTTCATCCCGGCAGCTGAATGATTTACAGCTACTAGCCTGCTTGATTACAAGTGGGGATTCCCTAGCAACCAGGCAACCCCCACATGTACTCAGGCTGGCTAACAGCTGTAATCATTCAGCTGCCGGGATGAAAACTAAATCTCTGAGCAGTCATAAATACTCGGAGGTCACCCGAGCGTGCTCTGGGAAAACCAGAGCAACGAGTACTCGCTCATCACTAGTCCCTATCCATTACTAATCCTATAGTTGTAGTGTAAATAAAGACACAGCCAGAATTAAGTCTTTTATTAGAATTAAAGCAAAGAGTTTTCCATTTATTTAAAAAAAACAAACACCGTTATACTCGCCTAATTCCACTGACACTCTCATAATAAAAAAAACAAACAAACAAAAAACTTGCATATCTGACGTTCTGTCTCACGCTGTAATCCATGTCTTGGGGAGAAATAGTTTTCAACGTAGACTGTGCCAAGATGTGACCGTTCAGGCTGAGAAGTGAGAACCAGTGGTGACTGATCTGCTGCGAGCGCAGCCTTAGTGACCGGCGATGATGACATCATAGTTACCACCAGTCAGTGAGGCTGTGTTCCTAGCAGGGCTGAACTGCGGTGACCTCAGCACCATGGGAAAAAGCCGGTGATGAGGTCACCGCAGATCACGCTCCGTGTCTTCACAGCATTCACTGTGAAAAATTCCCACAGTGACCTGCTGTGAACACACAAAGCTTGAACTGCGGTGACCTCATCAGTAACTTTTTTTTCCACGGTGCTGCGGTCATTGCAGTTCAGCCCTGCTAGGAACACAGCCTCACTGACTGGTGGTAACTATGATGTCGTCATCGCCGGTCACTAAGGCTGCGCTCGCAGCAGATCAGTCACCACTGGTTCTCAGCCTGAACAGTCGCATCTTGGCACCGTCCAGGTTGAAAACTACTTATTTATCCCCCAGACATGGATTACAACGTGCGATAGAACGACGGATAGGTGAGGGATATTGTTGTTTTTTATTTTCGTTTTATTACAGGAGACAAGGGCTTTGGGGGAATTAGGCGTTATACTCAACTGTTTATTTTTAACCCCTTAATGACCGCCAATACGACTTAAAACTGACCTCCAATATAAGAGATTGGCATCCGCCTACGGGTGACAATCCAGGAGCTGTCAGCTTGCTGCCATGATCAGTGTTGGTGCCGACCATGGCCGTTTAACCCCTTAAATACTGCTGTAAATGGCAATGACGGTATCTAGATGGTTAACAGATTGTTCGGGGCTTCCTCTTAACCCCATTGGCACCCTGAGTTCTTGGATCATATGGTACTGATGTTTGTGATGGCAATTCATGGCCAAATAATGGCCTTAAAGTCTTCCAGCTATAGCAGCCTGTTCAGAGGTTAGAAACATTTAGGTGGTAAAAATATATATATATATATATATATAGTATTTCATTTTTATTTTTTTTAGTGCGGTTTTGCCACTTTGCATTAATTCCTGAAAAGCTTGGGTGCGGCTTTTAAAATGCTATCACTTTTGGGGGACTCCAATATATAGGAACCCCCAATGTCACATCAAAGCTGAATTGGTCCCTAAAAAAAAAAAAAAAATAAGTTTTGTAAATTGCCTTTAAAAAAATGACGACTACATTTTAAACCCTTTTAAAATGTTAACAAAAATAAAACATGTTAGAAATGGTGGGGATGAAAAGCAGACATGTGGGAAATGTCATTTAAAAGTTGTAATTGTATAGTATGAATCTGTATTAAAGGGATAATCATTCAAAGTTTGAAAATTGCAAATGTTTTGAAATTAGTAAAAAATTTTTTTTTTTTTTTTAATGAATAAACACAACATATCAACCTAAGTTTACCATTATCATAAAGTATAATGTGTCACGAAAAAAACAATCTCCAAATCAATGGGATGTGTGGAATGTTCCAGAGTTATTGCTACATGAAATGACACAAATTTCAAAAAATTGGCCTGCTCACTAAGGGGTTAAAATAAAAATGGAAAACTGTTTTGTTTTATGTCTAATAAAACACTTATTCTGGCTGTCTTTATTTACCATACAACTATTGTATTACTAATGGATAGGTGACTTAGAGACGCCTCTCCGTTACTAAGCTGTGGGCTTGATATCACCGGACAATGCAAAGGTGACATCAACCCCACACTTGCCACCGCTACAGGGCAAGAGCTGGGCAAAATGCCAGAATTGGCACATTAAAAATAAAATAGCGGCTGCGGGCTGCTATTTTTAGGCTGGGGGCCTATATCAATGGTACCTTACCAGCTTGAGAATACCAGCTCCCAGCTGTCTTCTTTAGCAACTCTGGTTGTCAAAAATAGGGGGGACCCCACACCATATCTTTAAAATTATTTAAGTAATTTAAAAAATGGTTTTCACTGCGGTTTTTTGTGCGGTTTCTACTGCGGAATCCACTGCGGGTTTCCAACTGCACTTTCCTATTGGTGCAGGTGGAAAACCGCTGCGGAATCCGCAGAAAGAATTGACATGCTACTTCTTTTTTTCCGCAGAAAATCCGCGCTGATTTTCAAGCGGAAAAATGCAAAGTGGGCACAGCGGTTTTTGTTTTCCATAGGGTAACATTGTACTGTACCCTGCATGGAAAACGGCTGCGGATCCGCAGCAAAAACCGCAGCGTGTGAACATAGCCTTACAGGCTGCAGGCACATGGAGGAAGCAGGAAGAGGAGAGCAGGACTGCATGGTGAGTGTTATTTACGCAGTCTCGCTTGTAATGCAGGATCCCTATTATGTAGCCCCTTCTTTCTGTACTAATCAAGGTAATGGAACCACTGCACTCCCTACCCCTAAGAGGTCTGGCAAGGTCAATATGAAGTCCAAAAGATGCCCAGTTTGTAATATGAAATTACCTGAGGCTTATGGGAAGCTACTTATGAGAGCTGCACCAATAAGATTGTTAGAGACAAGAAGCCGTCTTTCCTTTTGGAGATGAGATCCATGATACGAGAGGAAGTCCAAGCCTCTATTTTTAATTTTGCTCCACCACAGACCACCAACCCAGGTCCACATGCTAAAAGACCGAGATGGGAGATGGAGATGAGCTCAGAGGAAGAACTGCAGTTCATAGGATCGGACCAAGAAAAGGAAGGGTAGTTTCAGAGAATCTGGACAGGGGCAAAAGATACTTTTTTTTACCTCAAAGGAGTCTGATGAGCTCATCCAGGCAGTCAGAAGCACAGTGCAGGTGGAGGAAGCCGCAAAACTGCAGTCAATTCAGGACGAGATGTTTGGGGGTCTCAGATCCCAGAAACAGCAGGTATTATCGGTAAACAATCATATCCGGGCTATGATCCTGGAGTAATGGGAGGATGCGGAGAAACATCTGGTCATACCCCGGGACTTCAGGATTTGGTTGCCCTTTGAACCGGAGGATATTAAAGTATGGGAAGAAATAACCAAGATTGACATTCCTGTGGCTAAAAAGGCTTCTATTTAATTTGAAGACTCCTCGAGCCTATAGAAAGGAGCATAACCCTCTGAAGAGGGCCTGGGAAGCGTCAGCGGTGATAATGAAAGCCAACCTAGGGAGGACATCCTAGCTTCCCTCCCTTTAATAAAATTGGCCACAGGGTTTATTGCGGATGCATCCGCCGAGTCGGTCAGATTCGTAGCTAGGAACAGCTCTTTATCAAATGCGGCCCGCAAGGCCATTTGGATGAAGAAGCAGTCAGGGGATATCTCCTCTAAAAATAAGCTCTGCTCTTTTCTCAGGGCTGAGAGAATTTGAGCTGAACTTAGATGAAATATTGGAAAAGTCATTGGATAAAAAGATGGGGTTCCCGGAGGATAGAACTAGGAAGTTTCAGTCTTTTTAGAGACCTAGGCCATCCCAAAGGCAGGACTATAGCGGCAAAGGAAAATCAAGTAGATGGAGTTACCCTAAAGAGGGAAGGGGTAGAGGCACCCTTTTTGGCTCAGGTCCAAGGAGACAAATGACACCATCCACATAGGAGCGCAGCTCAGTCGGTTCACAGAGAATTGGCGCCACAGTACCCAGGACCAATGGACACCGAGAACGATTGCAGAAGGGTTTGCTATAGAGTTGGCAGGGCCTCCTCTCAAAAGGTTCATACCTCTGCGCCCCTGGCTGCCATTTCTCTTGTGTGGTCAGACATAGGAGAACTGGTGGATATGGTGCGATAATTCCAGTTCCTCGGCCAGAATAAGGCCAGGGTCATTCCTTAAGCCTCTTCACTATCAGGAAACCCTAAGGCGAATCCCACACCATAATATATCTAAAATCATTAAATTTCTGGGTAAAGTCCAAGAGATTCAGGATGGAATCTATAAGATCAACAATTCAATTCCCCTAGTATACAAGGCTGCAGTTATGTGCACACTAGATCTAAAGAGTGCATACATGTGCCAGTACATCCCTTCGCTCAGAAATTCCTACGATTCGCAGTGAAAATTCAAACCAGAAATGCCACTTCCAATGCCTTTCCTTTGGTCAGGCCTCAGCTTCCGGAGTTTTTACAAAACTGGTTGCAGAGATCGTGGCCTATTTGAGGAAGATGGGTGCAATTAGAATCCCTTATCTGGACAACTTCCTGCTGGTAGCCAACTTAGTGTGAGAACTCCAGGCCCACAAGGAGAGGACGATATCAACGTTGGAGTATCTGGGATGGATCCTGAATTGGAAGAAGTCAGACTTAAAACCCGGAACAGGAAGGTTTTCTTGGGGTCCTGCTAGACTCCAGGCTGAGCGCATCCTTCCTACCAGAGGAAAAATGAAAAGCCTTGAAAGACAGAGTCCAGCTGTTCCTGGGGAGCCACAGTTTGATCAGGACGGCGATGAAGATCCCAGGTCTTCTAACTTCATGCATTCCCTGCGTTCGGTGGGCCCAATTCCACTCCAGGGCTTTACAGAGGGCAATTCTACCCTCCTGGAACAGACGCCAGGTAACGCTAGACAATGAAATGTGCTTATCCCTTGGGGTAAAGAAATCATTGCTTTGGTGGACTATTCCCAAGAACCTTCGGTTGGGGATCCTGTGGATTGCTTCTCCTTCCACAGTCGCCAGCAAGGAAGGGTGAGAACACATCTGGAAGGGAAGATACTTCAGGGCAGTTGGCCTTCGGATATCCAGTCCCAGTGTTCAAACTACACAGAGTTCTACGCCGTTTGGGAAGCTCTGAGACAGAATCGACCATTGTTGGAAGGACATCACATAAAGATCATGTCAAAGAACAGCATCTTTCTTGCACTATCAAGGAGGCCCGAAACACTGTGCACTTCAAGATTTGTCATCAAAGGTCTACGCCTGGGCAGAAAGAACAGTCCTATCAGTCTCAGCAGTTCATCTGGAGGGATCCCAGTATGAGGTGGCAGACTATTTTTGAGCAGACGGAAGATCTGGCCTGCAGAGTGAGAGTTAAACAAGGAGGTTTTCCAGCAGCTATGCCAACTCTGGGTCACACCTCAGATCTGTTTGCTACAAGGAAAAATTCAGAGGTCATCAGGTTTTACTCCCTAAATCCCAGAGACAATCCAGAAGAGATTGACGAGTTGAACCACAGGTGGAACAGGACGCTGTCACATGCCTTTCCCCCAAGTAGCACTCATTCCGGGAGTGCTCAGAAAGATTTAGGAGGATCGGGCGAAGGTACTTCTAATCGCTCTGTTGTGGCCAAAAAGAAGTTGGTTTCCTCTGCTAAAGATCATGGCCCTGGAGGAACCCGTTTTACTTCCCCTGAGGAAAGACCTAATATGTCAAGGCCCAGTCTTCCACCATGAGCTGGAGAGACTTCCATCTGTTGGCCTGGATCCTGAAAGGAACATCCTAAGGGCAGTGTGACCAGGTTATAACTAGTGATGAGTGAATATACTCGTTACTCGAGATTTTCCGAGCACGCTCAGGTGACCTCCGAGTATTTTTTAGTGCCCGGAGATTTAGTTTTTATTGCCGCAGTTGAATGATTTACATCTGTTAGCCAGCATAAGTACATGTGGGGATTCCCTAGCAACCAGGCAACCCCCACATGTACTTATGCTGGCTAACAGATGTAAATCATTCAACTGCGGCAATAAAAACAGCACCATTTTACTTTTTCAACACAAAATTGGCTGGAATCAATGGTGGCGCCATGTTGCGTTTGGAAATCTCCTGATGTACCTAAACAGTTTAAACCCCCCAATTCTAACTCCAACCCTAACCCCAACACACCCCTAACCCTAATCCCAACCCTAACCATAACCACAAACCTAACCCTAATCCCAACCATAACCACAAACCTTACCCTAGCCCAACCCTAACACTAATTTTTGCCCAACCCTAATTGAAATAAATACATTTTTTATTTTTAGCTAGCTAAAGGGGGTGATAAAGGGGGTTTGATTTACATGATTTTTTTTATTTTGATCAATGTGATAGACCCTACAGTGATCAAAATGAACCAATAGGAAAAATGTCCTATTGTTGCCGGCCAGCAGAGCTCGGCGGGCGCACTTCGCATGTGCCCGCCGTTTTCTCCCGGAAGATGCCGGCGGCCCAGGGACTTCACGGGGGGTTGCAGGGACAACAGAGGTACCGGGGAGGGGCAAATCGGGGGGACCCTATTTCTCTCTCTAATGTGCGATCATATCAGGGGAGAGAGAGAGAAATTAAATGGAAAATCTGATTTTTTTTTTTACGGACGCTGTTATACAGTTAATAACGGCGGTCACAACACCAGGGTCGGTAAAAAACGACCCGAATCATGTTCTCTGGGGTCTCAGCTACCCCTGGAAGCCAAGACCCTGGAGAGATTTCGACTCTCGGGGGCGCTAATCCCTTATTCCTCAGTGCCGTAAAAAAGCAGCACTGTGATTTAAGTACCCTTAACTGCTGTCGTTAAAGGCATATTGGCAGTCATTAAAGGGTTAAATTAGATCTGGCCTTTCTGTCCAAGGTAGTGTCTACCCAGAACCTAATCCAGGAAATAATCTTACCGACGTTTTGTGATCATCCTACAAACCAAAATGAGTCCCTCTTCCATGCCTTGGACGTAAGGCAGGCGGTCATTGGGTACTTAGTGGCTATTCAGAGTTGGAGGTAGGATTCTAATCTGGTTGTTTCTTTACGGGGGCAAAAAGCTTCCAAGCCCACTATAGCAAGGTGGATCATTTGAGCAAGATCCCTAGCGTACAGTTCAGAGGAGATATCCCCTCTAGAGAACCTAGCGGCCCACTCGACTAGAGCAGTCTACACCTCCTGGGCTGAGAGAGCGGGAGCATCAGTCGAGCAGATTTGTAGGGCTGCAACCTGGGCCAGATTGAACACATTTTAGCACTGTAAATTGGACATGTTGTCAGGTCAACAGAGTGCTTTTGGATGGAAATTTCTCCAGGCAGTGGTCCAAACCTAAGGAGGTACTTTGGTATTCTCCATGGTGCTGTCAGAAGAGACATCCTGGAAAACGGGTATTAGACCTACCGGTAATTATGTTTCCAGGAGTCCATCTTGACAGCACGGTTAGTTACCTCCCTGTTCGTATTGTTTCATGATGTCTTAATATGATATCGGTTGAAATAAATGTGTTAGGTTGCATCAATCATGGTGGGGTACTTGTTAAGACACTGAGGGAGGTGGGTGGGGAGGGGCCTTTTAACCTCTTCTGTTCCTGTAAGGAGGAGGACGACCTCCATGGTGCAGTCAGGATGGACTCCTGGTAGCATAATTACCGGTCAGTCTTGTATCCATTTATTTTTTTCTTCTCATTAAAATAAATTCGACATAATGGGGTATTTAGTATGAAGCAATGCACAGATGGAGGTTTGAGAAGCTTAAACAATAACCCCCCCCCCCCCCAAAAAAAAAAGGAGCAACTTGAGATATCCGCACACGATGTCTGATGGACGCTGGCATACCTACACTGTATAAGAGAAGACGACACTTCAGCAAAACACCGCCTGGAGAATCATTAGGTCGCTTTAGCAGCCTGACGTGGTTACAAGAGGCTGAAAAAGGCGGCACGTGCACAGCAGCATGTTTTCATGTTGCAGGGCACATGGTCAAAATTTATAACATTTATTGAGAGCTTTTTCAGGTTGACACCTGATACAATCACACCAGACACTGCACAAAACCTTAGAACAGGTTCTGCTTGGGAGGGGGGTGATTGATAGAGCTTCTCAGACCTCAGTCTGTGCATCGCCTCATACTAAATACCCCAGTATGGTGTATTCTGCATGTCGAATTATAAATTAGTTTTAATGTGACTGTAAATTCTGCCTGTAATACTGCAGCTGACCACATGGGGCGCTATTGATAAACTCAGAAAATGAGACATTAGTGTTCTTGCACGGAGCGGCCGCCGGTCATCTGACCCGAACACGACAGCCTCATATCGATCTGTTAGACTAATGGATTAGATCAGATGATCGGCCGGACGATGAGACTATCACGCTAGCATGATCCCAGAATATGACAGAACACCCCTAAATTCTACCCTGTATTTCTAGTACATGGGAGGGTGCACAGCCTATTTAATTGTGCTCATGGTCCGGTAGCTTCTTTTCCTGTTGTAGACACACATGTTTATGGCTTATCTCTGGATCAGAGTGGCAGATGATGGGGGTGACTGGAGAAATATCTACTGCCGTGAAAGACCACAAGGAAAACTGCCCCCACGGACAAAGCACGAGAACATGGGAAAGTTTAGTTACAGACATTCAAATAAATTGCTTCCCAAGCACCAGAGAAACATAGCGGCTAAATTCTCCTCACCTTGGCATGTCAGGCTTGACATGTCACTCTCAGCAAGGAGAAACTTTACCCTTTAGTTCCTGTCGGATGCCTCTCACCCAGCGAAATCGGATCCCACACTTTGCACTGATGAGGGGGAGCACCCTGAAACAGTGTCTGCAAATTGAGATTTTGCATACAAAACAAGAAAATGGAGTATATAAATCCCAATACGCATTTTAAAAAGTTATATAATTTTATTAGTATTATCAAAAAACATATATCTTTGTAACGCAAGCTAAATAATCAAATATAAATACAGTACAAATATACAACAGGATAAGTGAAGGAGGAAACACTTAAGTGGTGGCGGAGCAGGTAGAGAACCTATCACATCATATCACCAGAGCTGCTATTATAAAAACCATGGTATAGGAACACTTGTGGCGATAGCCCTAATCATCATAGCTAGATTGCTAAGAAAAAGTGCGGCAGTGCAAATTATATCACTAGCTAAAGTGCCATAGTACCACTAAGGCTAATCCCCTCATGTCAAATAGATCAGCTTACCCATTAGGTCCAGGATGTCTTACCACGCTCCACACACCACCCCCTTAACGCACGTTTCGCGATAGCTTTCTCAAAAGGGGTTTGTTGCTAGTTCGCTCTCTCTCCAGTTAAAATAGGGCGCATACCGGAAGTCTCATCAGGCACATCGGCGCACATGTGTCCAAGATCCGGCTCCATTATCCCCAGCGGTCGTCAGAGCCGCACACACAGAGGGCGGAAATCCGCTCAATGACGTCACAATAGTGTGTGTGCGGCATCTAATGATAACCGCGCAGGAAGTCAGGTACATGGAATCTAGAGCACGTGTGCGCACAGCCCGAGGTCCTCCCACCGAAGTCCATAGAGGCCGCCATTTTCCAAGGGATATCCAGTAAGTGAAATCATTATATCACTGAATATAAACTAAAATAGAATAACCGTACTAAAAGGTCATTAAACACCTACATCGCCACATAGTGAATACTGCCGCTATGCTCACAGTGAGGTGCATCATTTAAATCCCCGGAACAACACATCGGGGACCGCAAAATAGTGCTTATAATACCATAGCTCAGTGACAACCCATACATCCAAAGTCACCCATGGAAAACCATGGGAGTCACTGAATTATGATAGTAATAATATACAACGTGTACAGCTAATCCAAATAGTGCAATATCATTAATATGGGTCTCACAACCCCTCCCACTATACAAAATAGGAGCTCATATTTAGTGCAAACGTAACAATGTGCTCAATAACAAGGGCTCAAAAAACACAATTATAATGTGCGATATACAGAAAACAAAATATGAAAAACACAATATGAAGAAAACACATATATAAGTGAATAAATACATGCAAAAATACATCGATGCATTACACACATGGCATAGCGAAAGTAAAAGTGTATGAATAAATAATACACAATAAATAAATCAAAAAGTGAAACAACCATTAATAATCATAAAAAATAATGATGAAAAAAATAATAATAAATATATGAAAACATAAATATGTATAAAGAGTGAATAATAGATAATAAATGAATAAATAAATATAAAAATAAATGTGAAAATAAATGTAAAAATAAAAAAATTAATAAAAAATAAATGAAAAATATATAAAAGGGATTAGAAAATACAGAAAAATATGTATACAAAAAGGAAGAATAATGCAAATTATAATGAAGACATAAAATAGGATAATAATGAAATCCGGTTTCAATCATGGACAATGGAGGGTCTCAGGCAGATCCGGTGAGTAATAACAAGACAGATTGCGTTGCGGCAGCGTCCCATGCTTATAAAACTAAAAACAAGAAAACAACCATATTAATAACAAACTTAAAAGCGAGGGAGGAAATCATCTGGGAAGAGGAAAATAGTCAAACTAAAATTGGGTGCTAAAGAGGCACTACACAAAAGTACTACAAATGAGGACGAAGCTGCGATGGAACAGGAATAGCACACAGAAACAGGAAAAATAGAAAAAATAGGAAAAATAGGGAAATCAGATCATAAAAATGGAACAAAACTCAATTGTTCATTAAGTCCCTTGGGAGACATGGTGTCAAGGATGGCAATCCACCTGCATTCGCATTGTGCGAGCAGTTGTTTCAGATTGCCACCCCTGATACCCCCATAAATCCTATCAATTGAACAATTGAGTTTTGTTCCATTTTTATGATCTGATTTCCCTATTTTTCCTATTTTTCCTGTTTCTGTGTGCTATTCCTGTTCCATCGCAGCTTCGTCCTCATTTGTAGTACTTTTGTGTAGTGCCTCTTTAGCACCCAATTTTAGTTTGACTATTTTCCTCTTCCCAGATGATTTCCTCCCTCGCTTTTAAGTTTGTTATTAATATGGTTGTTTTCTTGTTTTTAGTTTTATAAGCATGGGACGCTGCCGCAACGCAATCTGTCTTGTTATTACTCACCGGATCTGCCTGAGACCCTCCATTGTCCATGATTGAAACCGGATTTCATTATTATCCTATTTTATGTCTTCATTATAATTTGCATTATTCTTCCTTTTTGTATACATATTTTTCTGTATTTTCTAATCCCTTTTATATATTTTTCATTTATTTTTTATTAATTTTTTTATTTTTATTTTTACATTTATTTTCACATTTATTTTTACATTTATTTTTATATTTATTTATTCATTTATTATCTATTATTCACTCTTTATACATATTTATGTTTTCATATATTTATTATTTTTTTCATCATTATTTTTTATGATTATTAATGGTTGTTTCACTTTTTGATTTATTTATTGTGTATTATTTATTCATACACTTTTACTTTCGCTATGCCATGTGTGTAATGCATCGATGTATTTTTGCATGTATTTATTCACTTATATATGTGTTTTCTTCATATTGTGTTTTTCATATTTTGTTTTCTGTATATCGCACATTATAATTGTGTTTTTTGAGCCCTTGTTATTGAGCACATTGTTACGTTTGCACTAAATATGAGCTCCTATTTTGTATAGTGGGAGGGGTTGTGAGACCCATATTAATGATATTGCACTATTTGGATTAGCTGTACACGTTGTATATTATTACTATCATAATTCAGTGACTCCCATGGTTTTCCATGGGTGACTTTGGATGTATGGGTTGTCACTGAGCTATGGTATTATAAGCACTATTTTGCGGTCCCCGATGTGTTGTTCCGGGGATTTAAATGATGCACCTCACTGTGAGCATAGCGGCAGTATTCACTATGTGGCGATGTAGGTGTTTAATGACCTTTTAGTACGGTTATTCTATTTTAGTTTATATTCAGTGATATAATGATTTCACTTACTGGATATCCCTTGGAAAATGGCGGCCTCTATGGACTTCGGTGGGAGGACCTCGGGCTGTGCGCACACGTGCTCTAGATTCCATGTACCTGACTTCCTGCGCGGTTATCATTAGATGCCGCACACACACTATTGTGACGTCATTGAGCGGATTTCCGCCCTCTGTGTGTGCGGCTCTGACGACCGCTGGGGATAATGGAGCCGGATCTTGGACACATGTGCGCCGATGTGCCTGATGAGACTTCCGGTATGCGCCCTATTTTAACTGGAGAGAGAGCGAACTAGCAACAAACCCCTTTTGAGAAAGCTATCGCGAAACGTGCGTTAAGGGGGTGGTGTGTGGAGCGTGGTAAGACATCCTGGACCTAATGGGTAAGCTGATCTATTTGACATGAGGGGATTAGCCTTAGTGGTACTATGGCACTTTAGCTAGTGATATAATTTGCACTGCCGCACTTTTTCTTCGCAATCTAGCTATGATGATTAGGGCTATCGCCACAAGTGTTCCTATACCATGGTTTTTATAATAGCAGCTCTGGTGATATGATGTGATAGGTTCTCTACCTGCTCCGCCACCACTTAAGTGTTTCCTCCTTCACTTATCCTGTTGTATATTTGTACTGTATTTATATTTGATTATTTAGCTTGCGTTACAAAGATATGTTTTTTGATAATACTAATAAAATTATATAACTTTTTAAAATGCGTATTGGGATTTATATACTCCATTTTCTTGTTTTGTATGTATTGGGGAGTATCCTAGACTGTCCCATCGTTTTGGACAGAAATATTGGGAGAGACATAATAATTTGTAGCTCTCGGCCACGAGTATTTACCGATTTTTGTGAGTTCTGCATTGAGTGAAATTGAGATTTTGGTTTAGGCTTTTATCCCAAGTTATGGGACAAGGCTTGTTGGAGAGTGGATATTGATTTGTAGGACTGCAACTTCCAATAGATGGTGCTTGTGTTCTAGTCCCCCCTCCTCTCTGAAGAGACAATAAAAAGGCTGAAAGTAATCTGTCTCGGACAACATGGACTTCACATAAACCTCAAGGGATAAGTCACAGCAACCACAATTCCTGATCTGAACTTTTTCTTCTAATGGCCCCATCTCTATTCAAGTATGACAGTTCTCCTGAGATTTGAGGAATAGTAGGTCATTGTTGTAAAAAGTTTATGGATGGAAGCCTCCAATAGGAATGAAGTCTTAGATGTGAACCCAGCTGAAGAACGACGCTTCCCCGGCCAACCAACATCAATGTCAATACCCTTTATTAGCGGTCGTTGTATCCCACGTGGCATCTGCCGACACTATGTGCAATAACCGCAAGATCCGTTGTTAAGGGAAGCAGCACAGCCCCAATACTCATCCATTGATTAGTTGAAATGGAAGAATTGCTGCAGTTACTAATGGTCGGCATTACCATGAGATATGGAGACTCCTGACCCTCAACTAGTCACAGGCCGGCAGTGAATCTGCCCCCAACGAACATACATGGGACCTTTATACTCCACCGCAGCCAAGTTCTCTCCATCCACTTGCCCATTTGTCTCCTATGGGTTTTCACGTCTTGAAAACCAGAATCGTACTTTTCTAATGTTGCTCCTGCTTCAGGCAGATGGGTCGTTCTAGAAGTAGACTGCGGCTTTATAGGAAATGGAAGACCAGCGAAACATAAGTGGATATTGATCTCCTATAAATCTAGAGTATATCCATGAAATATACCATAAATATCCAAGCACTCAGTCCCCATCTGAATACAGCAGCCACCCAACTGCATTATCTCAGCTCGCTGTCACTCATTAGAAACCTTCTTCATTACCTTCGAGTGGAGACGGTCTAATTCCCATTCATTTGTTTAAACATCCGACCACCTCGCTAGTGAAAGCAGTGGGCAACAGGGCTCCTTTCTCATGACAGGTGCAAACCTCATTGCTGGACCCCCCGTTTTATACATGTACGGAATAACGTATAGATATGACACATGCACTTTGTGGGTACAGCCCTTTAATCTCTTTAGGACTCGCCCTAAAAACTCTTCCTCGTAGCCTTCTTGGGGGGGGGGGGGGATCGTGGTGCATCGGTTCCTGTGCTCCCTTCAATGAAGCAAATGAGAAAGAGTAAAACACTCAAAACCCCAAACCTACAATCCCAAGATATTATTTCTAAGGCGGAGAACAGTCATATGATGGACTATAGCTTGAAGTCGACCCAGATTAGTATTTTTTGATAATACCTAGAAAGATAAAAAGAGAAAAATAAAGCCAAATCAACCACAACATATGCCGGCCCTGATATAACCCAGGCTGGCTCAAAGAAAAAAAAAAAAAAAGAAACAAAGGTTATTTTTGGGAAATAAATGTATTTACAGTATTAAAATACAAAAAGTACGCCTGGTGGAAGATAACACAGGTAGGAAACTCGTGACCAACAATTCCGATCAACCCAAGTATCCAGTCATCAGGAGGCGCCCGTGGGTCAGATCACCCTCCGTGGGTCAGACCGTTCTCCGTGGGTAGTGAGAAGATCATGGAGGAGGAGTGGGGATGGGACAGGCACAACTTCATGCGGAGATCTCCATGCAGCTGCTCCCTGAATAACAGTAAGGTCAGGGGATCGCCACCGTCTGCTGCGGATCCATTACATCTGTACACCGGGGTAATCGTGGATAGACGGCAATCCTGTGTTATAAACCTACCATTCATCAACAGCTACTACAGGGTGGAGGACGAGCAGTGCTGACCACTTGGACATTTCTAATAGGATCCTTTAAAAAGGGAAGGGGGAGGTGGGGTGATAAAAAATAAAAAAAGAAATAAATTAAAAGATTTTGGGGGGGCCTAAATTCCTTTTTAGGGGCATCTGCTACCTGTTGCCCAGGTCAGTTCTTCAGTTCCCAGCTCATTGGCCAAGCTAAAACCATGAGGGATGGGTGTGAAGGGGGATCTATACATTCTACGACTGAGCACCAATTTCTGTAACCGACCTAACAAAAAAAAACAAAACAAAACAATGAACGACTGGCAGTATAACCCCTATTCTCCCCCATCCCTCAACCTCCTCATTCCCCCCCCCCTAAAAAGAAAGACTAAAATGGATCGAATTAACACTAGCGCAAATCACGTCTACTAAATCGGTGCTACATGATTTCAATACAGCGATATACGGGTACAATTATACAAAAAATGGTGTTAACATCTAAAAAAAAAAAAAAAAAAAATAATACAACAAAAACAAAGATTCCAAAACAAAACCTATTATAAAGAGTTTGTTTTTGTGTTTTTTTTCTTTTCAATTTTTCTATTTTTTTCAACTTTTTTTTTTTTTTTTTTACAGGAAAAAATACTTTTAAAGTATGCATTTAGTACAGTAAGTGTCCATTCTTTTAAAGAAAATCTACTGCAAGCAAAAGAAAATAAAATAACCTCCAGAATTAAATCACATAACAATACTAAGCATCCCCCCAAAAAAAGTGTACAATATGCACACTTAAAACAAAAATATATATATAAAAAATAAAATAAAATAAAAATAAAAATTTGAACAGGTGAAAAGATTTTCAGCTGAAATGTCTGATGTGGTAGAAAGGTCTGGATGTAACTATGAGACCCGTCTCTCCTGACCGGTGGGAAGGGAGGGCACTTTACAAAATACACTTGAAAACTGGAAAGCGGGAAACCGAGTGTCGTAACACTGGATTGTGGGGTCGTTTCCATACTACAGGACTTTTTTCTTTTATCAAAATTGTCACAGGTGAGTAGGCGGCTTCTTCTTTTAAAATGGATCCCTGGAATTCATGTACAAAGGGAAGGCATATTCCTGTCATACGCCTGAAAAGATGCCGCTTCCGCCACGGGGTAAAGACGTCTTTGTTTGTGAAGGGTTACTGGTTATTTTTGGCTTTGGCATGTGTTAAAATGTGAGATTTCAGATTGGTCGACTGGGCAAATTTCTTGTTGCAGCCGTCAAATGGGCACACGTAGGGCCGGTCGCCGGTGTGAATCCGCACGTGGGTGCGCAAATTGAAGTCCAATGAGAATCGCTTTCCACAGCCTTCAAATGTGCACTGGGAAGAAGAGGACAAAGAACAACGGTCACACCACCTAGAAGACAGAACTGAACCGACAGCAAAATCCTGAAAAATGGACCTCTGACAATGACAGAGCGCCTCCCTCTGGAGGACCTGGCACAGGCAGGCATTACATTGTCAGCCTATGGCTCTCAGAGCACACCATGCATTACTTGGTTTTCCCTGCGGGGGTGCTGCAGCTGGTTTTCAGAGGATCTGTCTAACAAAAAGGGATAACAAAAGCAGACGCCTCCTTTACTGCCACCAATATGCAGCGCGTATATATAATGCGCCCGGATCCTACCTGAAATGGTTTCTCGCCAGTATGAACCAGCTGGTGTCTTTTGAGTTTCGAGCTTTCGACAAAGGCTTTTCCACATTCAGCGCAGACGTGAACCCGTGGACCATGTGTGTGTAAGTGTTTCCTCATGGCGGAGTTATCCCTGAACATTTTTGTACATCCCTGAAAGAGAAAACAGTTCAGCAATTCAAGGCGACTGTAGACATGAAATTATTGTCCGCTGAGCCCCCGGAGTGACCCCAACCTGTGAGTGCTGTGAACAGGCCAGATCTGCACTCCCCGCAGTCCAGAGAATTAGTTGCCCGTCTCTAAGGCTATGTGCACACGATGCGGATTTGCTGCGGATCCGCAGATTTTTCCGCGCAGAAACGCCGCAGATCCGCACTGTGATGTACAGTACAATGTAAATCAATGGGATAAAAAAAAAAGCTGTGCAGATGGTGAGGAAAAAATCAGTGTGGAATTGCTGCGGATTTCAAAGTGCATGTCACTTATTTTGTGCGGATCTGCATGTTAAAAATCCGCAGTGGCAAAAACCGCACAAAATCCGCATCAATTTCGCATAAAAACCACGCCAAATCCGCAGCTGCGGATTCTGCCAGGAGATGCGGATTTTGTGCAGAAAATTCTGCACCTCTTTTCCTACGTGTGCACATAGCCTAATAGTTCAGAGTCCAGTCCCTTCCAGGAGACAAAGCTGCATGTGATTAGAGGTTACCTATTAATTGTGCTGCCGCTAGGTGGGGTCCAGATCCTGAGACCCCCAATGATTACTGAAATCACTGCTCTGAGGGGAGTGGCTCCTGCACAACTGAGCGCAGAGCGGTACAGACCAGTACACTGACTAGTGAGCCCGGACAATGCTCTGTGAGCTCGCTCAGGCAGATAGGGTGCACTTCACAGCGGTGACATAAGCACTAACTGGGGGTCTCAGGATGAACGCATGCCCCCAGATCACATGTGAAATGAAAGGTAACCTTTAGGCTGTGTGCACAAGTTCAGGAATGAATGCAGAATTTTCCTGAACAAAACCAGACATTTTCTGCAGGAAATCCGCATGCGTTTTTTTTTCGCATTTTTTTCCAGAGCTTCCCAATGCAATAATATAGCTGCAAAAAATCCGCAAAATTAATGAACATGCTGCTTTTTTTAGCGGAAAAAAACGCAGCATGTATACAAAAATTGCAGAATGCATTAAAAATGATGGGATGCTTATGTATGCGTTTTTTTAAAGGGTTTTTTCTTTGGAAAACGGCAGAAAAAACGCGAAAAATCCTGAATGTGTGCACATAGCCTGAAAGAGGTTCTGTCTATAGTCCATGTAATTGGTCACTAAGTGTGTTGTCTAAGGTCGGGGGCACAAATTCTGGGGCAGCAGAGCATCAAAAGGTGCACTTCCCACTATCAGCACTGCAACTACATAGGGTAGAGACTGGGGCACTGGAAATGTTCCCCTGCAGATATCGCCCTTTGCGCAGAGGTCGATCCTAATTTGCTGCAGGACAGACGAGCTGCAACGTGTCCTACGTTGTGTGCGGATTTATCGGCCTCATGTGGATGATTTGTGCAGTAAATCACTGCCGTCGTTCAATGCAGAATTGGCGCCAAATACCAACAACATGTGAACCACCCCCCCCTCAACTGTGCAATTTTCTCTGCGGCTTTGTTACCTCTCTCGAGTGCTGGGGGGGTTTAAACTCACCTTATGGGGGCACGCAATTGTCCTCGGAGCATCATCTTCTTTGATTTTTCTTGGCTTCATTCTTTAAAAAAAAAAAAAAATTGGATTGTTAAACATTAAAAAAGGGAAACCATCCTAAAAATAAATACAAAAACGCAACTCGAAATCTAGAAAAGAGCTCAAAACCCCCAAACCAGCAAATCTTCTATTATCCAAACTGTGAGCATTGAGAACTGTCTATATCGGTCTCAGGAAGTCATGGAGCCACTGACGCAGACTACTTGCCCATTCTGCCACTTCTGAGGGGCACAGTTTACTCCCATCATTGTAAAGAAGGGGATTTAATTACCTTGCAAACTCAGCCAGCTGCTTGGGATCAGACAGGTCGATGCCCGGTATCCCCCCAGGTGGGAGTTTCTTTCCCGTCATGTACTCGGAGTAATCGGGTGGAGAGTTCTCTCCAATAATCTGTTCCTCCACCACCGTCTCATGGTCAATGTCCTTCTTATCATCTGGAAGGAAGCCGAAGAAGAGATGGATCATTTCAAGGTCTCAATGTACAACTCGCTCTAGATCTGGAGAAGACACCCGTCACTGCGATCCACAGCTCGGAGGGCAGCGAGCCATGAGAAGAGACCCCCTGACCGAACCTGCCCTCACATACAGATAACAAGGGTCGCATCCATCAACACTACGGCTATGTGCACACGTATTCTTGGCCACTGCGGATTTTTCCACAGCAGATTTGATAAATCTGCAGGGCAAAAACGCTGCGTTTTTGCTGCAGATTTATCGTGGATTTTCTGCGGTTTTCCATAGGGGCAGCTGTAAAACCGCTGCGGAATCCGCAGAAAGAAGTGACATGCTGCGGAATGTAAACCGCTGCGTTTCCGGGCGGTATTTTCCGCAGCATGTGCACAGCGTTTTTGGTTTCCCATAGGTTTACATTGTACTGTAAACGCATGGGAAACTGCTGTGGACCCGCATCTGTGGAAACGCTGCGAATCCGCAGCAAAATCCACATCGTGTACACATAGCCAAAACATTATGGCTGTCAGACCGCTAACACTCACATCCCCTCCCCCGGCTGCGAATCCAAAGCGCGAGTTTATACTTCAGTTCATTGAGTGTCAGTGTCCTTTATAGTGGAGCTATCAAGTCACACAGAGACAAGTCCGTCATGATCACCGGAGGAGATCCGAGCCCTGGGACCTCCACCCGGATCAGCGAGGGGCTCATCATGGGCAGAAACACGGCACCCACCTGCTCAGCCATATCTAGAGGTGTGCAGAGTGTCTGTACATAGTCCGTAGTAGAGCGCTGTAAGGCCCCGAACCACGGCACATGGCGGGCTGGTGACCTTCCTACGCAGCACATAGTCGAGGTGCTGATACCTGCCAGCTAATATTTTAGCTGTGCACCCCTGCAGTCTGAGCCTATGGCTGCTCACAGGAGGACACAAGGACTGACATTTACTGTAAGGAGAGGTCACAGCCGCCCGTCACTGCTCTGTGCGCACGCAGCAGAGCTCAGGCCTTCCATTCATGCACATGACGGCACAATGTCACAGCACTCGGCCAGCAGCATTGTACCCCATCTGTCCCACCAAGAACTGGAAAATAAAGGTGGCACAAGCAAATAAACCATCATTTTCCCAGCACTATAGACAATCTCCAGCACTGAGCCGCCACATAGTGCACACCATACAAAGCTGTAACAGCGACATAACGACCGCTCCAGACAAAGTACCCCAATATCAATGGTTACAATAGTGTTAAGTTTCCCAGTGGCGCAGAGGATAGAGGACTAATTATCAGGCCCATGGTGGCCTCTACCTAAAGCCCTTATATACAGATATACAGCGCAGAACGCATTATTATACTCTGACCGCGCAGCAGACATCCTGTTACCACCATGAAGGACAGCAGATGGGAAGCCTGGCGCTCCGCGGCCTTCGGGTGCAGCCACAGGACTGTTAATGTGGTGTAACCACAAGGCCCCCCCGTGTACACGATCACTCACATGAGACATGGAGGGTCCATCATCCCAACCACAACCATATTACCAGGACAATATGAAGAGCAGAAGCCAATGCATGACAATCCGAACCATACAGATTGTAAGTTTTCAGCACGGACATATGGATACAAAGGTTTGGGCATGTTACCATGAGACACACCTGATCCCTCCTCCCCTACTATCGAGGGCGAGTCAGGACCCACAGATGATCAGGCAGTCTGGCTGATATTACTCTAATTTGTATGGCCACCATAACTTATTTCTGCTTACATGGCATGCTGGAGTTATGGTGTCTACCATGCCTCTACCACACAATATTTGACACACTGAACACAAGGGCACACAAAGCTCCCCACTGCTCCACCCGCAGATATCCGATCGATCCATGCCCTGGAAATGGGAATAGTAGATAGGGTACAGATATAAAAACCTCCCTACAGATGTAGCAGAGCTGAACATGTCACTGGCTTCTCATCTGTGCTTTTAGTTCAAACACCGCATGAAGGCAACACACGAATAAGCAGACACCGCGTGTAATGTGTGTGCGTGTAATATATGCGTGTGTGTATAATATATGCATATATGCGTGTGTGCGTATAATATATGCGAGTGTGTGTAATGTGTGTGTGATAGGGAGTATAAAAATATTTGATGCCATCATGGCCCCAATCCTGCTGTGAAGTCTGGGGCCCTCAAACATAACCAGATTCGTCAAGGTGGGATTCAAGCCCAACAGAAATATTCCACCTGGAATTCTGTGAACACCTTCTCAAGGTCCACCGGAGCACCACCAACAGTGCCTGTTGGGATGAGCTGGGCAGATTCCCTCTACACTTAGCAGTCCTGAAGAGGGCGCTGTCCTTCCAGGCTCACCTACAGAGAAGCAACCCAAGCTACCATCACCATAAAGGCCATGCTACATATAGGTGGTCCCCACAAACCAGGACCCCCGGAACAGCTCACCCAAACCCAACCTGACCGAACCGTCAACCAAAACAACCTGACAAAAGCCACAATCAGAAAGATGGGAGAGGAGGGGCAGAAGAGGTAGGTCAGTGACTGGAGGAAGGATATCATCACCTCTCAGAAACTGACCATGTCCCGGAGACTACAGACTGGCTCCATATCTAAAGAAACTCCCACCCCAGAGACTGAGCCGGTATAGACTCAGTGCCCACAATTTGGCCATCACAGACAGGAATACAAGCCCAGGGAGGACAGACTGTGCCCAAACTGCAAACTGAGGAGGAGGAGACCCACTTCCTGCAACACTGCACCAAATATTCAGCAGTGAGGGACACTCATTTCAGGAGACTCTCCAAACTCTTACAGAATTTCAGCTCTGTGAAGAGAAAACATATCCTGCTGGGGGAAGAAAAGAGCGCCGCGCAGTACGCAAGAGCGTAGCGCAGCACAGAACGCGAGAGCGGGGGAGAGAGCGCAGCGCAGAACGCAAGAGCGGGGGAGAGAGCAGTACGCGAGAGCGGGGGGAGAGCGCAGCGCAGTACGCGAGAGCAGGGGAGAGAGCGCAGAACTGACCCCCATAAAGAAGCAGCTAACGCGAAACGTGTGTCGGGGAGCCTTCTGCAGCCAGGTTATGTATTAGTACTTTTTCTCTCCTCTTTGTTACTAATGATTGAATAGCACTATGCACCTTAAGCCTGTGCACTATGCTGTTTTTACTCTAGTACAAATACTACATAGAACTATATGCAGCACTAGCAAGCATTGAAAACAGCACTACTATTATGGGAAGGTTGCATAATGTTTTGTATCAGGAGTGTGCCTTTTAGTTCTTTGGTTCTCTCACTACTATGTGATTCATCCTGCTTTGTTGGAAATTATTTGGTGAATAGATTAGCACAAATGGCTTACTGACCCTCCTTTAATATCATTAAATCACTTGAATTTATTGCTTTAAGAAGTCTAGTGATGTAGGGAGTCATTACTTATTGGAAAATCCTATGTTTACGTACTTACATCGAACTTTACAAGCACTAACCGCATGAACTATTATTCAAAAATTGGATTTTATTAATGTTGATTCCTCCTCTGTCCTAACTTAGCAACAAGAGACCAACTTATCTAAAAGAAAATAATATACACATATTTTGGCAAGAATATTCCTGTGTTTGCAGATCCATTTGGTGTATACCCACTGAAAAATATATAATTTTTTGTAAAGTGTTTGTTCTATAGTGTTTAATAAAGATTCTTGTATTTTTTTTAACTTAATTGGAATCTGCTTCCAATCTATTTATAGGTATGTTATTAGCATCAGCAGGGGTAGGCTGATGGGAGTAATAGTCCCATCAGCTGCCACCTGCTGTCTCTTATTACTTAAATGTAACTCATCATTCTACCCTGCTCGTGCCAATCGCCAGCAGAGCAGGGAAGAATGTTCAGCACCCGCCGCCGGGGAACAGCGCTTACTGTAACACGTCTTCCCTGGCGCCCGTCCTTGTGGTACTGATGTGCCACATGTGTGCCGCAAGTATTACACACACGGACACTGACCTCTTCGGTACTGGAAATATCAGAACGTGTAAAAGAGACCTTATAGCGGGTTTTTATGTTTGGCTGCTGTCACACACTAAAAGACTGCTTTTATTGCAAAAAATAGTTTTTGCATCACTATATTTTGAGAGCTATAATATTTCCATATTTTGGCCCACAGAGTCATGTGAGGTCTTGTTTTTTGCGGGACGAGTTGACGTTTTTATTGGTACCATTTTCAGGCACATGACATTTTTTGATCACTTTTTATTCCAATTTTTGTTAGGCAGAATGAACAAAAACCAGCAATTCATGAATTTCTTTTGTGGGGGGCATTCATACCGTTCTGTGTGATAAAATTGATAAAACTGTTTTATTCTTCCGGTCAGTACGATTACAGCGATACCTCATTTATATCATTTTTTTATGTTTTGGCACTTTTACACAAAAACTATTTTTTATAAAAAATAATTATTTTTGCATCCCTTTATTCTGAGAGCTATAACTTTTATTTTTCCGCTTATGGAGCAGTTTGGGGGCTTATTTTTTGCGGGACAAGACGACGTTTTCAGCGGTACCATGATTATTTATATCCGTCTTTTTGATCATCGTGTGTTATTTCACTTTTTTTTCGGCGGTATGATGATAAAGCACTATTTTTTGCCTTCATTTTTTATGGTGTTCACTAAAGGGGTCAACTGGTGGGACTGTTTTATAGGTCGGGTAGTTGCAAACACGGCGATACCAAATATGCGTACTTTCATTGTTTAGTTTTTTTTTCATTAAAATATTTATTTAGAGATAGAATAAATATTGATTTTTTTATTATTATTTTTGATTTTTTGAAAGTATTTTTACAATTATTATTATTATTTTTTTTTTACTTTTTTCCAATTTTTTTATGTTGTCCCACTGTGGGACAATCATTTTTTGCAGGCTGATCGCTTCTAAAGTTTGCAGATGAAGCAGTAACTGCAAGCCACAGAAGCTGTCAGCGCTACACTGACAGGGAGACTTGGTGATCATGCACTGCGCATGATCACCAAGTTTCGTAGCTCTGGTGACCCGGATGTTATCATGACGACTTAGGGTCACCATGACAACGATCTGGAGCCCACGTCATGCCACAGGGTCTTCGATCCAAAGGCAGAGGGGCGGTCAGCCCCTGTGCTGCTGCGATCGTGCTCGATCGCAATATTTTGGGGGTTAAAGTGCTGGGTGCCACCTGTGAGAATCAGCTGACACCCTGCGGCGATCGGCCATGCACCCCCTGTGATTGCAGCCGATTGCTCAGACGTGCTATTCCATCCATAATCAAATTGGCTGAGGTCACATGGACGGAATAGTACGTCTGATGTCAGAAAGGAGTTAAATGTATACTCCACCACATCTTGACTGAAAAAAAACAAAACAGAAATGTAGAAATGTTTGCAAATTTATAAGAAAAACTGAAATATCGCATGGTCATAAGTGTTCACAGCCTTTGCTCAGTATTGAGTAGAAGCACCTTTTGAGCTAATACAACCATGAGTCTTCTTGGGAATGATGCAACAAGTTATTCACACCAGGAGTTGGGGGATCTTCTGCCATTCTTCCTTGCAGATCCTCTCCAGTTCCGTCAGGTTGGATGGTGAACGTTGGTGGACAGCCATTTTCAGGTCTCTCCAGAGATGCTCACTTGGGTTTAGGTCAGGGCTCTGGCTGGGCCAGTGAAGAATGGTCACAGAGCTGTTCTGAAGCCAATCCTTTGTTATTTTAACTGTGTGCTTAGGGTCATTGTCTTGTTGGAAGGTGAACCTTCGGCCAAGTCTAAGGTCCAGAGCACCCTGGAAGAGGTTTTCACCCAGGATATCTCTGTATTTGACCACATTCATGTTTCCTTCAATGACAACCAGTCATCCTGTCCCTACTGATGAAAAACACCCCCATAGCATGATGCTGCCACCACCATGTTTCACTGTTGGGATTTATTGGGCAGGTGATGAGCAGTGCCTGGTTTTCTCCACACATACCACTTAGAATTATCACCAAAAAGGTCTATCTTCGTCTCATCCGACCAGAGAATCCTGTTTCTCATAGTCTGGGAGTCCTTCATGTGTTTTTTAGCAAAATCTATGCAGGCTTTCATGTGTCTTACACTGAGGAGAGGCTTCCGTCAGGCCAATCTCCCATAAAGGCCCGACTGGTGGAGGGCTGCAGTGATACTTGACTTTGTTGAACTTTCGCCCATCTCCCTACCGTATTTCTAGAGCTCAGCCACAGTGATCTTGGGGTTCTTCTTTACCTCTCTCACCAAGGCTCTTCTCCCACAATTGCTCAGTTTGGCTGGACGGTTAGGTCTAGAAAGACTTCCGGTGGTCCCAAACTTCTTCCATTTAAGGATTATGGAGGCCACTCTGCTCTTAGGAACCTTGAGTACTGCAGAAATTCTGTTGTAACCTTGCCCAGATCTGTGCCATGCCACAATTCTGTCTCTGAGCTCCTAGGCCAGTTCCTTTGACCTCATGATTCTCATTTGGTCTGACATGCACTGTGAGCTGTGAGGTCTTATATGGACTGGTGTGTGCCTTTCCAAATCAAGTCCTATCAGTTTAATTAAACACAGCTGGACTTCAATGAAGGAGTAGAACCATCTCAAGGAGGATCACAAGGAAATGGACAGCACGTGACTTAAATATGAGTGTCTGAGCAAAGGGTCTGAATACTTATGACCATGTGATATTTCAGGTTTTCTTTATTAAATTTGCAAAAATTACTACATTTCTGTTTTTCAGTCAAGATGGGGTGCAGAGTGTACATTAATGTGAAAAATATTAACTTTTTTGAATTTACCAAATGGCTTCAATGAAACAGAGTGAAAAATTTAACCCCTTTCTGACATTAGACGTACTATTTCGTCGAGGTGACCTGGGCCTGTAGGACCATCGACGGGATACTACGTCATATGCGATCAGCTGCGCTCACGGGGGAAGCGCGGCCGATTATCACAGCTGACATCCGGCACTATGTGACAGGAGCACTACAGGCACTTTAACCTCCAGAACACTGCGATCAAACAAGATCGCAGCGTTCCGGTGGCATAGAGAAGCATCGTGCAGGGAGGGTGCTTCCTGCGTGCTTCCCTGAGACCCTCAGAACAACGTGATGTGATCGCGTTCTTCCGAAGGCCTGCTCCCTGCAGGCCCCCGGATCCAAGATGGCCGCGGGGTCCTTCTGGGTCCTGCAGAGAGGTGGCTTCTCAGTGCCTGCTCAGAGCAGGCAAGCCTACTGTACTGCCTGTCAGATCGCTGATCTGACACAGTGCTCTGCAAAGTGTCAGTGCTCTGCAAAGTGTCAGATCAGCGATCTGACACTATATGGTGATGTCCCACCCTGGGATAATGTAAAAAAGTAAGAAGAAAAATATTACACTGTGTAAAAATATATTTTTTTAAATTCCCAAATAAAGAAAACAAATATATATATTGTTCCAATAAATACATTTCTTTATGTAAATGAAAAAAAACAATAAAAGTACACATATTTAGTATTGCCGCGTCCGTAACGACCAGACCTATAAAACTGTCCCACTAGTTAACCCCTTCAGTGAAAACCGTAAAAAAAAGAAAAAGAGGCAAAAAATCCTTTAATATCATACCGCCGAACAAAAAGTGGAATAAAACGCAATCAAAAAGATGGATATAAATAAACATGAGATATCGCTGTAATCATACTGACCCGAAGAATAAAACTGCTTTATCAATTTTACCAAACACGGAACAGTATAAACGCCCCCGCCCCAAAAGAAACTCATGAATTGCTGGTTTTTGTTCATTCTACAAAAATCGGAATAAAAAGCGATCAAAAAATGTCATGTGCCCGAAAATGGTACCAGTAAAAACATCAACTGGTCCCGCAAAAAACAAGAACTCACATGACTCTGTGGACCAAAATATGGAAAAATTATAGCTCAGAATGTGGTCGCAAAAACTATTTTTTAAAATAAAAAGCATCTTTTAGTGTGTGACAGCTGCCAATCATAAAAACCCGATATAAATAGTAAATCAAAACCCCCTTTATCACCGCCTTAGGGAAAAATAATAAAATAAAAAAAAAATGTATTTCCATTTTCCCATTAGGGTTAGGCCTCTTTTCACACTAGCGTCGTACGACGCACGTTGCAATGCGTCGTTTTGGAATAAAAACGCATTCTGCAAAATTGCTTGCAGGATGCGTTTTTTCTCCATAGACTAACATTAGCGACGCATTGCCACACGTCGCAACTGTCATGCGACGGTTGCGTCGGACCGTCGGCACAAAAAAACGTTGCATGTAACGTTTTTTGGTGCGTTGTGTCCAGCATTTCCGACAGCGCATGCGCGGCCAGAACTCCGCCCCCTCCTCCCCGGAGCTCACAATGGGGCAGCGGATGCGTGGAAAAACTGCATCCGCTGCCCCCATTGTGCGGCGCTTTCACAGTATGCGTCGGTATGTCGTACGACGCTAGTGTGAAAGTAGCCTTAGAGTTGGGGTTAGGATTACGTTTACGGTCGGGTTAGGGGTGTGGTTAGGTTTGGGATTGGTGGTGTGTTGGGGTTAGGGGTGTGACTAGGGGTGTGTTGGGGTTAGGGGTGTGATTAGGGGTGGAGTTAGAATTGGGGGTTTCCACTGTTTAGGCACATCAGGGGCTCTGCAAACGCAACATGACGTCCGATCTCAATTCCATTCAATTCTGAGTTGAAAAAGTAAAACGGCACTCCTTCCCTTCCGAGCTCTGCGGTGCGCCAAACAGTGGTTTACCCCCATATATGGGGTATCAGCGTACTCAGGTCAAATTGGACAACATTTGTGGTCCAATTTCTCCTGTTATCCTTGGGAAAATAAAAAATTGGGGGCGAAAAGATCATTTTTTGTGAAAAAAATATAATTTTTTATTTTTACGGCTCTACATTATAAACTTTTGTGAAGCACTTGGGGGATCAAAGTGCTCACCACACATCTAGATAAGTTCCTCAGGGAGGAGACGCTCGGAACAACGCGATCACATCGTGTTGTTCTGAGGGTCTCAGGTAAGCACGCAGGGAGCCCCCTCCCTGCGTGATGCTTCCCAATGCCACAGGAACGCTGCGATCTCGCAGTGTTTCGGGGGTTAAAGTTCCGGGAGCGGTCCATGACCGCTCCTGGCACATAGTGCCAGATGTCAGCTGCGATAATCAGCTGACACCCGGCCGTGCTCCCCCCATGAGCGCGGCTGATTGCATATGACGTACTTTCCCGTCGATGGTCAAACGGGCAAAGGTCACCTTGACGGGATAGTACGTCTAATGTCAGAAAGGGGTTCAGTATTTTGTGACATATCTCTCTGATTTAAGGGCATGAAAATTCAAAGTTGGAAAATTGCGAAAATTTCAACATTTTCATCAAATTTCAGTTTTTTTCACAAATAAATGCAAATATTATCAAATACATTTTACCACTATCATGAAGTACAATATACCGTATGTCACAAGAAAACAAATGTCAGAATCACCGGGATCCGTTGAAGCATTCCAGAGGTATAACCTGACAGTGGTCAGAGTTGATCAAATTGGCCCGGTCATTAACGTGCAAACCACCCTTGTGGGTAAAGGGGTATGAATACTTTCAGTGCCCACTGTAATGTATGTATGTATGATAGATATATATTCAAATTTCCTTCTCACCCCTCACCACTCAATGGGGGTGGTCTGCTGTCCTTTCTCATTCTCCGGTCCTCTACCGGAGGCCTGGGAGTTTAACCCCTTAGTGACAGAGCCAATTTGCAGCCTAATGACAGCCAATTTTTACAATTCTGACCCAATTTTTACAATTCTGACCACTGTCACTTTGTGGTTATAACGCTGGAATGTTTTTTCGTGACATATTGTACTACTTTATGTTAGTGGTAAAAGTTCTTTGATATGTGTGTTTATGGAAAAAACAGAAATATGGCGAAAAATTAGGTTCCCTTTAAGGGCATAAAAATTCTGTCACCCCAAAATCGAAGTTGAGCTAAGCCCACCAGCGTCAGGGGCTTATCTACAGCATTCTGTAATGCTGTAGATAAGCCCCCGATGTATCCTGAAAGATGAGAAAAAGAGGTTAGATTATACTCACCTGGGAGCGGTCCGATCCGATGGGCGTCATGGTCCGGGGCCTCCCATCTTCTTACGATGACGTCCTCTTCTTGTCTTCACGCCACAGCCCTGGCGCAGGCGTACTGATCTGCCTTGTTGAGGGCAGAGCAAAGTACTGCAGTGCGCAGGCGCCGGGAAAGGTCAGAGAGGCCCGGCGCCTGCGCACAGCAGTACTTTGCTCTGCCCTCAACAGGGCAGACAAAGTACGCCTGTGCCGGAGCCGCAGCGTGAAGACAAGAAGAGGACGTCATCGTAAGAAGATGGGAGGCCCTGGACCAGACCGCGACGCCCATCGGACCGGACCGCCCCTGGGTGAGTATAATCTAACCTCTTTTTCTCATCTTTCAGGTTACATCGAGGGCTTATCTACAGCATTCCAGAATGCTGTAGATAAGCCCCTGATGCCGGTGGGCTTAGGCTACTTTCACACTAGCGTCGTGCACTGCACGTCGCTATGCGACGTTGCAGCGCAGCGACGCATAGTGTGGAAGCGCCGCACAACGGGGGCAGCGGATGCTGTTTTACATCGCATCCGCAGCCCCATTGTGATGTGCGGGGAGGCGGGGGCGGAGTTAAAAGTCGCTATCGACGCACAAAAAAAGTTACATGTAACGTTTTTTTTGTGCCGACGGTCCGACGCAACAGTCACACGACAGTTGCGACGTGTGGCAATGAGTCGCTAATTCAAGTCTATGGAGAAAAAACGCATCCTGCAAGCAATTTTTCAGGATGCGTTTTGTCTACAGAACGACGCATAGCGACGTGCAGTGCACGACGCTAGTGTGAAAGAGGCCTTAGCTAACCTTCGATTTTGGGGGTGACAGGTTCCCTTTAAATCAGAGAGAGGTGTCACATAAACTAGTTAATAAGTAACATTTCCCACATGTCTACTTTACATCAGAACAATTTTAGAAACAATTTTTTTTTTGTTAGGACGTTATAGGGGTTAAAAGTTGACCAGTGATTTCTGATTTTTCCAACAAAATTTACAAACTTTTTTTTTTATTTTTTTTTTTTTAGGGACCACCTCACATTTGAAGTGACTTTGGGGAGGTCAGTATAACAGAAAATACCCAAAAGTGACACCATTCTAAAAACTGCGCAAAACCACATTCAAGAAGTTTATTAACCTTTCAGGTGCTTCACGAGAACTAAAGCAAAGTAGAAGGAAAAAAATGAACATTTTACTTTTTTCACAAAAAATATACTTTGCAACTAATTTTTTTCTATTTTCACAAGGGTATCAGGAGAAAATGGACCACAAAATTTGTTGTGCAATTTCTCCTGAGTACACCAAAACTCCGCATGTCGGGGGGAAAGCCACTGTTTGGGTGCATGGCAGGGCTCAGAAGGGAGGGAGCACCATTTGACTTTTTGAATGCAAAATTGGCTGGAATCAATGATGGTGCAATATTGTGTTTGGAGACCCCCTGATGTACCTAAACAGTGGAAACCCCCCAGTTCTAACTCCAACTCTAACCCCTATCCTCACTTTAGCTCAACTCTAAGGCTACTTTCACACTAGCGTCGGGCACTGCAAGTCGCAATGCGTCGTTGTGGAGAAAAAACGCATCCTGCAAAGTTGCCCGCAGGAAGCGTTTTTTTTTTCCATAGACTTTTATTAGCGACGCAGTGCCACACGTCGCAACTGTCGTCCGTTGTTTGTGCGATCACATCAGAGGAGAGAGAAATTAAATAGCAAATCAGACTTTTTTCTGCGGTTGCCGTTATACCGTTAATAACGGCGATCGCAACACTGAATCATGTTCTCTGGGGTATCAGCTACCCCCGGTAACACATGCATGGAGGGGCTGTTTGTTGGGCTCTCCATGCATGTGTTGTGTCACACAGCTGCGACACATACATCTACGGCGCCGGACAGCTGATTATCGGGAGCGTTCCAGGTATCCGGGTTACCGATGCAGCTATTCCAGAAGTGCTATAGCGATTTGGATAAGTAGTTATCCACAGCTATTCGATCATCCCTAAAGCGGAGTTCACAATTCCTAGCCACACCCAGGCCTGATTACTGCCACACCCATTCTCAATTAGGTAATCACTTAAATAGGACCTGCCTGACAAAGTGAAGTAGACCAAAAGATCCTGAAAAACTAGACATCATGCCACGATCCAAAAGAAATTCTGGAACAAATGAGAAACAAAGTAATTGGCTATAAAGCCATTTCTAAAGCTTTGGGACTCCAGCAAACCACAGCGAGAGCCATTATCCATTAATGGCAAAAACAAGGAAAAGTGGTGAACCGTCCCAGGAGAGGCACGGCAACCAAAATTGGAACGCAGAGATAACTCATCCAAGAGGTCACAAAACATCCCACAACAACATCTAAAGAACTGCTGGCCTCACTTGCCTCAGGTAAGGTCAGTGTTCATGACTCCAACATAAGAGACTGGGAAAAAAATGGCCTGCATGGCAGAGTTCAAAGACAAAAACCACTGCTGAACAATAAGGCTACGTTCACATTTGCGTTGTGCGCCGCAGTGTCGGCGCCGCAGCGCACAACGCAAACAAAAACGCGGCAAAACGCACGCTAAAACGCTGCGTTTTGCGCCGCATGCGTCGTTTTTGGCCGAAAGTTGGACGCAAAAAAAATGCAACTTGATGCGTTTCTTGCGTCCAACGCTTGCGGCCATGCGGCGCAAAACGCAGCACAACGCATGTCCATGCGCCCCCATGTTAAATATAGGGGCGCATGACGCATGCGGCGCCGCTGCGGCGCCCGACGCTGCGGCGCTTACCGCAAATGTGAACGTAGCCTTAGTCTCCTCTCAGTTTTTCCAGAAAACATCTTGATGATCTCAGACTTTTGGGAGAATACTCTGTGGACTGACGAGTAGTGTTGAGCATTCCGAAACCGCAAGTATCGGGTTATCGGCCGATATTTGCGGTATCGGAATTCCGATACCGAGTTCTGATATTTTTGCGATATCGGGATCAGAATGCATATTCATGTGTAAAATAAAGAATAAAAATAAAAAATAGGGATATACTCACCCTCTGACGCGCCCTGGTTGTAACCGCTGCAACCGGCAGCCTCCGTTCCTAAGAATGAGCGAGTGAAGGACCTGCGATGACGTCGCGGTCTTGTGATTGGTCGCGTGAGCGGTCACATGAGCGGTCACGCGACCAATCACAAGCCGCCACGTCATCGAAGGTCCTTCACTTGCTCATTCTTAGGAACGGAGGCTGCCGATTAACACCGCTAGGGGTGAGTATATCCATATTTTTTATTTTTATTCTTTATTTTTCACATGAATATGGATCCCAGGGGCCTGAAGGAGAGTCTCCTCTCCTCCAGACCCTGGGAACCATCCAGGATAGCTTCCGATACTTGTGTCCCATTGACTTGTATTGGTATCGGGTATCGGTGATATCAGATATTTTTCGGATATCGGCCGATACTATCCGATACTTTCAAGTATCGGAAGGTATCGCTCAACACTACTGACGAGACAAAAGTTAACCTTTTTGGAACGAGCAGGAACCATTACATTTGGCGTAGAAGTGACAGCATTTCAGAAAAGTAACATCACACCGAGAGTAAAATATGATGGTGGTAGTAGTGTGGTCTGGGAATGTTTTGCAGCTTCAGGACCTAGAAGGCCTGCTGTGGTAAATGGAACCATGAATTCTGCTGTCTACCAAAAAGTCCTGAAGGAGAATGTCCGGCCATCCGTTCGTGACCTCAAACTGAAACGCACTTGGGTTATGGAGCAGGACAATAATCCAAAACACACCAGAAGGTCCGCCTCTGAATGGCTTAAGAAAAACAAAATTAAGACTTTGGAGTAGTCTAGTCGAAGTCCAGTCCAGTGTAGTCAAAGTCCAGACGAGTGATGAGCAAGCACGCTCGAGTGCTAATAGAGTATCTTCAGCATGCACGCTCGCTCATCACTAGTCCTGACCTTAAAAAGGGGTATCCAGGACATTGCAAAAAAAAAAAAAAAATCAATAAATGTATCAAGCATTATCAGTCAGATTACTGCAACTTAGGCCTCTTTCACACTTCAGTTGTTTGGCGTCAGTCTAAAACCACCAGTTTCCTCAAATAACGGATCCGTCATTTTTTTTTGGCGGATCCGTTATTTTCCCATATTTTCCCGTATTGGCGACGGATTGTGACGGATGGTCGTCCGTTCCATCCGTCATGCGACGGATCCGTTGAAATTTGGCGGACGTTGTCTAGACATAGACGGACATTGAAACGTTTTTGTCAACGCCGAAATGGCGGTTCGCGGCGGATCTGTCGCGTCCGTCATTCCATAGAATGGCCGCCTATGGGCGACGGATCCGTCGCGACCGTCATTTCGGCGGATCCGTCACCCCAATCCGCTTTTTCAATTGCGCATGCTCCAAAAAGTAGATACTTTTCCCAGACAACCCCCAAGTAACGGATCCGTCAAAAAAACGGATCCGTTGGAACCGTTTTCTCAACAATTGTGACGGATCCGTCACTATGTCGGAAGTGACTGACGCCAAACAACTGAAGTGTGAAAGAAGCCTTAAAGGGAATCTGTCCCCTCATTTTTCACATATAAACTGCGGCCCCCACCATTAGGGGCTTATATATAGCATTCTGTAATGCTGTAGATAAGCCCCCGATGTATCCTGAAAGATGAGAAAAATAGGTTAGATTATACTCACCCAGGGGCGGTCCCGTTGTGGTTTGGTCCGGTCCGGGGCCTCCCATATTCATGCGATGACGTCCTCTTCCTTGCTTCTGTCGCGCTCCTGCCCCAAGCGCAGGCGAACTTTGTCTGTCCTGTTGAGGGCAGAGCAAAGTACTGCAGTGCGCAGGTGCTGGGCCTCTCTGACCTTTCCGGCGCCTGCGCACTGCAGTACTTTGCTCCGCTCTCAACAGGGCAGACAAAGTACGCCTGAGCTCGGCGCAGGAGCGCGACAGAAGCGAGGAAGAGGACGTCATCGCATGAAGATGGGAGTATAATATAACTTGTTTTTCTTATCTTTCAGGATACATGGGGGGGGGGGGGAGGGGGGCTTATCTACAGCATTACAGAATACTGTAGATAAGGCCCTAATTGCGGTGGCTGCAGCTTATAGGCGGAAAATGAGGTGACAGATTCCCTTTACCTGTTGTGCCGTTCTCTCCTGATACAGGGAGGTCACAGACGCTCCTGCCGGTGATTCAGCTGCCGGTGCCGACGCGACAGGGAGGGACTTCCCAAGTCATTCTGATTGACAGCGGGCACACCCAGTTAGGCAGTGGGAATCTGGCTGTCAATCAGAATGACCTTTGAAGTCCCGCCCCGTCAACAGAGGTCCGGAAAAGAAGCCTCCGCTTTCTAGACGAACGGCGCAGGCAGAAAATTTCAATTACCTGCTTGTTAGTGCTTAGATACATTTTTTGTAAAGCCCCTAATATACCCTTTAAAGGGAATCTGTCACCCCAAAAATGGCCTATAAGTAAAGGCCACCGGCATCAGGGGCTTATCTACAGCATTCTGTAATGCTATACATAAGCCCCCGATGTAACCTGAAACATAAGAAAAAACGGTTATATTATACTCACCCAGGGGTGGTCCGATGGGTGTCGCAGCTCCTGCGCAGGCGTACTTTGTCTGCCCTGTTTAGGGCAAAGTACTGCAGTACGCAGGTGACGGGAAGGTGTATAGATCTCCTGCCCCTGGTACACACAGACACACACTGCTCAGTATATAGATCTCCTGCCCCTGGTACACACACTGCTCGGTATATAGATCTCCTGCCCCCGGTACACACACTGCTCGGTATATAGATCTCCTGCCCCCGGTACACACACTGCTCGGTTTTTAGATCTCCTGCCCCCGGTACACAGACACACACTGCTTGGTGTATAGATCTCCTGCCCCCGATACACACACTGCTCGGTGTATAGATCTCCGGCCCCTGGTACACACACTGCTCGGTGTATAGATCTCCTGCCCCCGGTACACACAGACACACACTGCTCGGTATATAGATCTCCTGCCCCCGGTACACACACTGCTCGGTATATAGATCTCCTGCCCCGGTACACACTGCTCGGTATATAGATCTCCTGCCCCCGGTACACACACTGCTCGGTGTATAGATCTCCTGCCCCCGGTACACACACTGCTCGGTATATAGATCTCCTGCCCCCGGTACACAGACACACACTGCTTGGTGTATAGATCTCCTGCCCCCGATACACACACTGCTCGGTGTATAGATCTCCTGCCCCAGGTACACACACTGCTCGGTGTATAGATCTCCTGCCCCCGGTACACACACTGCTCGGTATATAGATCTCCTGCCCCCGGTACACACACTGCTCGGTAAATAGATCTCCTGCTCCCGGTACACACTGACACACACTGCTCGGTATATAGATCTCCTGCCCCCGGTACACACACTGCTCGGTATATACACTCACTGGCCACTTTATTAGGTACACCTGTCCAACTTCTTGTTAACACTTAATTTCTAATCAGCCAATCACATGGCGGCAACTCAGTGCATTTAGGCATGTAGACATGGTCAAGACAATCTCCTGCAGTTCAAACCGAGCATCAGTATGGGGAAGAAAGGTGATTTGAGTGCCTTTGAACGTGGCATGGTTGTTGGTGCCAGAAGGGCTGGTCTGAGTATTTCAGAAACTGCTGATCTACTGGGATTTTCACGCACAACCATCTCTAGGGTTTACAGAGAATGGTCCGAAAAAGAAAAAAAATCCAGTGAGCGGCAGTTCTGTGGGCGGAAATGCCTTGTTGATGCCAGAGGTCAGAGGAGAATGGGCAGACTGGTTCGAGCTGATAGAAAGGCAACAGTGACTCAAATCGCCACCCGTTACAACCAAGGTAGGCCTAAGAGCATCTATGAACGCACAGTGCGTCGAACTTTGAGGCAGATGGGCTACAGCAGCAGAAGACCACACCGGGTACCACTCCTTTCAGCTAAGAACAGGAAACTGAGGCTACAATTTGTACAAGCTCATCGAAATTGGACAGTAGAAGATTGGAAAAACGTTGCTTGGTCTGATGAGTCTCGATTTCTGCTGCGACATTCGGATGGTAGGGTCAGAATTTGGCATAAACAACATGAAAGCATGGATCCATCCTGCCTTGTATGGAGCACCTTTGGGATGTGCAGCCGACAAATCTGCGGCAACTGTGTGATGCCATCATGTCAATATGGACCAAAATCTCTGAGGAATGCTTCCAGCACCTTGTTGAATCTATGCCACGAAGAATTGAGGCAGTTCTGAAGGCAAAAGGGGGTCCAACCCATTACTAGCATGGTGTACCTAATAAAGTGGCCGGTGAGTGTAGATCTCCTGCCCCCGGTACACACACTGCTCGGTGTATAGATCTCCTGCCCCCGGTAAACACACTGCTCGGTGTATAGATCTCCTGCCCCCAGTACACACACTGCTCGGTGTATAGATCTCCTGCCCCCGGTACACACACTGCTCGGTGTATTGATCTCCTGCCCCCGGTACACACACTGCTCGGTGTATAGATCTCCTGCCCCCGGTACACACACTGCTCGGTATATAGATCTCCTGCCCCCGTTACACACACTGCTCGGTATATAGATCTCCTGCCCCCGGTACACACACTGCTCGGTGTATTGATCTCCTGCCCCCGGTACACACACTGCTCGGTGTATAGATCTCCTGCCCCCGGTACACACACTGCTCGGTGTATTGATCTCCTGCCCCCGGTACACACACTGCTCGGTGTATTGATCTCCTGCCCCCGGTACACACACTGCTCGGTGTATTGATCTCCTGCCCCCGGTACACACACTGCTCGGTGTATAGATCTCCTGCCCCCGGTACACACACTGCTCGGTATATAGATCTCCTGCCCCCGTTACACACACTGCTCGGTATATAGATCTCCTGCCCCCGGTACACACACTGCTCGGTGTATTGATCTCCTGCCCCCGGTACACACACTGCTCGGTGTATAGATCTCCTGCCCCCGATACACACACTGCTCGGTGTATTGATCTCCTGCCCCCGGTACACACACTGCTCGGTGTATTGATCTCCTGCCCCCGATACACACACTGCTCGGTGTATTGATCTCCTGCCCCCGGTACACACACTGCTCGGTGTATTGATCTCCTGCCCCCGATACACACACTGCTCGGTATATAGATCTCCTGCCCCCGGTACACACACTGCTCGGTGTATTGATCTCCTGCCCCCGGTACACACACTGCTCGGTGTATAGATCTCCTGCCCCCGATACACACACTGCTCGGTGTATTGATCTCCTGCCCCCGGTACACACACTGCTCGGTGTATTGATCTCCTGCCCCCGATACACACACTGCTCGGTATATAGATCTCCTGCCCCCGGTACACACACTGCTCGGTGTATAGATCTCCTGCCCCCGGTACACACACTGCTCGGTGCATTGATCTCCTGCCCCCGGTACACACACTGCTCGGTGCATTGATCTCCTGCCCCCGTTACACACACGGCTCGGTGCATTGATCTCCTGCCCCCGTTACACACACTGCTCGGTGTATAGATCTCCTGCCCCCGGTACACACACTGCTCGGTGCATTGATCTCCTGCCCCCGTTACACACACGGCTCGGTGCATTGATCTCCTGCCCCCGTTACACACACTGCTCGGTGTATAGATCTCCTGCCCCCGGTACACACACTGCTCGGTGTATAGATCTCCTGCCCCCGGTACACACACTGCTCGGTGTATAGATCTCCTGCCCCCGGTACACACACTGCTCGGTGTATAGATCTCCTGCCCCCGGTACACACACTGCTCGGTGTATAGATCTCCTGCCCCCGGTACACACACTGCTCGGTGCATTGATCTCCTGCCCCCGTTACACACACACTGCTCGGTGTATTGATCTCCTGCCCCCGGTACACACACTGCTCGGTGTATAGATCTCCTGCCCCCGGTACACACACTGCTCGGTGCATTGATCTCCTGCCCCCGTTACACACACTGCTCGGTGTATAGATCTCCTGCCCCCGGTACACACACTGCTCGGTGCATTGATCTCCTGCCCCCGGTACACACACTGCTCGGTGTATAGATCTCCTGCCCCCGGTACACACACTGCTCGGTGTATAGATCTCCTGCCCCCGGTACACACACTGCTCGGTGTATTGATCTCCTGCCCCCGGTACACACACTGCTCGGTGTATTGATCTCCTGCCCCCGGTACACACACTGCTCGGTGTATTGATCTCCTGCCCCCGTTACACACACTGCTCGGTGTATAGATCTCCTGCCCCCGTTACACACACTGCTCGGTGTATAGATCTCCTGCCCCTGGTACACACACTGCTCGGTGTATAGATCTCCTGCCCCTGGTACACACACTGCTCGGTGTATAGATCTCCTGCCCCCGGTACACACACTGCTCGGTGCATTGATCTCCTGCCCCCGTTACACACACACTGCTCGGTGTATTGATCTCCTGCCCCCGGTACACACACTGCTCGGTGTATAGATCTCCTGCCCCCGGTACACACACACTGCTCGGTGTATTGATCTCCTGCCCCCGGTACACACACACTGCTCGGTGTATTGATCTCCTGCCCCCGGTACACACACTGCTCGGTGTATAGATCTCCTGCCCCCGGTACACACACTGCTCGGTGTATTGATCTCCTGCCCCCGGTACACACACTGCTCGGTGTATAGATCTCCTGCCCCCGGTACACACACTGCTCGGTGTATAGATCTCCTGCCCCCGGTACACACACACTGCTCGGTGTATTGATCTCCTGCCCCCGTTACACACACACTGCTCGGTGTATTGATCTCCTGCCCCCGGTACACACACTGCTCGGTGTATAGATCTCCTGCCCCCGGTACACACACTGCTCGGTGCATTGATCTCCTGCCCCCGGTACACACACTGCTCGGTGTATTGATCTCCTGCCCCCGGTACACACACTGCTCGGTGTATAGATCTCCTGCCCCCGGTACACACACTGCTCGGTGCATTGATCTCCTGCCCCCGTTACACACACACTGCTGGGTACACACATCTCTACAGTGACGGTGCCCGGTCCCGGAGATCAGCCGTGGCGCGCCCCTCCCCCGTCTCCTCATGAAGTGCGCCATTGCGGCCTAGTCCCGGGCCTCCGCCTCCTCCCGCCCGGCCGCCGCCATGTTCCGCCGCCATCTTCCCCGGCTCAGTCTCTCCCTCTCACACACGGCCATGTTTTTTTCGGCTCCGCCATACTGTCCAGCGAACATGGCGGCGCCCAGCACACGTCGGCTGCAGTCGGCTCCCGGCCGCGCTCACTCACCCGAGGCCCACATGGTGACGGAGAACTCGCCCTCCAGGGTCTTGATCTGCACCTGCTTCTGCTCCCATTTGCGGCCCGCGGCCTCGGCGCCGCTCAGGTATCCGCTCTTCTTGCTGCTCTTCTTGCCGCTGCCGCCTTTCTTCACGCTGCGGCCTCCGGAGCTCTTCCCGGCCACCGTCACCAGCGTCTGCTCGATGTACTCGTCGTCCCCGCTAGGGGTCGGCACCGGGATGACGATCTGGTCGTCGTCGTAGCCGCCGTCCGCCCGCAGGTCCGAGTCATCGCCGCCCACCACCTCCTCCCGGGTCTGCACCAGGATCACCTCCTGATGGTGGTGGTGGTGGTGCACGTCCGGGTCCAGCGGCTGCAGCGCGATCATGGGCTGGTGGTGGTGATGGTGGTGGTGAAGGGGGTCGTCTTCATCGTCCTCGTCGTCCACCACACTGACCACGGTCGTCTCGATCGTCTCCACCGGGATAGATTCCACCTCGATCTCGTGCAGCTCCACCAGCTCGGCCGGCATTTCCGAGCCGTCGGCGGCGATATACAGCGTGTCGCCCGACGCCATCGTCCTGTCCCCCCCAGTCCCGATTTTTCCGTTTTTTTTTCCGGATTATTTATTATTATATTTTTTTCTTCGTCCTCCTTCAATACAAATAGCAACTCCAGCCCGCAAATCTCGCCGCCGTCCGCTCCGGCATCATCTCGCGAGAGCAGACATTTCAACGGCCGCGCTGCTGCTGGGAGGAGGCGGCGGGCGGCATCCTGGCATCTGGGGGGCGGAGCCGCCAGCTGCGGGGACTGGGGTCACGTGCTCCGGCCGCGTCACGTGCTGTCGGGGACGTCACGAGCCGTCAGTGTCTGTGCGCGGGCGGCGTTTCCTCAGCGGTGACACCTGACAGGCTGAGCCCACGGACGATCCTCCTCCAGTTCTTTGTTTTACTTTTTCTACCAATAAAGTTTGATAATTTTATTTTGAGAACTTGTCATTTCTGCGAGATATAGATGAACCAATCAGATTAACGCTTTCCAAATGGAAATGTAAGCAGCTTTCTGATTGGTTGCTATGGGCAACTCAGCTGTTTTGTGTTTTTCTTCATTTTGACATGTTTGCTGTCAATGAATGGAAACTGTGATGGTCGCGCATGTTGTGCCAGTTATATCCAGGCTAGGATGCAGTGGTTCCTGTGTGGCCCTTGAATATGTGGCCCCTGAATATGGCCGAGTTATTCAGCTGCCCCTTCGCCTTTCCAGCAATCAGGATGAGCTGTGTGCCGCTGTCGGCTGATTCTGAGTCCATTGTAGCACCATCCCCCCCATGCCAACCTGACAGCGGGGTGCCCATGGGTCGCCGGCTGAAGACTCCAGGTGCTGGACTCATGGTGCTTCTGTGAAGCCCGTCCACAGGCTGGTCTTCATAGGAAACCATGAGCTCTGTATAATGCCAAGTGCTATAAGTAGTAAGAGCAACCCAGCAATGACGGGTTAAAAAAATGAAGGAAAACGTAAAAATAAAATATATGTAAAATTGAAACTCCCCAATCTCAAAATAAAGAAATAATCGGTATCTGTGTCTGAAAAGGTCAGATTTATCAAGATTAAATACTTAGCTTGTAATTCCCCCCAGAAAACGCAATTGAAAGAGATCAAATCCTCACGTAAACCCCAAAATAATACCATTGAAACCGTCAACTCTAAACAAAAAGCAACCTGGAAAAATATTAAAAAAATTACCAGTCAGGAAATGGTGACACAAATCTGATATATTTTTCCTAATTACTAAAATAGTTAAAAACAATGAGAAATATTCCTTTTTGGTTACTCTGTGATCGCGCTGACCTGGCGAATTATGTAACGGAGTTATTTTTACCTCACATTGAGCGCCATTAAAGGGAACCTGTCACCACGTTTTTGGAAGATGGGATAAAAATAGCGTTAAATAGGGGCAGAGGTGGGCGTTACATTAGTGTGTGTGTTATGCGTTTATTACCCACCTAGGTTGCCGAAATACCTTTGCAAAGTCTCCGTTTTCGCCTGTCAATCAGGCTGGTCAGGTCGCATGGGCGTTGTCTTCCCCCAGATTTGGCGTAGTTTTCCGTTGGTGGCGTAGTGGTGTGCGCATGCCCAAAGTCCGGAATCCTCTTCCAGGGGATTTAAAATAGCGCGGTGTTCGTTATTGCATTGGTGATCGGTGGGCGCGGCCATCTTCCTTTGGCCGCGCGTGCGCAGAAGCGGCGCTCTGCTGGCCGCGGCTTCAGGAAAATGGCCGCCGCGATATCCATCTGCGCACGCGCGGCATCCCGCGGCCATTTTCCTGAAGCCGCGGCCAGCAGAGCGCCGCTTCTGCGCACGCGCGGCCAAAGGAAGATGGCCGCGCCCACCGATCACCAATGCAATAACGAACACCGCGCTATTTTAAATCCCCTGGAAGAGGATTCCGGACTTTGGGCATGCGCACACCACTACGCCACCAACGGAAAACTACGCCAAATCTGGGTGAAGACACCACGCCCATGTGACCTGACCAGCCTGATTGACAGGCGAAAACGGAGACTTTGCAAAGTTATTTCGGCAACTTAGGTGGGTAATAAACGCTTAACACACACACTAATGTAACGCCCACCTCTGCCCCTATTTAACGCTATTTTTATCCCATCTTCCAAAAACGTGGTGACAGGTTCCCTTTAAAGCCAAACCTTAAAGGGATCCTGTCACCAGAGTGACTACTGGTACCCTGCAGTTCTTATGCTCCCAGCGCCCGCCCGTAGCCTAATGCTGAGGGGGGGAGAAAATGAACTTTATTCTTCCCGGCAGTGTTCCCATCTGTCACGGGGGTGGCGCCTCTTTCACACGTCCTGGATTTAAAGCGTTTGGCCTGTAATTAATGGGCTACATGTCGAAAAGGTGTACTAATTTATTAATTAGCATGTCAAATCATGATAAATACACTGATCTTGGCAATTTTGGCTTTGGCTTCTGTGTTATATATATATATATTTTTTGCCTACATATGTCTATTTCCATTTTATTTTTTAAAAACTTATATTTAATTTTGCTCTGTGACTTTGTTTTTAGGTGAAAAAAACCCCACAACCATAATACCAATGTGTTCAACCCATAACGTAATTTTAGGGAGTTAATAAAGTATGGTTTCTCCTTCAAATTTATGTTTATGTAACATGTGTTTCACCTTTTTTTTGAGGGTTGTAGAGACATTTTTTTATTATTATTATTATTATTATTTTATTATTATACATTTTCATAGCGCCATTTATTCCATGGCTCTTTACATGTGAATACGGGGTTTACTCTATCTTTGGCAAACTTATGCGTTCCCTTTTTTGCACATTATTTTTTAATGTGTATTTTATATTGTACATTTCAACACATGATGCAAGGTAGCCTTCAAATATTTTGTAATGGTGATTAAACTAACACCATGGACAACATATTTTTGGGGGCTGAACTCATTTGTTAATAAAAGGCCAAAATCACACAACATATGAGGACGAATTTGTCTTCATGACATTGGTACATGCCAAACATTTTCAAACAGATGTTGAAATAATTATGTTTTATTACAGACTTAGAAAATCATCCTGACCAGACAACGATTCTTGTGTGGTGTTTTCTGGGGCTGCACCTTCAGGGATAGCGGACTGTGCGGGCATTTCAGAGTGTGGGATTTGTTGCTGGAGTTGTTGATTTTCAAGGGATGTTTCCACATACATTTGTCGGAATCCAGAGGTAGCTGTGTGATAAGTTTGTGTTTCCAAGGATGGACCATAAAAGGATTGTTGGTGGTGTAGTGGTTGTTGGTGCATTTGCATTTATGGCCGTGATATCTGACATATGTTTGGCTAGTTGTGTGTTGTGGCATAGGGGTCGGATGCACATATCTATGTGGGCCAGGTGTCTGTTGTCTTGCCGGCAGAGTGTACTGCTGTTGCAATGTACGAGGTGAATCGCCCACAGACGAGAGCGGCCTATGTTGGAACTGTTGGCCGGATGCAGGGGGTGGTTCCTGGACATAAGAAGGTGCTGCCATTTGTGTATATTGTTGGCTGGTTGTTGCTTGTTCCGACCCATAAGAGGGGGCATGCACCTGTTGCTCCTGGTGTGTTGACGCTATTCTTGACAGCTGGGTCTGATGTTGGCCACTTCGCCACTGTTCTATGGGTGCAAGCACCTGGTTTGGCTCATGCTCTCCCTGGCTGGCATTAATGAGGGTCAAAATAGCTGCCTGGACACGTTCTTGACATTGTGTTGGTACTTTAGCCAGACAGGGAGACAGTGAGAGGCAAAAGCGCTCAACATCTGATTCTGGCATCAATATATTCATTATATGCAGGACTCTAGCATCAATTACCTCAGACATGTCATCATGTCGCCTGGTCCGTCTTCCTCTCCCACTAGGTGCTGTGTACCGCGGTTGAATAGGTGGTGATGCTTGTGATGGCTGGGGTGCGGGGGCGTTTGCTGCCTGTGATGGTGGTTGTGTTGTTGTTTGGCTGCTTACATTTCCACCCTCAGAGGATGCTTCCCCAACGTCTGATGGCTGTTGTGGCTGTGTTGTTGGAGTGGGCCCAACTCTGTGATCTGTCTCCGATGCTGAAGTACAAGGTGCAGCAGCGATTCATCTGAATCTTCCAAGTTGTCCTCAGTCCTACGATAAAGGAAATTGTCATTGTTACGAAAGGTGGCACATAAACATGTTTTGAAGATTATTAGTGATGAACAAGTGTACTCGTTGCTCAGGTTTTATGAATGCTCGGAGATTTAGAGTGGGGTTGCCTGGTTGCTTGGGAATCCCCACATGTACTTATGCTGGCTAACATGTAAATCATTCAGCTGCCGCCATGAAAACTAAATCTCCGAGCACTAAAAAATACTCGGAGGACACCCGAGCAACGAGTACACTCGCTTATCACTAAAGATTCTTAAAAAAAAAAGAAAATTGGACTAATAAGAGCGAGCAATAGGGGATGTGAGGTCAGACACTTCTCTAGTTCAACTGTGATGCTTGGAAACAGTGGGATGTTGTGTAACAGATTTTTTTTATAATGTTTGTGTAGGATTCATCTGGAATATTAATTTAAACCCCACCCAAAAATATGCGTGTAGCAAGGCATTTTCCATGTGTATGTACAGTACAATTAGGATTATTTGAGTGTTTACAGTACCACAGACATAGTTAGCCCCAAACAAGATTGGTGTGGGAGTACCAACAATGACAAATTTTCAGGGTCAAGCATCAAACTTGGGCATCCACTATTTTCTCTGTTTCAACACAAAAAACATACATAGTCACTTACTGGTTGAGTTCCATGATTGGGCGCAGGAAGTCAAAATTCCGAAAATACACATATTGGCGCTTTCTAGTCACCCCAGATTTCAAGGGAAAGGGACTAAATTCCCGGCGGTACTGGTCCCTTGCTGAACGCCAGCGTCGTTTCAACAAAGCCACTGTTGAAAATGGCAAATCAATCAGTGATATTATGAAAAATGAAGCCTATGTAATAAGAGCAAACAGAATATATCAAGAGATCATATGCCTTTAATGGTAACTTGGTCTGTATGTTAACAAGTAACAGCAGGTATGGCATTACTATAGATATAAGTGGTGTGCGCACTACTGACTGTCTTGGCACTTCGATTCCTCCTGCCATGCATCAAGTTTATAACTGTGCCCAGCACCATAATGTGCACAGGGCTAGGGTGGGTAGCAGAAACCTTTCAGTTCCATACTTGTGTGTGTAGAGCAAAGTAAGTATACACAGCCTTGACAATGACTGCCAGACACCTGTAAGGGCAGTGTCGGGGGAAGATAGGGGTTTTGCTAATTGCGGTAAGCACCTACTGCTGAAATAAACAAGTGAAGAGGGAACAAGTGCCGGCTCCACTACAACTTGTGCATGACAACACTGAACAGGGGGGACTATACTTTGGTGGCTTGCAGCAGCATGGCTGTCCAGACCAGGCCCAACATGCTGAACTAATGTGTAAAAACATTATGAATCTACAGTTTTAGCAAGATTATTGTCATAATTTTTAAAGACAATTCCATTTTACATCCTGAAGGTTATGTATGGCGTTCAACAAGCACATTCAGAAGTCTGGAGGCAAAGTTACTCATAAGGTATTAAAAATGACCTGCAAATTTGCAGTACTACTTACCAGAAACACATCAGACAGCATTATTAGCACTCTTTTAAATGTGAATTAAGTAAGAACAATTTGTTATGTCAAAGGAACATCCATGGGTGCACTCACCATACTTCGTTTGCTTGGATGGATGGGGACTATGTAGACCAACCACTTCGTTGATACAATGCTACTGCAAGCCATCCACGCTCTGTTATCAGCCGGTCGTGGTAACCCTCCACACGAGTGTCTCAAAGTTCTGGGTGTTGTTCCACAATAGATATTAGGCGCTGAGTATCAACACGAGGAGCCATGATATAATGCAAAAACAGGAGAATACCTATACACACGTGCCTCCACAAACAACCACTTTACCTCACCAAAGAAAAGGCCAAATAGAGTTTATATAGTATTTATGTCTCAAATTCAGGACACCTGCCTATAATAAAGAAACAATGTTTGCAAAAACGCACACGGACAACACAAGGATGACACAAATAAAGTCATCCGTGTGTACGTGTGCCGTTCGTATTGCAGTGCTGCCGGTGAAAAATGGACATGTCTACGTGTTTGGCACATGGACATACGGTCCGTGTGAACACATACACATGTGCACAGACACATACTGTAGATTATAATGGGTCTACGTGTGTACGTGTCTCCGGTACTTGTGAAAACTGTCACCACACGTACCGGAGACACAGACGTGTGAAAGAGGCCTTACATGTACAGGAAAAAACCCTTCCTGGGTCTTTGTCAAACATCACTGAAAGATAGAGAAAGCTTGCCTGAAGAAATAATTAAATTGAAGTCCCCGCTGGGACTCTTCCATGGGTGAAAGCGGAAAAACTGTGTGCCAAACGCTGTCCGTGGTACCCCCATGACTGAGATTGCGCCCCCCAACTGACAATCGGCCGTATGCCAGGAGCACGTTTACAGCCACCAGAGACTGAAGCAGCGCCTCCCCCGTGACTGACACTGCTTCCCCGACACTGACTGAAAGCTGGCCCTAATGCCAGGGGCACGTTTACAGCCACCAGAGACTGGACCAGCGCCTCCCCCATGACTGACACTGCTTCCCCGATACTGACTGAAAGCTGGCCCTAAAGCCAGGGGCACGTTTACAGCCACCAGAGACTGAACCAGCGCCACCCCCATGACTGACACTGCGTCCCCGACACTGACTGAAAGCCGGCCCTAATGCCAGGGGCACGTTTACAGCCACCAGAGACTGAACCAGTGCCACCCCCATGACTGACACTGCGTCCCCGACACTGACTGAAAGCCGGCCCTAATGCCAGGGGCACGTTTACAGCCACCAGAGACTGAACCAGCGCCACCCTTATGACTGACACTGCGTCCCCGACACTGACTGAAAGCCGGCCCTAATGCCAGGGGCACGTTTACAGCCACCAGAGACTGAACCAGTGCCACCCCCATGACTGACACTGCGTCCCCGACACTGACTGAAAGCCGGCCCTAATGCCAGGGGCACGTTTACAGCCACCAGAGACTGAACCAGCGCCGCCCTCATGACTGAGACCGCGGCCCCCAGCCCTGACTGACTCTGCATTGCGGCTAGCTGTCAGTTAGGGCAGGGGGTGCAGTTGCAGTGGCCTCTCCGTATACTCAGAGTGGTGACTGAATCGGGAACACTGCCGGGAAGAATAAAGTTAATTTTCTCCCCACAGCATTCGGCTACGTGCAGGTGTCGGGCAGCATAATAATGGTATTAACCTGCAGATTAACCCTATATTTGCAGGTTAATAGTGTTTTATTTGTGGAAAGGTTCCCTTTGAAAAAAAAAAATGGCAAAATTGCTTCTTTTTTCACCATTTGATTTTACTGGAAATTTTTTCCTTCTTGTTTTTTTTACATTTCATGGTAACATGACTTGTGTCATATTAAGGCCATGTTCACACTTTGCAGGTTTTACCGTAGATCCGCGGCGATTTTGATGCTGCGGGTCCGCAGCAGTTTCCATTGCATTTACATTTACATGTAAACCCTATGGAAACCGCAAACCGCTGTGCACATGCTGCGGGAAAAACCGTGCAGAAACGCAGCGGTTTACAACCCGCAGCATGTCACTTCTTTGTGCAGAATCGCTGCGATTCTGCACCCATAGGAATGCATTGATCTGCTTACTTCCTGCATGGGGCTGTGCCCACGTTGCGGAAAGTAAGCGGATAATGTGCAGATGGTACCCGGGGTGGAGGAGAGGAGACTCTCCTCCAGGCCCTGGGAACCATATTTGTGTAAAAAAAAAGAATTAAAATAAAAAATAATGATATACTCACCTCTCAGCGCTGCACGCGGCCGTCTGGTCTGGGTTGCTGTGCGAGCAGGACCTGCGGTGACGTCGCGGTCACATGACCTTGACGTCACGAAGGTCCTTCTCGGCACAGCATCTTTGGAACCGGACCGCCGCGTGCAGCGCCGAGGAGATCGGGACGTCAGAGGGTGAGTATATAATCAATTTTTATTATTTTTACCATTACTATTGATGCTGCATATTGCTGCATATGCAGCATCAATAGTATAGGAGTAAACCCGCAGCGGAAACCGCAAAACAAACCGCGATAAATCTGCAGGGATAACCGCAGCGGTTTTGCCCTGCAGATTTATCAAATCCGCTGCGGGAGAACCCGCAGAGCACGCCGCAAAGTGTGCACATAGCCTAAGGCCTCCTTCACACCTGAGCATACAGTACGTGCGGGATCTGTGTTTTTCTCATACCTATAATATCCTATGCTGCTGCGCCCTTGTCCTTTTTTTCCGGCAGCGGATGACAAGGGTCAATACAAGTCTATGGGTCCGTCAACACGTACAGCTCGTGGATGACATTGGTGCAGTCCTGTTTAACATTGCAAAGTATAGGAGAAGCTGGGTCATTTATTTCTTCATCCTTACTGGGAAAACACTGATGTAAAAATGGACACACGGATGGAAAACTCTGGTGGCACCAGGACCCCTTCTTCACCTGCAAGTTTCATAAAGAAGTGTGACGGGAGCCTAAAGAACAACTCGTCCGGCAAAAAAAAAACCAACGCTCCCATACAACTTTAGGGACAGAAAAAAAAAGTTATGACTCTTGGAAGAAGGGGAGGAAAAAAAAGAAAGTGCAAATGTGAAAAATGGCCACGACAGGAAGGGGTTACAGTAAACCCAAAAGCTGTTCTGATTGTTCTTTCTGTATGGAGTTGGGGGATAGACTTCTAGTCCTGAGATCTGCTCTGACAACGGATCTGACAACTCCTCTCCCACAGTCTGGTGCTTTGTCACCTTTGATCAGACTTCGCTTCTGGTCATGCAGGATTCCTTTCCCATCTATTAAATACAAGATTTAGCGTCTGTGTCCACAAGCCGAGAAATCTACATATTACAGGATTTTTCAATCCTTGAACCGCTCTGATTGTGTTTATGCTTTTTTTTCCTTTTCGTTTTTTAATGCCTTTATTATTGCAGAAACGCTGGGGTTCTGCTCATAGAAATACAATTTTTTATTTTATGGTTCTGTCTTGGAGCCCATAGAGAAAAAAATGCAGACAGTTCAAAGGTCTGCAGGCCGGAGTTCTCATGAAGTCACATCCACTTCGCTTAGACAGTTAAATGCAACAGCTTTTCTGCAAAAAAAATAATGCAATTTCGCTGCTGATTTTTGTTCCCTGTGTCTGGACGAAATTTTGGAATCCACAGCTCTGGTTGTGTAATGTGTACATGCTGAATACTACTCTCCATATGTGAGCTGAAAGGTTGCAGAAACTTTAACTCTCTGTTTGCTGTCAGTGAATTAGAGCACAAATTCTCATAAATCCTGTACAGAACTAATCTCACAAATGAGGATTTGTTGCAATTACATCCATCCTCCATAGTCTTGTCACCGTGTATTGCCCCCTCTAACATCAATGACAGCTTGAAGTCTTTTGTGGTAGTTGTGGATGAGGTTCTTTATTTTCTCAGATGGTAAAGCTGCCGACTCTTCTTGACAAAAAGCCTCCAGTTCCTGTAAATTCCTGGTCTGTCTAGCATGAACTGCGCCCTTGAGATCTCCCCAGAGTGGCTCAATGATATTGAGGTCAGGAGACTGAGATGGCCACTCCAGGACTTTCACTTTGTTCTGCTGTAGCCAATGACAGGTCAACTTGGCCTTGTGTTTTGGATCGTCGTCATGTTGGAACGTTCAAGTACGTCCCATGCACAGCTTCCGGGCTGATGATTGCAAATTTGCCTCCAGTGTTTGCTGATAACATGCAGCATTCATCTTTCCTTCAACTTTGACCAAGTTTCCTGTGCCTTTGTAGCTCACATATCCCCAAAACATCAGCGATCCACCTCCGTGCTTTATAGTAGGAATGGTCTTCCTTTCATCATAGGCCTTGTTGACCTCTCTCCAAATGTAACGTTTATGGTTGTGGTCAAAAAGTTCAGTTTTGGTCTCATCACTCCAAATTACTTTGTTCCAGAGGTTTTGAGGCTTGTCTTAGTTGTTTTGCGTATTGTAGGCGAGATACTTTGTGGCATTTTCGCAGTAATGGCTTTCTTCTGGTGACTCGACCATGCAGCCCATTTTTCTTCAAGTGCCTCCTTATTGTGCATCTTGAAACAGCCACACCGCTAGTTTTCAGAGAGTTCAGCATTTCAGCTGATGTTATTTGTGTGTTTTTCTTTGCATCCCGAACAATTTTTCTGGCAGTTGTGGCCGAAATTTTTGTTGGTCTACCTGACCGTGGTTTTGTTTTTACAGAGCCCCTGATTTTCCATTTGTTAATCACAGTTTGAACGCTGCTGACTGGCATTATCAATTCCTTCGATATCTTTTTGTATCCCTTTCCTGTTTTATACAGTTCAACTACCTTTTCCCGTAGATCCGTTGACAATTCTTTTGCTTTCCCCATGACTCACAATCCAGATACGTACGTCAGTGGCTGGATGACGGATGCTGGAGTCTGGATCCCAGAAACTCACTCAGCTTTTAGGCCTCCTTCTCACTTACGAGAAATACGTCCGAGTCTCGCAGGTTAAAACCCTGCTCTGGTGCCGGTACTCCAGAGCGGAGCGTGCGGCAATACATGGAGCTGTACGCTCCGCTCTGGAGTGCCGGCGCCAGAGCAGGGTAGGGCACGTATTTCTCGCAAGTGAGAAGGAGCCCTTATGCACACACTGATTACAAGCAAACAGGTCACAGGTGAGGAAGTGACCTTTCGTAGCCATTCAAACCCATTTGTGTCAACTTCTGAACATGTTATCAGGCCCAAATCACCAGGGTTTGTAAACGTTTGATCATTGTCATTTCGATGTTTTGGGTTGTCACTATGATTTAAAAGAGAACACACAGTAGTTTGACAATAAATGGCTTCACCCAACCACTAACCATGAGTGGAGAAAATGTTTTGGTGTAATCATTCATATTCTCTGAAAAAAGGCCAAGAAAGCAAAAATTCTGCCGGGGTATGTAAACTTTTGAGCACAACTGTAGATAAGAACTGTTCTCATCTGATGCCTCCCCATAGTTTGTGCAGTCACAGCATTTCATCCAGCTGCTAATATATTCAGCAGATCTGTGCCATCGGCCGGGGTTCTTCCCTGTGTGAACGCGCTCTATGACCGTCAGTTCTCCATTGTTGCACTTCAGTTTTTCTTCCACGAGCTATTAATTTTAATTCTTATTTTCCAGTGGACATAGCTATAGGAGGATGAGTTGTAGTTCTGAATCCTCCGCTCATTTCCCAATACAGGTTGTATTTTGGGTTCTGTCCTTATGGCGCTCATTGTGTGATAAATATGACCTGACAACACGATTCTCCACGTCAGTACGATTACGGCGATAAAAACTTATGGAATTCTTGTTATAATCAATTTGTGAAAAAATAAGAACTTTATATAAAAAAAATAACCTTTGTGTCCTGTCTCCATTTTCTGCGACCCGTAACGTGTCCCTTTTTCCGGCACTGGAGCCAGGAGTGGGTGATAAATACAGAAGTGGTGCATATGTTTCTATTATACTTTTCCTCTAATTGTTCCACTCCTGGTTTTGGCTACAAATACTGATGTAAAATACTGACCCAATACTGCTAGTGTGACCCCGGCCTTACACGTAAGGGGTGAAATAGCAGAGATCAGAGCCTGCTTCCGTCACTGCTGTCAGATGTAGTTGCCGGCTGCATAACACAGTCATCATCCATTGGGTATGGTCCAGGTTCAGGTACTCAGCACACGCCATACACTGGTGCCTGCCTGCCAGTGTAAAAGGTGTTAAAGGGGTTGTCAACAAGATAGGTGAGAACTTTCTAATTTCACCTGGGAGTTAACAATTAACCCTTTGCCATGCAGAGGATGAAGTTTTCGACCCTTAGGCTATGTTCACACGTTGCGGATTTTGCTGCGGATCCGCAGCAGCTTTCCATGAGTTTACAGTACAATGTAAACCTATGGAAAATGCAATCCGCAGTGCATATGCTGCGTAAAAAAACGCACGGAAACTCTGCGGGTTACATTCCGCAGCATGTCAATTCTTTGTGCGGATTCCACAGCGGTTTACACCTGCTCCATAATAGGAATCCGCAGGTGTAAAACCACAGGTGGAATCCGCACAAATTCCACATAAAATCTGCTGTAAATCCGCAGTTGATCTGCAGTGCCTTTTACCTGCGGATTTCTGAAATCCGTTGCGGAAAAATCCGCAGCCCTCAAAAATACGTGTGCACATAGCCTTATGATCTAGGTATCTTCTGCAGATTTCACCTTTTGCTTTACAAAGTGTTAAATCCATGATGCATAAATAGATTTTCTCTGCAGCGTGTATTGTATTTTCTACTGCAATGTTATGATGTTCATCCTGGGCTTCCTAGTTCCTGAATGTAACATCAGGTCTCCTGATCCCATTGGCAGAAAATAGTAGAAAGTTTATTAAATGTAATGGTGGCAGAAGGCACTGTGTAAAGACTCCACTCAGACGTCAACCACCAGTGCGGATTTTAGGTCGCTTCGTGCCGCGGATCACCAGTGCAGATTTTAGGTCACTTTGTGCAGCGGATCACAAGTGCAGATTTTAGGTCACTTTGTGCAGTGGATCACCAGTGCGGATTTTAGGTCGCTTTGTGCCGGGAATCACAGTGCGGATTTTAGGTCACTTTGTGCCACGGATCACCAGTGTGGATTTTAGGTCACTTTGTGCCACGGATCACCAGTGTGGATTTTAGGTCACTTTGTGCTACGGTTCACCAGTACGAATTTTAGGTCGCTTCATGCCGCAGATCACCAGTGCGGATTTTAGGTCGCTTCGTGCCGCAGATCACCAGTGCGGATTTAAGTCACTTTGTGTCACGGATCACCAGTGCGGATATTAGGTCGCTTCGTGTAGTGGACCACCATTGCGGATTTTAGGTCGCTTCGTGTAGTGGACCACCATTGCAGATTTTAGGTCGATTCGTGTAGTGGATCACCAGTGTGGATTTTAGATCACTTCATGTCAAAGGTCACCAGTGCGGATTTTAGGTAGCTTTGTGCTACAGATCACCAGTGCGGATTTTCAGTCGCTTTGTGTCACGGATCACCAGTGCGGATATTAGGTCGCTTCGTGTAGTGGACCACCATTGCAGATTTTAGGTCGCTTCGTGTAGTGGACCACCATTGCAGATTTTAGGTCGATTCATGTAGTGGATCACCAGTGTGGATTTTAGATCACTTCATGTCAAAGGTCACCAGTGCGGATTTTAGGTAGCTTTGTGCTACAGATCACCAGTGCGGATTTTCGGTCGCTTTGTGCAGTGGATCATCAGTGTAGACTTTAGGTCCCTTCATGCCGTGGATCGCCAGTGTGGATTTTAGGTCGCTTCATGACACAGGTCACCAGTGCGGATTTTCAGTCGCTTTGTACAGTGGATTACCAGTTCAGATTTAAGGTCTCTTCGTGCAGTGGATCACCAGTGCGAATTTTAGGTCGCTTTGTGCCGCTGATCACAAGTGTGGATTTTATCTATGCGTAGAATTAAAACCTTATCTGTACTTTTTAGCATTAGCCTAATGAGTTCAGCTACTGCTTGGCGCCATCAGCCTCCATTACTTTCTACCAGTCTAATATTATATACATGAAGCAGGCTGCTCAGGATGAACATAAAGGGTCCATTTGCATAAAGGTTTACAGACACTCAGGATTTATAGTCCCGTAGCCGCACATCTGAGGAACAAGGCACCGTAATGTCTACGTGCTGGGACTGCAGAAGACCCCGGACCCCACAGAGAACGGGAAATCCTACAATGGCCGAGAGTGATGAACAATGGAGACGGAAATAATGTTTACTGCGTATAAGGGGCGTCAAGAGTAAAGAAAACAGAGTGGAGAAGTCACAGAAATTGCCCGCTGTGACTGATAGGCGGCCATGTTATTAAAGGGATACTGCAGGTAGGGCACTACCTAGGTGACACGCTCAGTATATGAGGTTTTATATCCTTAAAGGGGTTGTCCAGGATTGAATCAATCTCAGATGGGTGGGGGTCGGCCCCCCGACACACAGATCAGGTGCATGAAGCTTCTGCAATATATCAGATATAGCACAGCGCCATAAATTGTGTAGTGGCCGCTCTCGGTACTGCAGCTCAACTCCTATAGAAGGGAGTGTGATCGGAGCTGCAATACTAAGAACGACCACTACACATTGGTCGGAGCTGTGATGTTCTGGTTCATTACTGATCCATGCCAGGGGTCGGACCCCCACCAATCTGACATTGATGACTTATCCCAAGTATAAGGTTATCAATAAAGTCCAGGAAAACCCCTTTAATGTGTCTCTTTAAAGCCAATTTCACGGTCCATGGTCTGACTAAACTGAGAATCGTGAAAGTGATCAGCGGCGGAGAACCCCTTTAAGTTGCAAAAGGTAAAAGTGCAGAAAAGTGCTTCAGCCGCTTCTCAATTTCACGCTAGAAAGAAAGCTGAACTCCGCTGTCCGTGAAAACAGCCGCCATGTTTTTATAATCCTGGACAACCCCTTTAAAACAAAATAAAATCAAATGAGGGTTCTGTGGGAAAAACACTTTAAAGGGGTCTTCCGCTGCAATACTGTATTTTACAAATGGGGCCATTGTTGCTTTGAAATAAAAGAAAGCAAAACTACCAGATGCTGACAATGAAGAACCACCGCCATTGTTCCGCACTGCTGAGTGTGTCCTGCCCATGTGACCGCTGCAGCCAGTCAGCAGCTATTGACAGGCTGCAGCCATGACATTCCATCCAATCTTAGCCCCTGATTGGCTGCAGAGGTCTCGTGACTTCCCTCATCAGAAGAATTGGGGATGACATGGACAGTGGAATGGAGGAATCTGTTTTTTGGGGGGCCAGTTTGTAGAGTGCAGTATTGTAGTGGACCGCCCCTTTAAAGAGGAGTTCCCACCATGAGAATTTGGTGCATTTCGATGTTGCAGATTTTTTAGCTTATTTGGGATTTTGGCTTTTTGTTGTTTTTTTCTTTTGTTTTTAGTACTGTGTTTTCAGCTGTGATTTAGTTTTTTTGGGGAGGGATTAATGTTTTTAATAAAAATACTTTGCTTCAGAAACTTCCCATAAATTTGCTTTGCTAAAATTGTATCGATAAAGTCATGTACGGATTACATTCATTTTTTCTTTTTCCACCTGTAGGCCATTTTTTTTTCCTACTTAAGTGCATGTATTTGGGGCTAAATTTAGTTGTTTTTTTTTTGCACCTTAAACTTTTATGTAGTCAGATGTCATAAATCAGCTCAGAGAGCTCAGAAAAAGACAGATAAAAAGATTATTATTATTATTATTACAGACTCCCAAGCTCACTGACTGCCTCTCAGTCAACTCATTCCGCAGCCGGCAATAAACAGCGCAGCACAGACGCTATAGAAGTCACACAGGGCAACATTTTTTAATGAAACCCAATTATAAAAATCTTTTTTTTAGCTCCAATTTCATGCATTTAAGTAACAAAAAAACCTCACCCTTTTACCTGAGGATTTCTGAATTGCAACTTACCGTAGGTCAGTTTCCACAATGTTAAAAAATAATGAACAAAAATAAGCACAGCGACAGGACAGTTAGGTACATGTTTTTATTTTTGCTCCAGTTTTTGTGTATGAAAAAATGAAGCTGAAAAAAAACGCACCAAAGACTCATCATGTGAACTGAGCCCTGAAGATGTGGGGTTAGGAGCCCCAGTACATTCTAGTAGGGGCTTCTATGATCAGTAATAGGGGGGCTCTCCCATGTCCAGCTGTCACTCAGCAGCACAATACAGGGTCCAGCTTGTGCAGCCTCCGCCCCCCAGGGCAGGGAAGGTGATATAAGGCCCAGCTGCTCCTCCACTTCCCTCAGTCCTGGGATGGAAGAGCCACAATGGGCAACAAGGTGACTCGTGGAGACTTTGAGTGGGTGTACACGGATCAGCCGCACACCGAGCGCAGGAAACAGATTCTCGGTACGTGGGGGGTTTGTGTAATGGTGGGGGGCTCCAGACACCGGGGGGCTCCAGACACCGGGGGCCATACAACCACTTTGTCTTGCTCGGTGTTTTCAGATTCTGATTTAGGGTCTGTGCACACTGAGTGTTTTTGCAGAGTTTTCAGAGAAAGTTTTGAGGAGTTTTAGGCTATGTGCACACTTTGCGGAATGTTGTGCGGATTTTTCCACACTGTTTTTGCAAAATCCGCAGGAAACTGCACTGCGGATTGCCCGCGGATATACAGCAGTTTTTGTGCTGTTTTTGTGTGGATTTCCCCTGCGGATTCCTATTATGGAGCAGGTGTAAACCTCTGCGAAATCCGCACAAAGAATTGACATGCTGCAGGAAAAAACACTACGTTTCCTCGAGGTTTTCTCTCTGCAGCATGTGCATTGCGGATTTGGTTTTCCATAGGTTTACATGGTACTGTACAACGCATGGAAAACAGCTGCACATCCGCATTTTTGTTTATTTGTTTTCAAAATTGTTATAAAAAATGTAAGATGCCTTTCATTTTCCTGTTGCTGCATTTTTTGTGCACTGACAAATGTGACGTGTGCACAAGTCCCTAAAGCAAAATGAGATCTCTAAATTCGCATTTTTTTTTACTTTTTTTTCTTAACTTTTGTTTGTAACTTTTGTTTGTAACTTTTGTTTGTAACTTTTGTTTGTAACTTTTGTTTGTAACTTTTGTTTGTAACTTTTGTTTGTAACTTTTGTTTGTAACTTTTGTTTGTAACTTTTGTTTGTAACTTTTGTTTGTAACTTTTGTTTGTAACTTTTGTTTGTAACTTTTGTTTGTAACTTTTGTTTGTAACTTTTACTTTTTTTTTCTTACTTTTTTTCTTGCGCTTGAACCTTTTTTTCTTCTCAGCATGTCAGTTCTTTCTGCAGTGTTTCTCCACTGACGCCAAAAATGCACACTAAATTTATTTTTTGTTTTGCCTCTGCTTTCTGGTTATAGCCTGTGTTTTTTTTTTTTTTGTTATTTGGGTTCTGAAGGTGAAACCCATCATCCTGACCGAACACTTACCGCAGCAGAGGGGTTGTTAGTTTTCTCTGGTGTCCAATCAGTAACGTGCACTGATACATTGGAACAAATCTGGACCGGAGCGAAAGTGATAGATTAGTTCTGCTGATTTAGGGAAGTGTCAGTACTGGATGCAATTGTAGCAATCCCTCAGCTGTAGTAAGTGGTAGGTCTGATCTGTGCTCAGAGCGGTTGTCGCCTCCCTTCCCCTACTCTTTTTAGCTTACCATAGAATGTGCATTATTCAGCACGGTGATTCCTAAGAATACGCCATGTTTTTCTCTTTTTCTCACTTCTGTGGAGAGGAACGGCCTATTGTAATTGGTGTTTGCAGAATTTCCCCCAGTGGTTTAAGAGTTAACAACTAACCCCTGTGGTGGTCTAAGGAGGTGAATGCATTAATATTAAGATGCCCGGTGGTCTGGGGGTTAATATAGAACACTCCTACTGGATTATTATTATTATTATTATTTATATAGCACCATTAATTCCATGGTGCTGTACATGAGAAAGGGGTTACATACAGGGTTATAGATATCGTTTACAGTAAACAAATTTACAGTGACACACTGGTACAGAGGGGAGAGGATTACATTCTATGGGATAGTGGGGAAGAAGGTCGGGGGTGCCGCAGCTCTGGTAGTGGTGGTGAGGCGGCAGCTCTGGTGGTGGTGAGGCGGCAGCTCTGGTGGTGGGGAGGCGGCAGAAACTGGTTTAGTGGCATTGTCTGTACTGATTCAGGGCAGCAACAGTAATATTAATCCTTGTATGTGTTATAGAGACAAGGGAAATGTTTTGTTTGGGGGTCCATGTGCTGAGACCCCCAGCTATCACTAAAAAAAGTAGAAGTGTTGAGTGAATCGCTGCTCCTCTGAGAGGCATAACATGGCGGGGGTTCAGCTCTTGCTCCCGACAGTATGTTTTCCCCTATCCATAGTGATTAGGGGGTTACTTGATGATTACTGGTTTCCTATCTGTAGCATTCGGACGCCCAGAAATCAACAAGTTATTCCCTTATGGATTCAACAAGTACCTTGGTTTTTGGGAATTATTCTTTAAAGGGAATCTGTCAGCAAGTTTGTGTTATATAATCGGGAGAGCAGCATGATGTAGGGGGCAGAGACCCTGATTCCAGCCATGTGTCACTTACTTGGTTGTGTTGTTGTGCCAATAAAATCAGTGAAATCAACAGGAGATTATCACTGCAGGACTAGGTGTCTTGTGCCTCCTGGTGTTGTGAATTTGCTTTTTGCTCCCTCTAGTGGTTACTAGTTTTTTGACTCTGGTTTTTCTGTCATTCCTTTTATCCGCACCTGGGTCGTTAGTTAGGGGTGTTGCTATATTAGCTCCCTGGACCTTCAGTTCAATGCCTGGCAATGTAGTTATCAGAGCTAGTCTGCTGTGCTCTTGTCTACTGATCCTGGTTCCAGTTATATCAGCTAAGTCTGCCTTTTGCTTTTTGCTATTTGTTTTGGTTTTGTATTTTTGTCCAGCTTGTTCCAAATCTATATCCTGACCTTTGCTGGAAGCTCTAGGGGGCTGGTGTTCTCCCCCCGGACCATTAGACGGTTCGGGGGTTCTTGAATTTCCAGTGTGGATTTTGATAGGGTTTTTGTTGACCATATAAGTTACCTTTCTTTAATTCTGCTATCAGTAAGCGGGCCTCTCTGTGCTAAACCTGATTCATTTCTGTGTTTGTCATTTCCTCTTACCTCACCGTCATTATTTGTGGGGGGCTTCTATCCAGCTTTGGGGTTCCCTTCTCTGGAGGCAAGAAAGGTCTTTGTTTTCCTCTACTAGGGGTAGCTAGATTCTCCGGCTGGCGCGTGTCATCTAGAATCAACGTAGGAATGATTCCCGGCTACTTCTAGTGTTGGCGTTAGGAGTAGATATATGGTCAACCCAGTTACCACTGCCCTATGAGCTGGATTTTTGTATTCTGCAGACTTCCACGTTCCTCTGAGACCCTCGCCATTGGGGTCATAACAGTTTGCCAGGCCAGTATTAAATGTTTAATGCATTGCAGAAGAGGGATTATAAGAAAGAAGATTCTGAGTTTTTTTTTTTTCTCTTCTTCCCCTTTACCTCAGAGTGGCTATGCTTGCTGCAGACATGAATGTCCAGACCTTGATTACAAGTGTGGACCAGCTGGCTACTCGTGTGCAGGGCATACAAGACTATGTTATCAGAAATCCTAGGTCAGAACCTAAAATACCGATTCCTGAACTGTTTTCCGGAGACAGGTTTAAGTTTAGGAATTTCGTGAATAATTGTAAATTGTATTTGTCCCTGAGACCCTGTTCATCTGGAGATTCTGCTCAGCAAGTAAAAATTGTTATTTCGTTCTTACGGGGCGACCCTCAGGATTGGGCTTTTTCGCTGGCGCCAGGAGATCCGGCATTGGCTGATCTTGATGCGTTTTTTCTGGCGCTCGGTTTACTTTATGAGGAACCCAATCTTGAGATTCAGGCAGAAAAGGCCTTGCTGGCTATGTCTCAGGGGCAGGACGAGGCTGAAGTGTATTGCCAAAAATTTCGGAAATGGTCCGTGCTGACACATTGGAACGAGTGTGCACTGGCCGCTAATTTTAGAAATGGCCTTTCTGAAGCCATTAAGAATGTTATGGTGGGTTTTCCCATTCCCACAGGTCTGAATGATACTATGGCACTGGCTATTCAAATTGACCGGCGGTTGCGGGAGCGCAAAACCGCAAATTCCCTCATGGTGTTGTCTGAACAGACACCTAATTCGGTGCAATGTGATAGAAAAACCGCAAATTCCCTCATGGTGTTGTCTGAACAGACACCTGATTTAATGCAATGTGATAGAATCCTGACTAGAAATGAGCGGAAAATTCATAGACGCCGGAATGGCTTGTGTTACTACTGTGGTGATTCTACACATGTTATCTCAGCATGCTCTAAACGTATAGCTAAGGTTGTTAGTCCTGTCACCGTTGGTAATTTGCAACCTAAATTTATTCTGTCTGTAACTTTGATTTGCTCACTGTCATCTTATCCTGTCATGGCGTTTGTAGATTCAGGTGCTGCCCTGAGTCTCATGGATCTCTCATTTGCTAAGCGCTGTGGTTTTGCTCTTGAACCATTGGAAAATCCTATTCCTCTTAGGGGTATTGATGCTACACCATTGGCAGCAAATAAACCGCAGTATTGGACACAGGTTACCATGTGCATGACTCCTGAACACCGCGAGGTGATACGTTTCCTGGTTTTACATAAAATGCATGATTTGGTTGTTTTAGGGCTGCCATGGTTACAGACCCATAATCCAGTCCTGGACTGGAAGGCTATGTCAGTCTCAAGTTGGGGCTGTCGTGGTATTCATGGGGATTCCCTGCCTGTGTCTATTGCTTCTTCTACGCCTTCGGAAGTTCCGGAGTATTTGTCTGATTATCAGGATGTCTTCAGTGAGTCTGAGTCCAGTGCACTGCCTCCTCATAGGGACTGTGACTGTGCTATAGATTTGATCCCAGGCAGTAAGTTTCCTAAGGGAAGACTGTTTAATCTGTCGGTACCTGAACATACCGCTATGCGTTCATATATCAAGGAGTCTCTGGAGAAAGGACATATTCGTCCGTCTTCTTCCCCTCTTGGTGCGGGATTCTTTTTTGTGGCAAAAAAGGACGGATCTTTGAGACCTTGTATTGATTATCGGCTTTTAAATAAGATCACTGTCAAATTTCAGTATCCTTTACCGCTGTTGTCTGACTTGTTTGCCCGGATTAAGGGTGCCAAGTGGTTCACCAAGATAGACCTTCGTGGTGCGTACAACCTTGTGCGCATTAAGCAAGGTGATGAATGGAAAACCGCATTCAATACGCCCGAAGGTCATTTTGAGTACTTGGTGATGCCTTTTGGGCTCTCCAATGCGCCTTCAGTTTTTCAGTCCTTTATGCATGACATTTTCCGGAAGTATCTGGATAAATTTTTGATTGTTTATCTGGATGATATTTTGGTTTTTTCTGATAATTGGGATTCGCATGTGGAGCAGGTCAGGTTGGTCTTTAAAATTTTGCGTGAAAATTCTTTGTTTGTCAAGGGCTCAAAGTGTCTCTTTGGTGTACAGAAGGTTCCCTTTTTGGGGTTCATTTTTTCCCCTTCTGCTGTGGAGATGGACCCAGTCAAGGTCCGAGCTATTCTTGATTGGACTCAGCCCTCGTCAGTTAAGAGTCTTCAGAAGTTCTTGGGCTTCGCTAACTTCTACCGTCGTTTTATTGCTAATTTTTCTAGCATTGTGAAACCTTTGACGGATATGACCAAGAAGGGCTCCGATGTAGCTAACTGGGCTCCTGCTGCCGTGGAGGCTTTCCAGGAGTTGAAACGCCGGTTTACTTCGGCGCCTGTTTTGTGCCAGCCTGACGTCTCACTTCCCTTTCAGGTTGAGGTGGATGCTTCGGAGATTGGGGCAGGGGCCGTTTTGTCGCAGAGAGGCCCTGGTTGCTCTGTTATGAAACCTTGTGCCTTTTTCTCTAGGAAGTTTTCGCCTGCCGAGCGAAATTATGATGTGGGCAATCGGGAGTTGTTGGCCATGAAATGGGCATTTGAGGAGTGGCGTCATTGGCTCGAGGGTGCTAAGCATCGTGTGGTGGTCTTGACTGATCACAAAAATCTGATGTATCTCGAGTCTGCTAAACGCCTTAATCCGAGACAGGCCCGCTGGTCATTGTTTTTCTCCCGCTTTGATTTTGTTGTCTCGTATTTACCAGGTTCAAAGAATGTGAAGGCCGATGCTCTTTCTAGGAGCTTTGTGCCTGATGCTCCTGGAGTCGCTGATCCTGTTGGTATTCTTAAAGATGGAGTTATCTTGTCAGCTATTTCTCCGGATCTGCGACGTGTGTTGCAGAGATTTCAGGCTGATAGGCCTGAGTCTTGTCCACCTGACAGACTGTTTGTCCCGGATAAGTGGACCAGCAGAGTCATTTCCGAGGTTCATTCCTCGGTGTTGGCAGGTCACCCGGGAATTTTTGGCACCAGAGATCTGGTGGCCAGGTCCTTTTGGTGGCCTTCCTTGTCAAGGGATGTGCGGTCATTTGTGCAGTCCTGTGGGACTTGTGCTCGAGCTAAGCCTTGCTGTTCTCGTGCCAGCGGTTTGCTCTTGCCCTTGCCTGTCCCGAAGAGACCTTGGACACATATCTCCATGGATTTCATTTCTGATCTTCCGCTATCTCAGGGCATGTCCGTTATCTGGGTGATGTGATCGCTTCTCCAAGATGGTCCATTTGGTTCCTTTGCCTAAGCTGCCTTCCTCTTCCGATCTGGTTCCTGTGTTTTTCCAGAACGTGGTTCGTTTGCACGGCATCCCTGAGAATATTGTGTCAGACAGAGGATCCCAGTTAGTTTCCAGGTTCTGGCGATCCTTTTGTAGTAGGATGGGCATTGATTTGTCGTTTTCGTCGGCTTTCCATCCTCAGACTAATGGACAGACGGAGCGAACCAATCAGACTTTGGAGGCTTATTTGAGGTGTTTTGTCTCTGCTGATCAGGACGATTGGGTGACATTCTTGCCGTTGGCTGAGTTTGCCCTTAATAATCGGGCTAGTTCCGCCACCTTGGTTTCGCCTTTTTTCTGCAACTCTGGTTTCCATCCTCGCTTTTCTTCGGGTCATGTGGAGCCTTCTGACTGTCCTGGGGTGGATTCTGTGGTGGATAGGCTGCAGCAGATCTGGAATCATGTGGTGGACAACTTGAAGTTGTCACAGGAGAAGGCTCAGCGCTTTGCCAACCGCCGCCGCGGTGTGGGTCCCCGACTACGCGTTGGGGATTTGGTATGGCTTTCTTCCCGCTTTGTTCCTATGAAGGTCTCCTCTCCCAAATTTAAACTCGTTTTATTGGGCCTTACAAGATATTGGAAATCCTTAATCCTGTATCTTTTCGTCTGGATCTTCCTGTGTCGTTTGCTATTCACAATGTATTTCATAGGTCCTTGTTGCGGCGGTACATTGTGCCTGTAGTTCCTTCTGCTGAGCCTCCTGCTCCGGTGTTGGTTGAGGGCGAGTTGGAGTACGTGGTGGAGAAGATCTTGGATTCTCGCCTCTCCAGGCGGAGGCTTCAGTACCTGGTCAAGTGGAAGGGCTATGGTCAGGAGGATAATTCCTGGGTGGTCGCCTCTGATGTTCATGCGGCCGATTTAGTTCGTGCCTTTCATGCCGCTCATCCTGATCGCCCTGGTGGTCGTGGTGAGGGTTCGGTGACCCCTCACTAAGGGGGGGGTACTGTTGTGAATTTGCTTTTTGCTCCCTCTAGTGGTTACTAGTTTTTTGACTCTGGTTTTTCTGTCATTCCTTTTATCCGCACCTGGGTCGTTAGTTAGGGGTGTTGCTATATTAGCTCCCTGGACCTTCAGTTCAATGCCTGGCAATGTAGTTATCAGAGCTAGTCTGCTGTGCTCTTGTCTACTGATCCTGGTTCCAGTTATATCAGCTAAGTCTGCCTTTTGCTTTTTGCTATTTGTTTTGGTTTTGTATTTTTGTCCAGCTTGTTCCAAATCTATATCCTGACCTTTGCTGGAAGCTCTAGGGGGCTGGTGTTCTCCCCCCGGACCGTTAGACGGTTCGGGGGTTCTTGAATTTCCAGTGTGGATTTTGATAGGGTTTTTGTTGACCATATAAGTTACCTTTCTTTAATTCTGCTATCAGTAAGCGGGCCTCTCTGTGCTAAACCTGATTCATTTCTGTGTTTGTCATTTCCTCTTACCTCACCGTCATTATTTGTGGGGGGCTTCTATCCAGCTTTGGGGTTCCCTTCTCTGGAGGCAAGAAAGGTCTTTGTTTTCCTCTACTAGGGGTAGCTAGATTCTCCGGCTGGCGCGTGTCATCTAGAATCAACGTAGGAATGATCCCCGGCTACTTCTAGTGTTGGCGTTAGGAGTAGATATATGGTCAACCCAGTTACCACTGCCCTATGAGCTGGATTTTTGTATTCTGCAGACTTCCACGTTCCTCTGAGACCCTCGCCATTGGGGTCATAACACCTGGTCCAGCCACACCCCCACCACAGATATAATGTACACAGAAAGTGGCCAATCAGTGGTGTGGGTGTGCTTGGCATTCTGAGCTCTGCAGCAGAGAAAACTGTGATTCTATCAAAATGACAGCAAGCAGCCCAGTAAGTGATACATCGCTGGAATTAGAGTTTCTGCCCCTACTTTATGCTGCACACAGTTTGCATAGGAAAAAACAGTTGAAACATTTCCTTTAAATTTTAAAAAATCCAATTTTTCCTAGACGTTTTACCTCTTGTTTTACAGTCTCCGCAACGTGAGTCGCGTTCTGATTACATCCACTTTCATTATGTCCTGATGTAGCATTGCAGTCCTGAGACCTTTAACCCAGCCTTAAAGGGAATCTTTCAGAAGGTTTTTCCCACGGAGTTAGATGGAAGCCTGATGTAGGGGCTGAGACCCTGATTCCACTGTTAAGTCACTTGCTGGGCTGATGGGTGCAGTTTTGATAGAATCCCTGTTTTTTTTGTTTGTTTTTTGCTGTAGATGTAGCAGAGCTCAGAAGGTGTATAATCCCGCCCACACCACTGTATGGCTGCTTCCTGTGCACACTGTCCATTGTTAGCAAGCAGCCAATCGGTGTTGGGCATGGGGGTTACATAGGTTAACTGGACTACCTGGCATAGGACACCTAGTCCTGCATTGATAATCTCCTTCTGATAAAACATTGATTGTATTGAACGTACAGCCATCCGCTGAGCAAGAGGCGTCTCTGGAGTTGGCCTCTTGTCAAATATCCTGGTAATTAGAATATCAACATCCCTTTCAGTTTAGTTATGACAAAGTTTGGCAATTTTTGGTTTATTTTGACCTAAATTTAATTTAATTCTGCAGTTTAATTATTTGATTAAGTGTATCGGTCATTTTATTTGGGAAATTATTTAGAATTTTTTTTTCTTTCCTTTCTCGTAGCCAAATATCCAGAAATCAAGTCTCTTATGGGACCGGATCATCATCTAAAATGGGTGGTATTAGCAATGGTGGCCTCTCAGCTCCTGGTCTGTCTTCTAGTCAGAGACTTGTCCTGGAAGTGGGTTTTCTTCTGGGCATATGCATTTGGCGGGTGCGTGAATCACTCGTTGACGTTGGCCATCCACGACATCTCCCACAACGTGGCCTTTGGTAACCGGCAGGCAAAGTGGAACCGGTGGTTTGCAGTTGTTGCCAACTTGCCAATTGGCATGCCGTACTCCGCGTCCTTTAAAAAATATCATATCGATCACCACCGCTATCTGGGAGGAGACCACCTGGATGTGGATATACCCACGGACTTGGAAGGATGGTTCTTCTGCACCCCGGTCCGGAAGCTCTTGTGGCTGGTCCTACAGCCGCTCTTCTACGTCCTACGGCCGCTGTATGTGAACCCCAAGCCCGTCAGCAGGATGGAGGTCTGCAACGCCCTGGTCCAGTTCTCCGCTGATTTCTTACTGTACGAAGCGTTGGGCCTGAAGCCTGTGGTCTACCTGCTGGCCGGCTCCGTCTTCTGCCTGGGCTTTCACCCCATCTCCGGACACTTTATTGCAGAACATTACATGTTTATGAAGGGACACGAGACTTATTCCTACTACGGGTGTCTGAATTTAATCACCTTTAACGTCGGCTACCACACGGAGCACCACGACTTTCCTAGCATTCCTGGAAGCCGGCTGCCCCTGGTAGGTGCTCGAAATTTACACCTGTGGCCTCCAACTCCAAAACTGAAGCCCTGAGTGATCCACTAAAGTGAAGGATCTGGAGTTAGTCCCATATGCGTAAGAGAAAAGTTATCCAAACCAGCCGACCTCCTGATGTGTATAGGGATGTGCCCACTCTACCTGTGAGTCAGACATGTTGGATTTTAGTATGCCCAGGCCTCACTTATCGCTTCCCCTTCCCTTATGTATATGGAGTTGTGCTAATTCTTCCTACAGAGAGATGATGAGGGTAAAAGGAATGGGCATGTTGCATTGTAATAGGCCTGATACTCTGTTCTCATTGTTGATGATGCCTAGCACCAGCTTTTTCTATCCTTAGCCAACTGCTTTGTGCATATGGTTGACAGTTTTGACCAGTAAAGAAGGGTCGGACATTGTTACATTCAACATGATCCTTTGTTCTTGCTTAGTGTTTAGTCGTTAATTATTACTTTTCTATCAAGAACATATTCATCCTTAGGCTGCTTTCACACTAGCGTCGGCACGGGGCTGTCGCTATGCGTCGGCCCGACGTGCCGACGCGCGTTGTGAAAATAATGCCCGACGTGGGCAGCGGAAGCAGTCTTATGACGCTTCCGCTGCCCCATTGCAAAGTCTGGGGAGGAGGGGGCGGAGTTTCGTCCGCTCATGCGCCGTCGAAAATGGCGGACACGACGCGCAAAAAAAGTTACATGTAATGTTTTTTTGTGCCGACGGTCCGCCAAAACACGACGCAACCGTCGCACGACGGTTGCGACGTGTGGCGATACGTCGCAATGCGTCGGTAATGTAAGTCTATGGGGAAAAAACGCATCCTGCGGGCAACTTTGCAGGATGCGTTTTTTCTCCTAAACGACGCATTGCAACGTACAGCCAAAAACGCTATTGTGAAAGTAGCCTCAGCCGAAGGGAGTGTGCATGGGAGGCTGCTTCCCAGCTAAATAAGTGCATGGGTGGCCCCCTGGCTTCCTTGGCACTCACAAATTGCACAATTTGCTCTTTAAATCTTGCCATAGACCGATCATGGCCATCATTACACACATGCATGCTTGGTACGGCCTCAGTAGGGGGAGATTATTATTATTTATTATTATTCTACATTTATATAGATTTATATAGCACCATTTATTCCATGGCGCTTTACATGTGAAAAGGGCAGATATAGACAAGTACAATAATCATGAGCAATACAAGGCACACACAGGTACAGAGGGAGAGAGGACCCTGCCCACGAGGGCTCACAGTCTGCAGGGGATGGGTGAGGATACACTAGGAGAGGGTAGAGCTGGTCATGCGGCAGTTCAGAAAGTTGAGGATCACTGCAGGCTGTAGGCTTGTCGGAAGAGGTGGGTCTTCAGGTTCTCTTTGAAGGTTTCTATGGTAGGTGAGAGTCTGATGTGTTGGGGTAGAGAGTTCCAGAGTATGGGGGAAGCACGGGAGAAGTCTTGGATGCGGTTGTGGGAAGAAGAGATGAGAGTGGAGTAGAGAAGGAGGTCTTGGGAAGATCGGAGGTTGCGTGTGGGTAAGTACCGGGAGACCATGTCACAGATGTATGGAGGAGACAGGGTGTGGATGGCTTTGTATGTCATGGTTAGGGTTTTGAACTGGAGCCTCTGGACAATAGGAAGCCAGTGAAGGGCTTGGCATAGGGAGAGGCTGGGGAATAGCAGGGAGACAGGTAGATTAGTCAGGCAGCAGAGTGTAGGATGGATTGGAGTGGTGCCAGAGTGCTAGAGGGGAGGCCAGAGAGCAGGAGGTTGCAGTAATGGAGGCAGGAGATAAGGGCATGCGTTTTTGTGGTTTCATGGTCAAGGGATGCACGGATCCGGTTACCAGAAAACACTGCTGGCAGCTTATCTGTCTTGCTGACCGAAGATTGGGTATGTTGATATTCAGTATGTCCGCTCCAATAGTTAGGGCACCCCCACACGCATCAGATGATGGCCCAGTCAGTAGAAATTATTTGATTCTTTTGATGTTGACCTTTCAACTGCTTGTGTTCTCATTAGGGAGAGGGGAGTAGGCCACTGCCAGACATCTTAGGGAGTGAATTATCTCCTGCAGGTAGAGGATTGGGCATGTTGAAATCCCCAACATGTCCTACCCAGCAGACCTTGGACATTAGGTGGTCGGTGGTCACCCTGAAATCAGCAGGCTCATCAGACATGCATCTACATGTATGGCCACCCAATATCACCCAGTCATACAGATCTCCGTGGTATATACTGTCCAGCATTCCCCCTTATTTCTGCAGTGTGCTGTACAAGGGCTGAACTCTGTCTGTGTCCCGCAGGTTCGGCAGATCGCTCCCGAGTATTATGACAGTCTCCCTCAGCACCAGTCTTGGGTCCGGGTTCTCTGGGATTTCATCTTCCATGAAGAAATTGGACCTTATTCAAGGATAAAAAGAGAATGCGAGCTCGCCAACGCCAGCTAGCGCTCCTCTCCGATCACTGGCAGAACGTTTTATGTGCAGCCTTTCCGGCTGATGGGTGACACTGTGCAGACGCTGCGTGCAATGATGAATATCTGCGGTTTTCTCCTGATCCGTGCCTTAGGTCAGGAGACGCCGTGGACCCTACATAGAGATCCCTTATTAACATCTTACTAGGACCTGAGGTCGTACTTGTATTCCCGGCCTTTCAGTGTATTTTTTTTTTGTTAGTGGGATCTTCTGCATTTTTGGGCACCAAAGTTGGCATCTAATTATTAGAAAAGCTTGTGCCTTTTACAAAAAGAAAATACCCCTTTAGCACATTGGAGGTGCATGTCCTCATGCACCACCACCAATGCCAAAGAGTTAAGCCATGGCCATGTATTCATGTGTTATTACACCAACTCTCCGAAACGTTGCATTAATTTGTTAGTTGAGTGTTTTGTAAAGGTTTCTGCATATGTCGTCTTAGATCTCGATTTGCTTTTCTGGTGAGGCTCTACTTGTGGTGTTGGCTGTATTGCTTTGTCTCGACATGCTGCTTGTGCACCTGCAAGTTCAGAGCTCCGCTCAGTGGGAATTCCCACCTGGTTCTTCTCTTCCCAAGATATGATTGCTTTTTGGGGGGCAATTTTTTCACAAATTTTGCAGAAGTTTTGCTTTCACAGCATTATTATTATTTCCCTGAATTATAGCTGCAGAGTTAGTTAACTCAAGAGTCCGTCAGTGAGCTCCTTCTGACAGTTTAACCTTTATCTGTCCTTTTCCAGGCTACTGTTTGCTTTTTTATGACCACGTCAATGTTCAGTTCAACTTTAATGTGGTCTGTGGTCATAAATCAGCACAAAGCAGTTCAGAAAAAGACAAGGCTATGTCACCACAAAGATTTATTCTTCTTTCTAGAGGTCAAAAACAGGTTTTTCAAGTGAAATCTGCTTAAGTGAATGCTGCTTTGTTTTGTTTTGTTTTTGTTGTTTTTTTTTAATTTTGAAGTTTTTTTGTTTTCCTGGGGAATTTTGTTAATGTTTTTCTTCAACTTTCTGTTATCCTTTTTTTTCCATATTTTGAGTCAATTTTTGGTCCTTTTTGTAAATCCATTAAAGAACTGAATAAAACATCAGCATTTTTCTTTTATGTGGTCGTCTTTTCAGCCTTTCCATTGACATGCTTTCATAGCTTCTTGGTTTCCCTGCTCAAAGAGCGGAGGGTCTTAATAAAAGGTCCGTAATATGTCTGTAGGTCCAGGGTACTTGTGTTTCTGCTTTTATTTTCAAGACCTCCTTAACACAGCTTACAGACCTGCAAGTTCAGAGGTCAGTGGGCATTCCCTGCGAAGTCACTCGTTATTCTCTTAAGATATGGACACCTTCAGGGGCATTTCTTTTCACATAAATGCACGTATTTGGACTAAAATTACGATTCCGCCATTTGTCTTTTAATGAATTTGTTAGTATGGTGCAATGCCTCACTCGGCCAGAAGGGGGTTTGATTAACTGACCAGTTCCTGTAAGGATCAGTCCCTTTAAGAGCTTGTCTAAAATGGGCAAACTCCTTTAGAATGCCCCTAAACAGAGGGCTGCCACCTTACCAGATTCCCTCGCCTCCAAAAAAAATCAGCGAAATTCATCAGTCTGGACAATAAACAATTTATTACCAATATGAATACAGCTACTGGTGCACTGATGTACCATCGTAATATTGTGATGAGGTGGAAGGTTTTTTTTTTTTCTTTTTGTCACCATACGATTTTTTTGTTTGTGTGTCTGGTTCCTTCGTGATATTTGCAATAAAATCGGTTGGCAAGAAAGGGTCCTAACACTGCAGACTACCGGATAAATTACTCTGAGGTCATCCTAAGAAAGCAAATAGCTCACATTTCTCTTATTTAATTTTTTTCCGTAACTACTACTAAATGAAAAATACGTTTAAATAAGCAAATATATCATACAAAAAAGAAAACAAAAAAAAAGGCTGACGAATCTCGGTGTGCAAAGTCAGATGAAGTCTAAAAATAAAATCCCCAAATGTCAAATGTTTGAATAAATTTTTTTTTTCTTTCATGGTAAGACTTAAAGCAAAATCCAAGGCTGCAAGCTTCAAAGTGTGTCTGCTACGGGGATAGGAACAGGTGCAGGTGCAGTCCCCTTAATTCAGTGACCATCTGAACACGCAAATCATCAGCCCTGCTTGGACTCCACTGTACATTCCCGGACCGGACTGCTCCTTCCATGATTATGTGGTACTGATTCTGCTCAGCTCCTGCCTGATGGCTGAAAGAGAGGAGAAAAGCAGGCTGATTAGTGATCTGTGTCCTCCCTGCTGGTCTTTACTCCAGCAATGCAATATTCATGTCACTCCAGGCTCTGTTAACACTAAGAGGAGATGGCTTTAAGCATTTTTTTGTGATGTTTTTTGGTAGTTTTTTAAAAAAATTGGGTGTAGCCTAAAACGTCAAAAAAATAAATAAATAAAAAAATATAAAAAAATAAAACAAATAAAATAGCAAATTAGTGAAAATCTAGGCCACCCATGTATAATAATAATAATAATTATCATCATCATTTATTTATGTAGCACCAACATATTCCGCAGCGCTTTACAGTTTAACAGTTTCAAACACAACAGTCATAAGTAACAACGTTAACAATACAATCATTAAAGCACAATAACATGACCCTGCTTGTGAGAGCTTACAATCTACAATGAGGTGGGGGAGATACAAAGTGCAGGTATTTACAATGATGTATTTACAATGAAGGTCCAGCCATCTTCAGAGGGTGGGGGGTAGATGGAGATAGTGAATGGGCTACACACACACACAAATATAAAATAACTGATTAGTGAATGTGATATGCCACTCTGAACAAATATGTTTTGAAGGCGCGCTCAACACTATGCAAATTGTGAATGGTCCTAATATCTTGTGGTAGAGCATTCCAGAGGATTGGCGCAGCCCGGGAGAAGTCTTGGAGTCGGGAGTGGGAGGTACGGATTAGTGCAGAGGTTAGGCGAAAGTCATTTGCAGAGCGAAGAGGTCGGTTAGGCCGATAGACCGAAATGAGGGAGGAGATGTAAGAGGGTGCTGCACTGTGCAGAGCTTTGTGGGTGAGAACAAGTACTTTGAATTGTAGCCTATAATGAATGGGCAGCCAGGGTAATGACTGGCAAAGCTGCATCTGAATACCGATTAGCCAGGTAGATGACCCTGGCTGCTGCATTAAGGATGGACTGGAGAGGGGAAAGTCGAGTGAGGGGGAGGCCAATTAATAAAGCGTTACAGCAATCCAGGCGGGAGTGGATCAGGGCGACAGTGAGGGTTTTTGTTGTTTCCATGGTGAGAAAAGGGTGGATTCTAGAGATGTTCTTTAGGTGTAAGCGGCAAGAGCGGGCAAGAGATTGTATATGGGATGTGAAGGAGAGATCGGAGTCAAACATAATATCCAGACAGCCGCCTGCTGCCGGGGTGTTATTATTGTGCCACCCACGGAGAGGGAAATGTCAGGCTTAGGGAGGATAGTAGAAAGTGGGAGCAGAAGAAGTTCAGTTTTGGAGAGGTTGAGTTTCAGAAAGAGAGCGGACATGATGTTGGAGACTGCGAACAGTCAGTGGTGTTCTGTAGTACAGCGGGAGTAAGGTCAGGGGATGACGTATATAGTTGTGTGTCATCGGCATTAAGATGGTACTGAAAGCCAAATCTGCTGATGGTCTGTCCAATTGGGGCCGTGTAGAGTGAGAAGAGAAGGGGGGGCCAAGGCCTGAGCCCTGAGGTACCCCGACAATGAGAGAAAGAGGGGACGAAGTGGAGCCAACGAACGACACTGAAGGAGCGGTCAGAAAGATAGGAAAAGAACCAGGAGAGAGTGGTGTCCTTAATGCCTAGTGACTGAAGCTTAGACAGTAGGAGATGGTGGTCAACAGTGTCGAAAGGTCGAGAAGAATGAGCAGAGAGTGGTCACCGTTACACTTTTCTGTCAGAAGGTCATTGGTCACTTTGATTAGTGCATTTTCTGTCAAATGTAGGGGGCGGAAGCCGGACTGTGAAGGGTCTAAGAGTGAGTGGAGAGGTAACTGGTAAGGCGGGAGTAGACCAGGCACTCCAAGAGTTTAGAGATGAAGGGGAGATTGGAGACTGGTCTGTAGTTGTTTGTGCAGGATGGATCGAGAGAGGGTTTCTTTAGTAATGGAGTAATGATAGTGTTTGAAGGAGGAGGGGAAAATGCAAGAGGAGAGGGAGAGATTAAAGATTGTAGTTAGGTGAGTTGTGACAACTGGAGGAGGTGTGAGGGAATGGGGTCAGTAGTGCATGTAGTCGGACAAGAAGAAGAGAGGAGCCTGGAGACTTCTTCTGTGATGGGATCAAATGTGGAGAGTGAGCCAGGGGAAATGCAGGGAGGGATGGGAGTCACTGCACTTGCTGGCTGGGAGTGGATTTCCTGACGGATATTATCTATTTTCTCTATAAAGTGGGAGGCCAGGTCATCAGCACAAATGTCTGTGATAGGGACTTGTGCTGTTGGCCTGAGGAGGGAGTCAAAGGTTTCAAAAAGTTTCTTGGGGTTGTTGGATAGTGAGAAGATCAGGGTGGTGAAGTAGGTCTGTTTGGCGAGGTGAAGGGCAGAAATATAGGTTCTTAACATAAATTTGAAGTGGATAAAGTCTTCTGGTGTGGGAGTTTTCTTCCATAAGAGTTCAGCACTTCTAGAGCATCGCTGGAGAAGCCGAGTTTGCGATGTGAGCCAGGGCTGTTTTACTCTGTGTTTGGAGGTTTCTGAGGGTGAGAAGAACTACTTGGTCAAGGGGACTTGTAAGAGTGTCATTGTAGTGATGTACAGCCAGATCAGGACAGGAAAAAGAGGAGATTGGGGACAGTGATGAGGATAAGGAGTCTGAAAGTGTTTGAGAAATCTACACGCCATTAACTCTCAATGTGTGGTAGGTAGGAGTGTGCTGGAGTGGGTGAGGAATTGTGAGTGTGAAGGAGAGAATGTTGTGGTCAGAGAGGGGAAGCGGTGAGTTATCTAGGTAGGAGATTGAGCAGAGCCGGGAGAAGACCAAGTCAAGGGTGTTACCGTCTTTGTGTTTGTCAGAGGTTGAGAGCTGTGAGAGGCCGAAAGAAGTGGTTAGTGATAGAAGCTGGGATGCAGATGTGGAAGTGGGGCTGTTTATGGGGATGTTGAAGTCTCCCAGGATAAGGGTTGGGAGTTCTGAGGGCAAGAAGTGTGGCAGCCAGACAGAGAAATGGTCCAGGAAGTGGGTGGGTGAGCCTGGGGGCCGGTATATGACCGCTACTCTGAGGAAGAGAGAACGAAAGAGCCTGATGGTGTGGACCTCAAAAGTAGGGAATGAGAGTGATGGAACTGGGGGGGATGACCTGGAAGGTGCATTGTGGGGACAGGAGTATGCCGACTCCACCACCATATCTGTTTGTGGGTCTCGGGGAATGGGAGAATTGTAGGCCACCATGGGAAATGGCAGCAGGGGAGACGGTGTCAGAATCCTGAATCCAGGTTTCAGTGAGGGCCAACAGATTCAGAGAGTTGTTCAGAAAGTAATTGTGCAGAAAAGGAAGCTTGTTACATACAGACCGTGGATTCCAAAGGGATATTACCTTGTAGGTGACAGCTGGTGATGAGCGAACATGCTTGGATAAGATGTTATCATGCTCAGGTGCTGAGTGTCTGCGGCTTGCTCGGATACTATGTGTGAGTCCCTGCGGCTGCATGTCTCATGGCTGTTTGACAGACAATGTACTGTGTCTAACAGCCGCGAGACATGCAGCCGCAGACACTCAAACATCGAGCAAGCCACAGACACTTTGCACCTGAGCATAACACCTTATCCCAGCACATTCGTTCATCACTATTAAGGATCAGATTTGTTTAGCCGATCACTATCTAATGGGAAGACTTGATATGAAAATTCGTAATAATTGGGGGGCCCTGAAGGAGATTTTATATTGAGACCCAAATTCTTCAAGGAACCAAAAGTTCATATACAAACATCATATTTTTATGTTCCATCTTGATAGCATAATAATAAATTGCCGACTGCCAGGTCCTGAAAATTATGACTGAGCAGCATCTGATAGACCCCACTGATTCATGTAAGGAACCCGAAGGGCCTCTATACAAGTCAATAAATAAGTATATAAAAGTGGCAAAACCTTTGCGTTCATCATTTCACTGGAGAAAATTAGTGTTGCACTTGGAACAGTTGTAGGACAATTTCCTTTAGGGTATGTGCACACGCTGTGGATCCGCAGCGTTTCTGCAGCTGTGGATCCGCAGCGGTTTCCCATGCATTTACAGCACCATGTAAAGCTATGGGAAATGAAATCCGCAGTGCACATGCTGCGGAAAAAAACACGCGGAAACGCAGCAGTTTATTTTCCGCAGCATGTCAATTCTTTGTGCGGATTCCGCTGCGGGTTTACACCGGCTCCAATAGAAATCTGCAGGTGAAAACCCACAGAGGAAACCGCAATAAAAACCGCGATAAATCCACAGTAAAAACCGCAGCAGTTTTGCACTGCGGATTTATCAAATCTGCTGCAGAAAATTCCGCAATGGAATCCGCAGCGTGTGCACAAGCCCTAATAATGCTAAAACATTTGGTTGCTGTTTACTGCAGGCTGTAAGTGAAGTCAGTTTGACTGCTGGTGACATCTAGTGGTCAACATGAATATTGCAGGGTTTCAAACAATGCTGTGATAAGAGAAATAGACTAGTAAGGATGAACTTACCATCGATAATCTCTTCTTTGACCTTATGTAACTCTCTAACAACTTCCTCTAGTATTTCCTTAAAAAAAACACAAACAAACATGTTAACAAATTACTTTAAAGGGCACCCTATAGAAGAAAAGTCATAAATATTTTCCTGGGGTAATCAATTTCCACTGAAAAATAAAAACCTATATAGAAATCTTTACATGTGATGTGATCTTTTATGATCTAAAATCCTGGAGTCACCCCCTTCAGTTTGGCACAATGGTACTTTAACTGTTGCGGGGTTCTTTAGACTAGATACCACTGTAACAAACCATAGCTGCAAAAAGTACTAGACCAGCACAGATTGTCAGCCTCTGCAGGAAATCAAGAATGTTTTAATTTGCTGAAAGCAAGCAGAGAGTGCAAATGGTGAGAAACTGAAGACATAAGGTGACAGAGGACGGCCACTGCTTGTACTCACTTGCTTCATTCGGTCAAAATCTAAGGCGTCCGTCGATACGTCATTGCTGCTATTTACAGGCTTCATCCTGTAAGAGTTAAAAATGATAATTATCAGATGTACTACACGTCTAATCAGTCTTCTATTCAGTACTTGTACCAGTGGTCTAGACAAAATATCAAGTACTCTGAGGGACAGGATTAGAAATTGCAGGGGTGCATTCCTCCAGAAACTGTGCCACCCCATGTTCATTGGTTGTCTTATATTACCGTTCAGCAACATGGAAGTGAATGCTGCTGAGTTGCAATACCAGATACAGCCTGTGGTCTGGCATGGTGCTATTCTTGAACAAGAACGGTCCTGTTTTTCAAATCCATGACACCCCACTTATAGCTCCACAATTCCCCAATGTTTTCTGGCAAGAATGGTGAATAGATCGCAGCAGAGGGAAGAAAAAAAAAAACATTCCCACAGGTCACAATGGATTGTATCCGATATTGGGATCCCCTATGACTTATTTCCACTGTGCAGACAGAGACGTAGAGGCTGGAGGTACATCATCTGGGAGCAATGGCCCTAAATAGAAGAGTATCTGCAATAGCGTCCCACGACCACATGGTACTGAGGAGCACCTGTGATGGTCGTCCACAACCACATGGTACAAAGGAGCACCTGTGATAGCGACTTCTGACCACATAGTACAGAGGAGCACTTGTGATAGCGGCCCACGACAACATGGTACAGAGGAGCACCTGTGATAGCGGCCCACGACAACATGGTACAGAGGAGCACCTGTGATAGCGGCCCACGACAACATGGTACAGAGGAGCACCTGTGATAGCGGCCCACGACAACATGGTACAGAGGAGCACCTGTGATAGCGGCCCCCAACCACATGGTACAGAGGAGCACCTGTGATAGCAGCCCACAACCACATGGTACAGAGGAGCACCTGTGATAGTGGCCCCCAACCACATGGTACAGAGGAGCACCTGTGATAGCGGCCCACAACCACATAGTACAGAGGAGCACCTGTGATAGCGGCCCATGACAACATGGTACAGAGGAGCACCTGTGATAGCGGCCCACAACCACATGGTACAGAGGAGCACCTGTGATAGTGGCCCACAACCACATGGTACAGAGGAGCACCTGCAATGGTTTCCCACAACCACATGGTACGGAGGAGCACCTGTGATAGCGGCCCACAACCACATGGTACAGAGGAGCACCTGTGATAGTGGCCCCCAACCACATGGTACAGAGGAGCACCTGTGATAGCGGCCCACAACCACATAGTACAGAGGAGCACCTGTGATAGTGGCCCACAACCACATGGTACAGAGGAGCACCTGCAATGGCTTCCAATGACCACATGGTACAGAGGAGCACCCGCGATAGCGGACCATGAACACATGGTACAGAGGAGCACCCGCGATAGCGGCACATGACCACATGGTACAGAGGAGCACCTGTGATAGTGGCCCATGACAACATGGTACACAGAGAAGCACCCGGATAGTGGCCCATGATCACATGGTACAGAGAAGCTCCTGAGATAGCGGCCCATGATCACATGGTACAGAGAAGCTCCTGAGATAGCGGCCCATTACACATGGTACAGAGGAGCACCTGTGATAGCGGCCCACGACCACATGGTACACAGAGAAGCACCCGGATAGTGGCCCATGATCACATGGTACAGAGAAGCTCCTGAGATAGCGGCCCATGATCACATGGTACAGAGAAGCTCCTGAGATAGCGGCCCATTACACATGGTACAGAGGAGAAGCTGTGATAGTGTCCCACGACCACATGGTACAGAGGAGCACCTGTGATAGCTGCCCATGACCACATGGTACCCGCGATAACGGTCCATGACCATGTAGGGAGGAGAGCTAAGTTAATGGTCTCTCCTGTGTGTCTGGGCCAGAACCATCGGGGCTGTCACCAGTGTTGCAGGGGGAAGAGATTACTGACTGGAGCAGTACAGGGCACTTGACTGATGGGTGCGGATCCGACTTAAATAGCAGTTTGAGCGGGAAGACAGGACACTTGGCGGGGACCAAGCTTGTGAGTAGTAAGACGGTTAACTCCCTCTTCACGGGCCCACGCCCGCTAGCTGTGCCTATATCCTCAGCTAGCCAGACTGCTAATGCATCCTCCCCTCAGCCCACAGAGACTTCCTCACCGGGTAGTGACCAGGATAGAGTACGGACCTTCGCTCCGCTCACAACTGTGGAGACACCTCTAAGTCCCATCCTTGAGGTGCCTGCTGACGACCGGCCTGTGGCTGTGTCCGCTGGACTCTGTGCTCCTACTGCGGCCTTGCTCACTGAACTCTCTGATTTTTCTTCTGTGCCGCCTACCATCGCCTCACCATGCGCACGGATCAGGAGATCGCGTGCCAAAGAACCCAGAGGATAAGTACATGTGGGGGTTGCCTGGTTGCTAGGGAACCCCCACATGTACTTATGCTGGCTAATGTAAATCATTCAGCTGCGGCGCTAAAAACTAAAACTCTGAGCACTAAAAAATACTCGGAGGACACCCGAGCATGCTCGGGAAATCTCGAGTACTGAGTATATTCACTCATCACTATTAAGAATGTGTCACTAAACGGTAAAATACATGTACACAGTGACTATACGAGAAGAATAGTGAGTGCAGCTCTGGAGTATAATACAGGATGTAACTCAGGATCAGTAATGTAATATATGTACACTGTGACTGCACCAGCAGAATAGTGAGTGCAGCTCTGGAGTATAATACAGGAGGTAACTCAGGATCAGTAATGTATGTACACAGTGACTGCACCAGCAGAATAGTGAGTGCAGCTCTGGAGTATAATACAGGATGTATCTCAGGATCAGTAATGTAATGTATGTACACAGTGATTGCACCAGAAGAATAGTGAGTGCAGCTCTGGAGTATAATACAGGATGTAACTCAGGATCAGTAATGTAATGTATGTACACAGTGACTGCGCCAGGAGAATAGTGAGTGCAGCTCTGGAGCATAATACAGGATGTAACTCAGGATCTGTAATATAATGTGTGTACACAGTGACTGCACCAGCAGAATAGTGAGTGCAGCTCTGGGGTATAATACAGGATGTAACTCAGGATCAGTAATGTAATGTATGTACACAGTGACTGCACCAGCAGAATACTGAGTGCATCTCTGGAGTATAATACAAGATGTAACTCAGGATCAGTAATGTAATGTATGTACACAGTGACTGCACCAGCAGAATAGTGAGTGCAGCTCTGGGGTATAATACAGGATGTAACTCAGGATCAGTAATGTAATGTATGTACACAGTGACTGCACCAGCAGAATAGTGAGTGCAGCTCTGGAGTATAATACATGATGTAGCTCGGGATCAGTAATGTAATGTATGCACACAGTGACTGCACCAGCAAAATAGTGAGGGCAGCTCTGGAGTATAATACAGGAGGTAACTCAGGATCAGTAGTGTAATGTATGTAAACAGTGACTGTATGAGCACAGTAGTGCATGCATCTCCTGAGTATAATACATGATGTAACTCTGGATTAGTGCAGGATCAGTAATGTATGTACACAGTGACTGCACCAGCAGAATAGTGAGTGCAGCTCTGGAGTATAGTACAGGATCGGTAATGTACTGTATATACACAGTGACTTTTCTGCAGATTATTTCTTTTGATATTTTGATGTTGGGGGTTTGGTTTACACTATCCAATACACTACGCATAAGACAAAAAATGCGATGATGCTACAACACAGACAACTACACTGACATATGTAGCACAGACAGGTGAAGGTGAGAGTCGGCACAGCACAAGATGATGGTGACATAGCTGTAGTTGGGGTTGGTATCTAGAGGTTGGCTGACATTGATGGGGCTCTTAGCTTCGAGGCTCTTCACCACTAGTGGAGTTCTATGACAATGGCATGAGGGCACAGCAATAGCGAGCACTACAGGATACAGTCCGAGTTCTGAGACTCCGGCTGGGGTGAGCACTCACCTGGACAGTAATGAGGGCACAGGCTTTTCCACTGAATTACTTCTTTCCCATGGTTTTTTACCCAAGTCTGTAATAAGATACCAGTATTAGATAACTGAGACAGGCAATGTTAGAATATCTGTCCATTTAGTGGAGGCTTTAAAGTGGATCTCCTCCAATTACCTCCTTATCATTTATAGGTACAAGAATCTGTGTAAGGCTGGAGTCACACCATCATATGGTATCCGATGCGATATTCTAATGACCCTATTATATTCTCATTCTACTGTCCTCCAAACCTCTCATACAGAGAGAATCAGAGCACAGCTACAGAGGAGGCGGAGAAATTAATTTCTCAGTCCCCTCTGCTGTCGGCGTATATCGCACTGTACTTGGGTGATATGCAAGTGCTGTGCGTTGTCACTCACACCCATAGATTTATGTGGGTGCGAGTGAGCCAAGAGAAAATAATCGCAGATCTGAGCTGCTCCATAGAGTAACACTGGGCCAAGTGCTATGCGATGTTTTATCACATAGCACTCTGCGGTGTTGTACGGTAGGATGACTTCGGCCTAAGGTAATCTAGAGATGGGCGAACCCGAACAGTCAAGTTTGACATCCGCACCGAACACCTACTTTTCGGGCACGAACACCGAACATGGACTAAACCAGGACACCACTTCTGATCGGTGGTGAAAATATCCCCACCGATCAAAGAGCAGCGGTTCCCACGCTGTAAGCGCTCAGCTGTGATTGGAGGTATAAAGTTTACCTCCGGTCACTGGGGTCAGCGGATGGGACTACAGCTCCCATCATCCGTTACCTGCTGTTGCTAATAACAGCGAGAGCAGGAGCGGCCGATTGGTGTATTCATTAGCCGGCTCCTGCACTGTAAATAAATAATTAAAATTATAAACCAGTGTGGGTTCGCTGTATTTTTGATAACCAGCCAGGCAAAACTCACAGCTGAGGTCTGCAACCCTCAGCTGTCAGCTTCAACAAGGCTGGTTATCAAGAATAGAGGGATCCCCATGCTGTTTTTTTAAATTGTTTAAATAAATAATCTTTTAAAAAAACGGCATCGGGTCCCCCCATTTTTGACAACCAGCCTTGCTAAAGCAGACAGCTGGGGGCTGGTATTCTCAGGCTGGGAAGGGGACATGGATATTGCCTCCCAGCCTAAAAATAGCAGCCCGCAGCTGCCCAGAAAAGGCAAAACTATTAGATGTGCCAATTCTGGTGCTTTGCCCGCCTCTTCCCAATTGCCCTGTAGCGGTGGCAAGTGGGGTTAATATTTATGGGGTTGATGTCACCTTTATATTGTCTGGTAACATCAAGCCCACGGCTTAGTAATGGAGAGGCGTCTCAGATGTCTATCATTACTAATCCTATAGTTGTATGGTAAAATTAAGACACAGCAAGAATAAAGTCCTTTATTAGAAATAAGACTAAACACAGTTTTACTACTTTATTTAAAAATGACAAACACAGGTATACTCAACTAACGCCTATTCCACCGAAGCCCTCATTCTCCTATAATAAAACAAAAATATTAAACAACAATATCCCTCACCTGTCCGTCAGTCTGTCCCACGTCGTAATCCATGTCTGGGGGATAAACAGTTTTCAATCTGAAGGGTTCCAGGATGCGACCATCCAGGCTGAGAACCACTGGTGACTGAGCTGCTGCGAGTGCAGCGTCAGTGGCCGGCGGTGACATCTTTGAGGTTAGCTCCGGTCACTGAGGTTGCTTTCCCTGCGAGGATGAACTGCCGTGACCTCGGGGAGATCTCCGCTAGCAACGTGAGAAAAATTCACCGAAGTCACGGCAGTTCTGAGCGGCATGGAACGCAGCCTCAGTGACAGGAGGTAACCTCGATGATGTCACTGCTGGTCACTGAAGCTGCGCTCGCAGCGTTTCAGTCACCAGTGGTTCTCAGCCTGAACAGTCACATCTTGCACCGTCCAGGTTGAAAACTATTTATCCAGACATGGATTACGGCGTGGGACAGAACGAAGGATAGGTGAGGGATATTGTTGTTTTTTATTTTTGTTTTATTACAGGAGAACGAGTACTTCAGTGGAATAGGCGTTAGGTGAGTATAACTGTGTTTATTTCTAAATAAAAAAGTAAAACTGTGTTTACTCTTATTTCTAATAAAGGACTTTATTCTTGCTGTGTCTTTATTTACTATATATTACTATAGGATTAGTAATGGATAGGTGTCTCAGACACCTCTCCATTAGTAATCTGTGGGCTTGATGTCACCTGACAATACAAAGATGACATCAACCCCACAAATATTAACCCCACTTGCCACCGCTACAGGGAAAGTGGAAAGAGCTGGGTAATGCACCAGAATTGGCGCATTTAATAAATGTGCCTTCTCTGGGTGGCTGCGGGCTGCTTTTTTCAGGCTGGGGTGGGGGCCAATATCCATAGCCCCTTACCAGCTTGAGAATACCAGGCCCCAGCTGTCTGCTTCTCCAAGGCTGGTTGTCAAAAATGGGGGGCCCATGCCCAGAGTGGGGACCCCTCTATTCTTGATAACAAGCCTTGTTAAAGCTGACAGCTGAGGGTTGCAGCCCCCAGCTGTGAGTTTTGCCTGGCTGGTTATAGAAAATACAGGGGAACCCATGCCGGTTTATTTTTTTAATTATTTTACAACGCAGGAGCAGGCTAACTAATACACCCATCAGTCGCTCTTGCTTTTGCTGTTATTAGGGGCAGCAGATGTCGGATGATGGGAGCTGTAGTCCCATCCGCTGACACCAGTGACCGGAGGTAAACTTTATACCTCCAATCACAGCTGAGCACTCACGCTGTCTTTTGACAGCGTGGGAACCGTGGCTCTCTGACTGGCGGGGATGATTTCACTGCTGATCAGAAGTGGTGTGCACATGACAGCGTGGCAAACACTGAATGTTCAGCCCCCCCCCCATTCAAATGAAAGGGGTTTGGGTACTGTTCTGGTACTCAAACTTTTTGTAACTATTCGGTCAGACCCGAACATCCAGGTGTCCGTCCATCTCTAGTAATAACTGAATGTTTTTGTAGCAGTCAGAGATTTGTTTTTCTAACATTGCTCCAACCACCCCTAGAGGGAGTTCACTGCATACAGTTTTATAACTGAGATCACTATATGAGCAGAATGCAATTAGGTCCCTCTAGTATTAGCTGCAGAAAGATAATACTAGAATTTAACCCCTTTACCCCCAAAGCTGTTTGCACTTTCATAACCAGGCCAAATTTTACAATTCTGACCAGTATCAGTTTTATGTGGTAATAACTCTGGAATGCTTCAACAGATCCCATTGATTCTGTGAGTTTTTAGTGACATATTGTACTTCATGATAGTTTTTTCTAGTAAGTTCTTCGATATGACTTGCGTTTGTGAGAAAAAAAAAACTTGCAAAAACTTTTACATTTTTTTGCCCTACATCAGAACGTTTTGTCACAAAACATAGTTAATAACATTTCCCACATGTCTACTTTACAGTAGCAATTTTTTTAAAACAATATTTTTTTATAGGAATTTATAAGGGTTAAAAGTTGACCAACGATTTTTTTCGTTACTAAACCATTTTTTTTTATGGACAATCTCACATTTGAAGTGACTTTGAAGGGCCTATATGACAAACAATACCCCAAAGTGACACCATTCTAAAAACTGCACCCCTTAAGGTGCTCAACACCTCATTCAATAAGCCTGTTAACCCTTCCGATGCTTCACAGGAATTTTTAGAATGTGGAAGGAAAAAATTAACACTTACATTTTTGTTTACAAAAATTTTACTTTAGACCCAATTTTTTTTTTTTTTTTTCACAAGGGTAACATGACCAAATGGACTCCAAAATGTGTTGTGTAATTTCTCCTGAGCATGCCAATACCCCATATGTGAGGGAAAAATACTGTTTAGGCGCATGGCAGGGCTCTGAAGGGAAACAGTTGAAATTCCCCCACAAGTGACACCATTTTGAAAATTAGACCGCTCAGGGAACTTATATGTATGGTGAGCACCTTGAACCCCCAGGTGCTTCTCAGAAGTTTATAACATTGAACCATGAAAATAAAAAAAAATCATGTTTTTCCCACAAAAAATGTTTTTTAGCATGATACAATTTGTTGCCCAATTTCTCCTGAGTTCAGCGATACTCTATAGGTGGATGAAAGCTACTTTTGCGCACAGTGCAAAGCTCAGAAGGGAAGAGGCGCCATATTGGAGTTCAGATTTTCCTGGACTGGTTTGAGTGTGCCATGTTATGCTGGCAGAGCCTTTGAGGTGCCAGAACAGCAGAACCCCCCACAAAACACCATTTTACAAACTATACCTCTCAATTGTTTCATCTAGGGGTGCAGTGATCATATTTACACAGAAGTTTATACCATTGAGCAGTGAAGAAAATAATTACATTTTTACCAGCAAAACTCTGTTTTGGCCCAAGATTTTACAATTTTAAACTGGGAAATGGGTAAAAATGGATCTACAATTGGTCCCACAATTTTGTCTGAACGTGGAAATACCCTATATGTGGCTGTAAAGGAATGCTTAGCCATACGGCAAGACTCAGGAGGGACGGAGCACTATTTGCCTCCTGGAGAGCAGATTTTGCTAGAATAGTTTGCGTACTTCATATACACAGCCCCTAAGTGCTAGAAGACCAGAATCCCCTCCCTCAAGTGACCCCATTTTGAAAATTATATACCTATGGAAATTTATCTACAGGTGTAGTGACGATTTTGACTCCATGTGTGTTTTCCAGAAACAAGCAGCTGTGGATGTTACTGAGTGACAATTGCAAACTGCCGTAGTGACCAGTTCATTGTAGTGACCAGTATGTTGTAATGACCATTGCATTTTGGCCAGCTCATGCTTCTGGAGACACGCACCCGTAAATTAGGCGGCTGTCATTGCTACAGAAATTCCAAATATATGTACGCTAAATTTGTTTTAGGCACACTAGGGCTCAGAAGGGAGGGGGGCATTTGGATTGGGGAGTGCAGAATATACAGAATTTATTTTGGGGAAGGGGTGAGGCGAGCAGCCATTTCACTTTTCCAGAGCCTTTGTGCTACCAGTAACATGGAAGCCCCCTATATTTCCAATGACTGATGATGGACTTGAGTGGGGACTTTTTTTGTGGATTGTGTTGATGCTTTTATTGGCAACATTTTACACAACATTTTGGATCACATTTATCCTGCGCTCTACAATGAGCTCTCCCTTTGGGGTTTCCATCTAAATCTCTGAGTGACGTGATTCAGATGAAACCCCCAAAGGATCCAATCGCTATAATGAGGCAGCAGAGTTACCTCAGTTTAGCAGTGTCCTTTTTTTCAGAAGTACACAAAACTGTGGCAGACTGCGCTTTTATACATGCCTAAAAAGACTGACACCGCTGGATCATAGGCCGGACAGCGTCCACAGTGTCTCTATCTACATTATTATAGGGAATGTTCCGCCAGTGGTTCCGTCTGAATCTCGCATTTCAGAGATTTACATGGAAACCACCCCAGTGTAAGCACTCAGCGCAGAGTGCAGGATAAATGTGCACTGAGTCTTACTGTGATCTTTGGGAGAAGAATGAACAAATCAACAGCAGGTAAAGAATTGGTTTTATATAAACTACAGAAAATGCACCTCCGCACTGCTGTAAAAGGCTGACCCCAAAAAACGCCAAACACCAAACCACAACCTTTTTGTGCTATACTGTGGCCAAAAGAATCCTCTATTTTACCAATGGGGTGCTGCGTCCAGAAAAACAAATGCAATGTCCATGGAAACAAAAAAAGAAAATATGGAGCACACGTACCCAGGTAAATCAGTCACCACTTTATTAGGACATCATACAAAACACAGCAGGGAGGGATGTGAACAAATACGGACAACGGCCGTTTCGTGCGTCAAGGCACTTCAACGGGTCCTGGGGCTGAGTGATCACCGGGAGGATTTTATAGCCCAATGCAGGCCACATACTCCTCCCCTCACCCAGCGTCACGGTGGGTGCAACCACCGCACATCAGAACATGAAATCTAGTGAAAATAAAACCACATATAAGATTAAAAACATTCTCTATGAGATAAGCCTAAGACAACATCAAACATAATTTACAATTAGCAACTTACAGGAAGACCGACATATCAATTTTCTCGTTTAAACCAAGGGGCCCTAACGCGCCTGCACGGAGTATCCACCTAGCTTCCCTGCGCAGAAGGAGTTGGTGCAGATCCCCACCTCCCTCCGGTAAGGAGACTTTTTCTAATCCCGCAAAGCGGAGCGTCTGGACGTTGCCAGCATGGTGAGTTTTGACATGTTCAATTAATCTGGGAACACCCTTGCCCGTCCTCACGGACCCGAAGTGCTCCCTGACTCTTACGAATAAAGGCCGGATTGTTACGATGATAGGTGGGAGTCCATACTGGAATACATATCTAAGTTGTCAATGAGTGAGCCTGGGAGACTGTCGCAATTTTATGTGATAAATAGGGCCTACAGGACACCTGACATGCTGTTTAAAGCCGGGCTGAGAGACGATTCTGGGTGCCCCAGGTGTTCCCAGTCTCAGGCTGGTATACTGCACATGTTGTGGCTGTGTCCCAGATTGTTCGCATACTGGGTTGTAGTGCTGAACCGGATAGGGGTGATTTATGGGTGTACGATTCCTAGGGATCCGGTGGTGTGTGTACTTGGGTACATGGAGGAAATCCTGACCGACGAAACTGCCAAAATGGCAATTGCTAGATTATTATTCATTGCAAGAAAGGTGATCACAAGGTATTGGATTAGGGAGGAACCTCCTACTAGACGGGAGTTTATCGCACAAGTGAATCTTATTGTCCAGCTCGAGAGAAGCATATATAATAAGAGGAATAGGATGGGATTTTTTCAAAAGCTGTGGCAGCCATGGCTGGATGGGAATAACTGAACGGCGGTGGTAAAATGATGCTAATAATAAATATGTATGTGCTGCTTAATATTTTCTTTCCAAGAGAATTGTATGATTGGAGTTGGTCGTTAAGGGGGGAGGGAGGGAAGCGAGGGGGTTTGTTTCTTGTAAAAATCAAAATATTGATGTATATTGTTATCTGAATGGATATTGTTGTATATCTTTTGTATAATAAAAAATATTTGGTTTAAAAGGCCGGATTGTTTTGCCAATGTAAAAAAATCCACACGGGCAAAAGATGACATATACAGTATACAGGGTTCTGCAAGATATAAAATCTCGTACCGTGTGCTGTATTTGACCAACTCTGACCTTATTGCCCGTGAGATGATACACACAGAAGTTACACCGTCCACATTTAAAATTACCTTTAGGGATATTGTCGGTCAACCAATTTTCTCGATCGGAAACAAACCGATTACGGACCAGACAATCCCTGATATTTTTGCTACGTCGACTGGCAAATAAAGGACCCCTATCTACCATTTCTTTCAGATCACCGTCCTGTCTGAGGATTTGCCAATTCTTGCGAATCGCAGCTCTGATTTGACTGTCAAGCGGTCCAAATTTAAAACAAAACGTGAATTTCTTCTCCTGTTTTTTTCTCTTCATCGATTGTAGATCTACCGCAACTGCTTTATCATGGGCACAATTCAATACCGCCTGTGGATACCCCCGTTTTCGGAATCTGTCAAATAACTCGATTGATTGCTGCTCGAACCCTGTAGGATCACTATTAATTCTTTTAACCCTAAGAAACTGGCTATAGGGTAAAGATCGTTTGGTGTACAGGGGGTGGGCACTATCAAAATGTAATAGGGAATTTGATGCAGAAGGTTTACGGTACACTTCTGTACATATCTTACCCTCCCATACTTGCAGCTTCACGTCAAGAAACACCAAACTAGAACCTCCAAAAAGTGAGGTGAACCCCATGTTCATGGTGTTGGACGTCCCCAGGTACCTCACAAAATCGGTGAAAGTATCCTGGTGCCCATCCCACACCATGAACATGTCGTCCACATACCTCGCATAAAGTTTTATATGCTTTAGAAACTGATTATTTGAGGAGTAAATGTATTCCTCCTCAAGCCTAGCAAGAAAAAGATTGGCCAGGGTGCATGCGACGGGGGCACCCATCGCGGTATCCACCGTCTGCATGTACCAAAGATTATCAAATTGAAAGCCATTGTGTTCCAAAATAAAAGAGAGGCCATGACAAATGAAATTAATGGTGTCAACCCCAGTGGGAGTGTACTCCAAAATCTTTCTGATCGTGTCCACCCCCAATTTTTGTGGGATTCTAGTATACAGACTTTCGATGTCTATAGAGATAAGGGAGAAGGTATCCTGCCACTCAAAGTCTCTTATTGTTTTCAAAAAATCCCCCGTGTCCTTAACGTAAGACGGAATATCTTGTAATAGAGGGCGCAACAACCAATCGATATAGGAAGATAAGGGCTCCGTTAAAGAACCCACCCCCGACACTATCGGGCATCCTGGGGGGGCTACCAAGGATTTGTGTAGTTTTGGTATATGATACCAGTGGGGCTTTCTAGGGAATTCTGGTAACAACTTTTCCGCTTGTTTTTGAGAAAGAACCCTTTTTTCCACATATTTCCTTAGGAGGGAACGCAATATGTTCTTAAATTTGATGGTGGGGTCCCCTTTTAATTTCATATATGTGCTCTCATCTGACAACTGACTCAATGCCTCTTTCTCATAGTATTCCCTAGGTAGCAACACCGTGTTTCCTCCTTTATCGGCCCCACGCACAATAGTATCAGACCACCCCTGTATTTCTTTTAACGCCCCCATTTCTTTTAACCGTAAATTCTCAGGAGGCTGTTTATATATTAACGCTTCCACGTCTTTTAACACCTGGATTTCAAAGATGTCTACAGGGTTCCCAGGGGATATCGGCGGCATATACATCGACTTAACTCCCCCAATAAAGGGTAATGTCGGTAGGTCCCGTCCTCCGACGGGGGTAGAACATGAATTGGTCAAATCAAGAAGTAGCTGCGCCTCCTCCTGTACATCGCCGAGTGGGTCCTCCGTGACAAAAAAGCCCAGGGGGCCCACATGGCAAGGCATCTCACCAGACTTGTACCGTAAACCTTCTGCATCAAATTCCCTATTACATTTTGATAGTGCCCACCCCCTGTACACCAAACGATCTTTACCCTATAGCCAGTTTCTTAGGGTTAAAAGAATTAATAGTGATCCTACAGGGTTCGAGCAGCAATCAATCGAGTTATTTGACAGATTCCGAAAACGGGGGTATCCACAGGCGGTATTGAATTGTGCCCATGATAAAGCAGTTGCGGTAGATCTACAATCGATGAAGAGAAAAAAACAGGAGAAGAAATTCACGTTTTGTTTTAAATTTGGACCGCTTGACAGTCAAATCAGAGCTGCTATTCGCAAGAATTGGCAAATCCTCAGACAGGACGGTGATCTGAAAGAAATGGTAGCTAGGGGTCCTTTATTTGCCAGTCGACGTAGCAAAAATATCAGGGATTGTCTGGTCCGTAATCGATTTGTTTCCGATCGAGAAAACTGGTTGACCGACAATATCCCTAAAGGTAATTTTAAATGTGGACGGTGTAACTTCTGTGTGTATCATCTCACGGGCAATAAGGTCAGAGTTGGTCAAATACAGCACACGGTACGAGATTTTATATCTTGCAGAACCCTGTATACTGTATATGTCATCTTTTGCCCGTGTGAATTTTTTTACATTGGCAAAACAATCCGGCCTTTATTCGTAAGAGTCAGGGAGCACTTCGGGTCCGTGAGGACGGGCAAGGGTGTTCCCAGATTAATTGAACATGTCAAAACTCACCATGCTGGCAACGTCCAGACGCTCCGCTTTGTGGGATTAGAAAAAGTCTCCTTACCGGAGGGAGGTGGGGATCTGCACCAACTCCTTCTGCGCAGGGAAGCTAGGTGGATACTCCGCGCAGGCGCGTTAGGGCCCCTTGGTTTAAACGAGAAAATTGATATGTCGGTCTTCCTGTAAGTTGCTAATTGTAAATTATGTTTGATGTTGTCTTAGGCTTATCTCATAGAGAATGTTTTTAATCTTATATGTGGTTTTATTTTCACTAGATTTCATGTTCTGATGTGCGGTGGTTGCACCCACCGTGACGCTGGGTGAGGGGAGGAGTATGTGGCCTGCATTGGGCTATAAAATCCTCCCGGTGATCACTCAGCCCCAGGACCCGTTGAAGTGCCTTGACGCACGAAACGGCCGTTGTCCGTATTTGTTCACATCCCTCCCCGCTGTGTTTTGTATGATGTCCTAATAAAGTGGTGACTGATTTACCTGGGTAAGTGCGCTCCATATTTTCTTTTTTAATTTCCATGAAGAATTGGTTTTATTTATTTTTTTATGCCGTTCCTCGTGTGATAAAAGTGATTAGGGGACTTTATTATTCAGATTGGTGTGATTCCAGATTTATATTCGATTTTTATGTTTGGCGGCTGTCGCACACTAAAGACTCTCTTTATTGCAAAAACTAATTTTGGTATCGCCATATTTTGAGCTATAATTTGTTCCATATTTTGTTAAACAGTCATATTATGGCTTGTTTTTGTAGGACGAGTTGACTTTTTTATTGGTACCATTTTCGGACACATGACATTTTTTCATGGCTTTTAAATTCTGATTTTTAGGAGACATAATAAACAAAAACCAGCAATTCAGGAATTTATATTTTTTCATGTCGTTCCTTGTGTGGTAAAATTGATAAGACATCTTTATTCTAAGAAAAAAATAATTATTTTTGTATCGCTTTATTCTGAGAGCTATAACTTTATTTTTCTGCTGATAGAGCTGCATGGTGGCTTGTTTTTTTACAGGACAAGATAATGTTTTCAGCGGTACCATTTTTATTTACTTTCATCTTTTTGATCGTGTTTTATTCCACTTTTTGTGCGGCGACATGATAAAGCATTTGTTTTTGCGTTTTTTGTGTGTGTGTGTTCACTAAAGGGATTAACTAGAGAAAGTTTTATAGGTCGGGTCGTTCTGGACACGGCGATGACAAATGTGTACTTTTTGTTTTTATTTTTTTTCATAAAAATATTTGTTTATGGGTGAAATACATTTTTTTAAAATTATTTTGTCATTTTTTTTATATTTTTACAATTTTTTCCCCACTTTTTTTTTCACCTTTTCCCAACTATGGGACTTTCACTTTTTTGCAGTCTCATCACATGTAAAGCATAGCAAAGCAGACTTGCTATATAACATGCTCTGAGCAACATCTAGCAAGTTTGCTAGCTCTGGTGATCCAGATGTTGTCATGACCATAGCGACGATCAACCCCTCACAATGATGACATGGGGGTGCTGATTGGATAGCAGAGGGGGCTCCCTCCCTCTGTCTGCATGCTGAATTCTGCAATCGATAGCAATCACAGTATTTAGGGGTTTAAAGTGCCTGGAGCGGTGCGGGCAGCGCTCCTTTACTGAGTGCCAGGTGTCACTGTGAGAATCAAGTGACACCCGGAGAATGATCGAGCACGCATGGCCTCTGTGTGTGCAAAATCTATCACCATGATGTATCCATACGTCCAAGGTCTGTAAGTACCAGGCGATCTGGAGGTATGAATACGTCTAAAGACATAAAGGGGTTAAAAAGTAACCGTTGTTTTAATTTTTATTTAATAAATCAATAATACATGTGAAAATAAGCAACTTTGTAACATATTTTAATAGAGAAATCTGCTTCTTTCCCTGTCAGAACTGATCAGTCATGAACAAAATTCTCACTTCTGAGGTAAAATCAGTACTCCGTGAAGACACCCATTACTGAGAGAAATGACAGTTGTTACGAATACAATTGTATGTGGATGGAACAGGGAGGAGCTAGACAGAGCTCCTCCTCCCCCTTCTATCTAGATAAAAGACGACAGCTGCTACTGATAGAATCTTACCTCAGTAATGGGAAAGTCTTGGGATAGGGGATGGCAGTTGGTGCTTAAAGTTCTATGGAGAACTGTTGTTTCAGGACAACTTAACGCAAATTGTATGTGTTCCTCTAGCTCAGGGGTGGGGAATCTTTTTTTCTGCCAAGGGCAATTTGATATTTATACCATCCTTTGGGGGCTGTACAAACTCCTCCCACAAAGTACATCCTGACTCTGGCACTGGTGTCAGGATGTAATCTTTCATTGCATGCCCTTCAGTGTTCAGTAGTGAGCACTGCATGTGTGCGCGAACAGAGCAAAAAGAAATTAATGAGCTGGTTGTAATCAAAATACACCTCCCTGCCCAAGAATGCGGTCCCTGAGAATCTGCCCGGGGGCCTGATAAATGGCCCTGGGGCCTGAGGTTACCCAACCCTGCTCTAGCTCCTCACTGCTTCCTTCTACATGGAATTTTATAAGCACCAACTGCAATCTCCTATCTCAGTAATATGGTATTCTGTCATCACTGAATACAGATTTTTGCACATAAATTGAGAATTAAAGATCAAGCCAAGAGGAGAAGGAAGCAAAGTTGTCATAAGATATATTCCAAAGTTGAATGTTTTCATGTGTACTACTGATATGATTTTTTTTTTTTAAATAAAATAAATAAAATGCTGGTTCCCCATTATATTTATGCCTATAGCAGGAGATTTGAAACTCTGAATCAAAAAATCAGAGGTCCCACCACTGACAAGATATGAGAAACTATGGTGAAATTAACAAGCATAGAATTAAGACACTGGCTATGTAATGATGGTGCTAACAGCTGCCAAAAACAGAGAACCAGACCTAAATTACTTATGAAAATAATATTTCCATGGGTCAGGACCATACGGAGCTGGTGTTAGGGGGAAGAGTGTGAGGATCCCATATATGTATATACATAATAGTGGTTGTATACCTGCAGAGTTCTGAGGTGTGGGACCCCGCGTGTTGGGAGAAGATGAGAGACTGGCATCTTCCTAAATATAAAGGATCATAATGATTAAAAAAACAATTCTCACAGCAGAATATCAGGCTGTAAGATGTAACTGGGATAATTTTATATACTGGCATTACATAGTGAAATATAGATAGTGTAATTGGGAGGTACGAAGGATTTATAGACACTCACGTTTTGGCATTCATCTTCTTTTTTGTCCCCAGGCTTTTCTGTCTGTGATGCTGCTTTTCTTCTGCAACACACAAATATTGTTGCTTAAGGAATATTACTACCATAATACTGCCCCTATGTACAAGAATCAAGCAACTATAATACTGCTCCTATGTACAAGAATATAACTACTATAATACTGCCCCCATGTACAAGAATATAACTACTATAATACTGCCCCCATGTACAAGAATATAACTACTATAATATTGCCCCTATGTACAAGAATATAACTACTATAATTCTGCCCCCTATGTGCAAGAAGATAACTACTATAATACTGCCCCTATGTACAAGAATAAAACAACCATAATACCGCTCCTATGTACAAGAATATAACTACTAAAATACTGCTCCTCTGTACAAGAATATAACTACTATAATACTGCTTCTATATAAAAGAATATAACTAATATAATTCTGCCCCTATATACAATAATATAACTACTATAATACTGCTCCTATGTACAAGAATATAACTGCTATAATACTGTCCCTATGTACAAGAATATAACTACTATAATACTGCCCCCATGTACAAGAATATAACTGCCATAATACTGTCCCTATGTGCAAGAAGATAACTACTATAATACTGCTCCTATGTACAAGAATATAACTACTATAATACTGCTCCTATGTGCAAGAATATACAGTAACTACTATAATACTGCTCCTATGTACAAGAATATAACTACTATAATACTGCTCCCTATATGTACAGGAATATAACTACTATAATACTGCTTCTATATACAAGAATATAACTACCATAATACAGCCCACTATGTACAAGAACATAACTACTATAATACTGCTCCTATGTACAGGAATATAACTGCTATAATACTGCCCCATGTACAAGAATATAACTACTATAATACTGCCCCATGTACAAGAAAATAACTACCGTATTTTCTGGTGTATAAGACGACTGAGCGTATAAGACGACCCCCAACTTTTCCATATAAAATATGGAATTTGGGATATGCCCGCTGTATAAGACGGGGGTCATGTTATACAGCGTGTGGTTCCCAGGGTCTGAAGGAGAGGAGACTCTCCTTCAGGTCCTGGGATCCATAGTCATGTAAAAAATAAAGAATAAAAATAAAAAATATGGATATACTCACCCCTCCGAGAAGCCTGGCTGTCACCGCTGCAAGCATCTCCCTCCGTTCCTAAGAATTGTAGAGCGAGAAAGACCTTCGATGACGTCACTGTCTTGTGATTGGTCCGTGACCGCTCATGTGACCGGTCACCTGACCGCGACGTCATCGAAGGTCTTTCTCCGTTTCTCGCTCTGCAATTAGGAATGGAGGCAGACGCTTGCAGCGGTGACAGCCAGGCTTCTCGGAGGGGTGAGTATATCCATATTTTTTATTTTTATTCTTTATTTTTTACATGAATACGGATCCCAGGGCCTGAAGGAGAGTTTCCTCTCCTTCAGTCCCTGGGAACCATCCAGGATCGCTCCCTGCACACGCGTACCCGGCGTATAAGACGACCCCCGACTTTTAGGACAATTTTTAGGGGTTAAAAAGTCGTCTTGTACGCCGGAAAATACGGTACTATAATTCTGCCCCCTATGTGCAAGAAGATAACTACTATAATACTGCCCCTATGTACAAGAATATAACTACCATAATACTGCTCCTATGTATAAGAATATAACTACTATAATACTGCTCCTATGTACAAGAATATAACACTAAAATACAGCTCCTATGTACAAGAATATAACTGCTATAATACTGCCCCATGCACAAGAATATAACTACTATAATACTGCTCCTATGTTCAAGAAGATAACTACTATAATACTGCTCCTATGTGCAAGAATATAACTACTATAATACTGCCCCTATGTACAAGAATAAAACTACTATAATACTGCTCCCTATGTGCAAGAATATAACTACTATAATACTGCTCACTATGCACAGGAATATAACTACTATAATACTGCTCCCTATATGTACAGGAATATAACTACTATAATACTGCTTCTATATACAAGAATATAACTACCATAATACAGCCCACTATGTACAAGAACATAACTACTATAATACTGCCCCATGTACAAGAATATAACTACCGTACTATAATACTGTCCCTATGTGCAAGAAGATAACTACTATAATACTGCTCCTATGTACAAGAATATAACTACTAAAATACTGCTCCTATGTACAAGTATATAACTACTATAATACTGCTCACTATGTACAAGAATATAACTACTATAATACTGCGTCCTATAAGTACAGGAATATAACTACTATAATACTGCTTCTATATACAAGAATATAACTACCATAATACAGCCCACTATGTACAAGAATATAACTACTATAATACTGCTCCTATGTACAAGAATATACCTACCATAATACTGCCCCTATTTACAAGAATATAACTACTATAATACTGCCCCCTATGTGCAAGAAGATAACTACTATAATACTGCTCCTATGTACAAGAATATAACTACCATAATACTGCTCCTATGTACAAGAATATACCTACCATAATACTGCCCTATTTACAAGAATATAACTACTATAATACTGCTCCTATGTACAAGAATATAACTACTATAATACTGCTCCCTATATGTACAGGAATATAACTACTATAATACTGCTTCTATATACAGGAATATAACTACCATAATACAGCCCACTATGTACAAGAATATAACTACTATAATACTGCTCCTATGTACAAGAATATAACTACTATAATACTGCCCCATGTACAAGAATATAACTACTATAATTCTGCCCCCTATGTGCAAGAAGATAACTACTAAAATACTGCCCCTATGTACAAGAATATAACTACCATAATACTGCTCCTATGTACAAGAATATAACTAATATAATTCTGCCCCTTTATACAATAATATAACTACTATAATACTGCTCCCATGTACAAGAATATAACACTAAAATACAATTCCTATGTACAAGAATATAACTGCTATAATACTGTCCCTATGTACAAGAATATAACTACTATAATACTGCCCCATGTACAAGAATATATTTACTATAATACTGTCCCTATGTGCAAGAAGATAACTACTATAATACTGCTTCTATGTACAAGAATATAACTACTAAAATACTGCTCACTATGTACAAGAATATAACTACTATAATACTGCTTCTATATACAGGAATATAACTACCATAATACAGCTCACTATGTACAAGAATATAACTACTATAATACTGCTCCTATGTACATGAATATACCTACCATAATACTGCCCCTATTTACAAGAATATAACTACTATAATACTGCTCCTATGTACAAGAATATAACTACTATAATACTGCTTCTATATAAAAGAATATAACTACTATAATACTGCTCACTATGTACAGGAATATAACTACTATAATACTGCTCCCTATATGTACAGGAATATAACTACTATAATACTGTTTCTATATACAGGAATATAACTACCATAATACAGCCCACTATGTACAAGAACATAACTACTATAATTCTGCCCCCTATGTACAATAATATAACTACTATAATACTGCTCCCATGTACAAGAATATAACACTAAAATACAGCTCCTATGTACAAGAATATAACTGCTATAATACTGTCCCTATGTACAAGAATATAACTACTATAATACTGCCCCCATGTACAAGAATATAACTGCTATAATACTGTCCCTATGTGCAAGAAGATAACTACTATAATACTGCTCCTATGTAAAAGAATATAACTACCATAATACTGTCCCTATGTACAAGAATATAACTACCATAATACTGCTCCTATGTGCAAGAATATACAGTAACTACTATAATACTGCTCCTATGTGCAAGAATATAACTACTATAATGCTGCCCCTATGTACAAGAATAAAACTACTATAATACTGTCCCCTATGCACATAGGGAGCAGTATTATAGTAGTTATATTCTTGTACATAGGGGCAGTATTATAGTAGTTTTATTCTTGTACATAGGGAGCAGTATTATAGTAGTTATATTCTTGCACATAGGAGCAGTATTACAGTAGTTATATTCTTGTGCAAGAATATAACTACTATAATACTGCCCTTAAGCACAAGAATAAAACTACTATAATACCGCCCCTATGTACAAGAATATAACTACTATAATACTGCCTCTATGTACAAGAATATAACTACTATAATACCGCCACTATTTACAAGAATATAACTACTATAATACTGTCCCTATGAACAAGAATAAAACTACCTGGTATTCTCAGCTCTCAAAAATTTGTCAAATCTATAGGATAAACAGTCAAAATCTGAAATGAGAATACCCTTTTAATGCATCACTAATTCTTAGAGTACTGAACCTTTTTGCCAGCAGTTTATTCATTTCCTCCATTAATCCTCCTCCTCCACTTCCACTGCTTGTTCGATTGGCATCAGTCTTGGAAGCTCCGCAGGGACTAGAACTTCCTGAACCATCTTCTGGCTTCAAGGAGAAAATATATTTAAAGAAAGAAAAAAAAAAGTTGATGGAAAAAAATGCCCTTGAGTGTCATGTTATTAGATTTTGCTCTCTGAATTTTATGCAACTTCCATTTCTCGGCCTAAAAGGTATACAGCGATTTCTCAAGATGATGAGGTTACAGGGAATGTAGATAAGTCTCACCCGTTGTACTTTCCTTAGTTTGGCACCGGCCAGAGCTGCTGCCAGCCCGGACGCTGGGCTATCTTCATATACTACCCCTTGGCTTCCTCCAGCTGGTAGTGGAGGGGCAGGTGGCGGCGTAGCTCCTGATGGCGGTAGAAGAACGGGTGGTGGCGGTGGTGGAGGTCCACTGGATGGAGCAGGTACTACCCCAACTGAAGCTACCATAGTTGTAGTAGAGAGATGGCCCGGAGGGACCATGGGACCTTCAAAAATAAAATAATTTCTTTATTAGGCAAGGGGATAACGACGGATCACTAAAGAACTGCTTATTGATGGTTTCCTTGTAGAAATGGGAGACTTTTGTTCTACAATGTAAAAGATAAAATGTAAAGAAAAACGTGAATGCTTGAGGAAAAATTCATTAAGAGATAGGTTAGCTTAGTGTATAGGCAATGTTAAAGCTGGGGCTTGAATATTTTAAAATGGGGTTGAAAATACTGTGAAATTTCTCTTTACTATAGTAAAAAATATACAATCTGTAGAGAAAAGTCTTATATCTATGAATTGGGAAAATAACCCTCATACCAGGGACAAGAGAGCAGACATGAATAGGCTTCAAGGTGATCTTTCGCTCAACATATGTAACTACTCGATTGGTGCTTTTGCATATTAACTACCCTAATTAGAAAGGTTAATGTAAGAATTACTGGACCTGCTCTGGCAGTGTGCACAGGTTAGGTAGTGACTCAAGTAGGAGACTGCATGAAGACACTACCATCATTTTTTCCTACCTGATGGGGTTTTCCATTTTCAGTAAAGTGGACCAGAGACTCTAAAATAAGAGCGGGTACTCGCCAGCTCCAGCTCGGTGTTTGGGCTGGAGTGGTGACATGACTGCTGTAGCTAATTACGGAGCTCAGCAGTTGTGCCCACGTAGAATGCACAAGCCCCTGAGATAAGCGATTAGCTGCAGCGGTGATGTGCGTCCTCAATGTGATGTCATCACTTCAGCGAAAACACTGAGATCCAAGCAGCAGCGGATAGCTGAGGCCGGAGGAGGGTGAATACTCGTTCTGTTGATTTTAGAGAATTTGGAGTTCACTTTCCCTGTAAGTGAAAAACCATTTTAAAGGACATGAGCATCATTAGGACATTATTTGAATGCATATACGTTTTGTCTAAAAATATTTTTGGAATAAGGTTTCATTCAAAATGCTGAACTATTTGTCTTCTACAGCCTCTATATATCAGTGTACATAGCAGACTTATGAATTGGCTACCAGAGAAACAGTCAGTGAGTTTATCTTATGGCAGGGTCTTATCTCTCTTCTGCTGAGATGAACTTTGATGTAGTCATAAATCTGCATAGAAGACAATTCAAAAGAAAGTGTTAAAGTGCATTCATACTGCATAATTTGCCAATAATCTTGCAGTCTAAATTGCCTATCAACCTTTGAACAAAAAAAGGTTGTGAAATTAATTTTTGGCTTGGTGAAAGATCACTGTTCTCGGAAGCACATCATCCTGTGTAAACAGAACCTGTGCTGCCGAGAGACGTGGCACCTTATGAGCCCTGAACGGCCTATTGCTGGTTGTTCTGTGCACATATTAAATGCAGTTTATTAAATGACCACTGATGGGCAGATACATAACACCGCTGATCACTTAATGTAAACGCACTCTTTCAATCCCTGAGAATCCCTGGAACAAGCTCACTGACTGATTTATTGATTACTTATTCTGCTAGGTACTGTGATATATAGAGGCTGTAAAAAAAAAAAAAAAAGTTTTTGATCAAAATTTAAGTATTTACCGTAATAAAGAAAAAGGCATGTTCCTTTTCACATATACTAGGGTCCACCATAATTTCAGTATTATTGACAGTAAGCTGTGCTGTTTATTATGTCAGCAGAAATAATTAAGAACCCAAAAAATGTAATGCAAATATGTTATAACAGTGTTGTCAGCCCTCATGAGTGATACTATGCCGTCCTAGCCTAACTTCTTGACTAATAGCTACAGAAACCTAAAGTCATGGGATCTCCGTTTTGTAATAAAATGTTCCCATTGTTGCGCCTTTGACATCTTAAACGTATGACTTGCAAATAAGTTAGTGACCCCCTACCCATCTCTATTTGTCATTATCATTCCGTTCCTTAGGTGGTCATGTTACACACTTCTAACAATTACTTTGGTTTTACTTTAGTGATCTTGACTCATATCATACTCCAATAACATCCAAAGCGCCTTGAAAATGTTGCTGGCTTCCTGTTGGCTCTAACAGACAAGCAATACGACTAGTGTCCAACATGGCACCATCTGGCATGCAAGCCCAGTCAGTGATCCTCTGCAGCTTTCCCCTGCTGTTTCACTTTATTCAGAGAGCATGACTCCGTATGGTAATTGCAAAAGATCACAAAACTATTTTTAGTGCTAAACATTACTACACCCTTCTGGGGGACCGGGCCCATCTATGTATTATTTGGTTGGCCAGGCATCTAATACCACATTTCCCTTGTTGTGACCGCTGCATGGAAACACATGACCGATTCTGTAGCCAGATCCTCAACAATTACTATGATTGCATATTGGGCTTCTATTTATGAAACCTGTTTGCATCCCCATTAAGCTTTGGACAGCTCTAACCAGCTTCTAGCAACAGCAGGATTTTCAATGCAGCTCTGGATGTAAAAAATATATATATACCTTATTCTAAAAATAAGTCAAGATATGTAAAAGGACGTCAGATTCTTCAAGGCAGGATCCTGTAACTATGGATCCCCTTTAAATGAGGGTTCAGAAAAAAAAAACAAGTGCATGCATTTCTGTGACTGGACATCAACACAAATCCCATGACATTTTCTGCTTATTGAGTGACTTGTACTTACTTAACTGGGAAATGGCGGATGTCATATAATGTGTAGTCCTCTTGGACAAATTCAGCTCAGATACAGCAGCATAAGGGGGAGGTAATGAAACAAAATGTGATGTGGACTGGTAAGATGGTTGAGAAGGTTGACAGGAGGTGTGGAAAGGTTGAGCAGAAGCATGAGTCAGAGTCCCAGCCGGGCTGGCAATGACTGGCAATTGAGGGAGGGGTACAGTTTCTAGGCAGGACAGAAAGGACCGGTCGTAGCTTTTAACTTTGGCTTTCTGAGAACTTAATGGAATCTGAGTTGAGTGTGGTTCATCTGCTTGGTCATCTGGCCCTATCTGATGAGGTAAGTTTGAGTTTTGGACCATTTTGTCAAGACCTCCTCTACTCCTCACGTTCTGGGCAGGAATCACGGGAAGAGTTGCTGGAATTGGGAGTTGTGGAGACACGTTCTGGTGAAGCACAGGTAAAGCCACAGAAGGAGACGAAGAGCGGGACGAAAAGGACACAGAGGGATGTTTTACAGACTGATGAGAAGTTAATGGAGAATGGGAATTTGGTGGTGGTGGGGATAGGGAAATTTGCTTGACGCTTCGGGATAGGGTCCCATTACTTGGCCAGATTGGAGAAAAGGCAGAAGCTTGGGATGCGGAAGACTCCAATCCAGACAGACTGTTAGACGGCAACTCTGGGGAATCGTTGCTTCTGTTAGAGGACTTTTGAGTGGATATATTACTAGGTTCAGGGACAGGAGATGCTGAAGAGATAGCTTTGGCGTAAGATGGTGGTGGGATAGTACCAGCGGAAGGAGATGTTCTGTAGTTATTGTAGTCAGGAGGAGGAGACTGGCAGTGGGTAGGGGAGGAAGATACGTTTATCTGAAGGGTGGAAACTAAAAAAAGAAAAAATAAAATGAAAAGAGCAAAATGGGCATTTATCAAGGGCAACAAATCAGGCAGAGGGTTTAGGAAAGCTGGCAGTGCGGGAGACAGATGGAAACGGAAAGTAAAAAATGATGGCTGCATGCACAGACTTTCATGGTTACAAATAAAATAAACAACAAGGGGTCCACGTTTCTAAGGATAGTAAAAATGCAGAAAATAGGGATTTTCCAATCTCAACAGAAATAACATTTTTGTATCTATTTCTGAAGAACATTGATGAGATTGACCAATTATTGGGACAATTTTGGCTCCCGAGTTGGTTCTTCATCAGCGTCTACTATGCTGACTGGTTGGTGCAATTCTAACAATCAAAATTTAATTTTGTAAATATAGAAATGCAACTAAAAATGAACTAAATGGTATCACTATGGGATGTAAAGAACATGGGGAAGATAATTGTGGGATGTTCTTTAACCATCTGCAGGGTGAGAACCTTATTTATTTTTGTTATCTGATGCTCTAGATGGTTTGTGGGATCAGTCTATGGGGACTGAGACTGGACGACCATCCCACACTGTTTGCCATTAGGGAATACAACATTAGACAGGTTTCTTAATGCTATAGTTTAACCCAAAGCATCAGGTGCCCAGCAACTGCTTACTCCAACCCCACCACTGTATAAATCCGAATGCAGTAAGCTATTTAATGGTGGCTGTAGCAGGGAGTTTAGGGCCCCTGTGCCATACCGTGCCACCACTGGAGATCTTTAGTAACCTCACCAATGTTCTTTAGTTCATATAGATACAAAGAAATACAATTCTGTTGGAAGTAAAACTTTTCTAAAGAAAAAAAAAGAAGAAAACCTTAAAGGCTATGAACTCCTTTTGCATGTCAATGTGAGTGCATTGTATGTATTCTGTGCAATGAAAAATGTCAGCATTTAGTTTTAATTAGTTTTTTTGTTTCTCTTCCACTGTCATGTAATAACATACACAGCAAGCTGCTTGATTCTGTTAAGCCTCAGTCACCACAACCACCTTCTTGTCTCTCTGTTCCAGAACCTCGCCTGCCGTTTCATTTGGTGTGAGATCTGAATGGCAGTCAATAGAGTAGGGAGATGGCCTGGAGACTGAGCTCTCAGGAAGCCGGCTATTCAGATTGATGCTGGACAGCATCGAGCAGCTTGCAGTGCGTTGTAAGACATGCATGCTGCTGAAACAAAAATGTCAAAATTAAAAACCAATTGCAGAAATATTTTACTACAGCTAATACACACAATACAATAAAGAAAACATGTAGAGGTGCCCATAGTCTGTAAGTACCTTCAATATAGCAGTGTCATATATCAGTAACCTCATTATATTTTTAAGGATCTTTATGCAGAACCAATACAGGCAAAACCCTGAGGCTGCAGAATTAAATGGGCAGTGTTTTCACATTTTTTAGTGTTTTCTTCATGTTAATAAATCATAACATATCAGACGGGCAAATAAGGACACTTAAGGCCTAATGCATGAAAGACTCACTCGTGCAGACACACCTCCACAGTCTCAGTTGCACATATGCAGAAGCACTACAAGAAGCAGCATTGCAATCTACAAAACCAGGTAGCTACTACAGCAAAGAAGGATACGAAGTTACCGGAGCCACTTAAAGCCATATTCCACTCAACATCTGAAAAATTCTGGTGTATTTCTCCCTATATCTCGCTCAGAGGTACAGGAAGCTTAACTACATGGAGCTATTTGTAGAGTCCTCAAACTATAAGCTGTGACATGGCTGGAGAGCTGTGCTCACTAAATTGGTGCCGGAAAGATATCCACTTAGTGCACTGGTCTCCACACCCTGCAAAGGTGAGTCTGGAGGATTAATATCATGGGAGTTACCATGTGACTGTAATACTAAACTTGGATTAAAAATGGTTCTCTTCTTCCTAAAGCAGTGCCACACTTGTTTACAGGTTGTGTGCGGTATTGCAGGTAGCCTCCGTTCATTTCAATGGAACTGCAATACCAGATGCAACCTGAAGACACTTGTGGCGCAGTGTTAGGAATAGACTTCATGTTTTTTTTCTATTCCTGGGTAGCCCATATTTCCCCATAGTTACACTACAAATTTTCTAGCTTTTCTCTTTCACTGAAGAATACAATTTAGTGATCTCAGCGGCACTTGTAACTGCAGCTGGTAACACGGCTTGTACATTTGGGGGCTGTAAAGTCAGTATTAGAGGTGCTGCTCCGCTATAATTGCTACATGAAAAGACACATTTTTCATTTTTTTTTGTGAAATGCTTCGGGGACATTTTCCTTGAGAAATTTTCTGGGACTACATCAGAGATTTCATAAAACAATCCCAGTCACGTACAACAGGAAAGGGAAGGAAATAACACTGCCCTGACATAAAGCAGCATCACAGTGTGATACCTCCACCGGAGGGAGACCGAAATACAAGGGAGAGGAAGAGCGATTGTCTGCCAATGTATCTAAGCCTTTCACGTAAGATACTGCCTACTGAGCTGCTGTATGTATGCTTATTGTGTGATACGCTCTCATGAACCTATGTATCCAAGCCTCTGGTGTGTGAGAGTCCACTGAGCTGCAGTATCCAAGCCTATCCAATATGATACGGTCTACCGAGCTGATGTATCTAAGTCTATCAAGCAATTGCTGCTGCTGAGCAAAATAGCTAAGCCTCATGTGTTGTGATACCGCCTGCTGATTGAATGTACCTAAGCAGACCATGTAAGATTCTTTTTCCTACGCTGTTGTAGCTAATCCTTTTGTGTGATAGTCTATAGAAGTGGTGGATCCAAGCACCGCTTATGTGCTGCCATCTACAAAGCATTATATCTAAGCCTATATGCAGTGCGGCGATGCAGTGTAAAGCATTGGGGGCTTTTGATCAGGTCTACACCAGATTCTAGGGGATGCTAGAATAATCATCCTGAAATGAAGCACTTAGTCTACTTCCAAGCAGACGGAGGTCCCCATCAAGGTTTCCAACTAAACTTGCCCCTTTAAAGGGCAGGTTACAGAAGATTAGCATGCAACTGAGCATAAGGCCTATCACATTTCTTTTATGTTCACGTCTGAAACTACACTAAAGTGATTTAAAGTATCCGAAAAGTTGGCCAACGGTCTATGCAGATTTGGGGCTAGATTCATCAAGGAGTTTTTTTTCACCAGAATTCTGACTTAAAACTGATTGAAAAGTTGAAATAATGTTTGTGGAATTCTGAGGATGAAATGCCATCTTAAATGAATCCTCAAAAACACAATAGCCCTGATTTATCATTTCTTTTTGGGGGGTTTTAAGTGCCGGTAACTTTTTTTTTTTTTTTCTGTTGACATTTGTTGTGTATTTTTTTGTCCTGCCATATTATTTAAAATTGTGCATGGGGATTGGTTTTACACAAAATCAAAGTGCTTTTTTTGTCTTTGATTTTTTTTTTCCAAGCAATAAATTACACCATCCTTTTAAATGTCACACGTTAGTCTTGAACTGCACCAAAAACAAGATACGGTACTGGGCACTGCAGTACAATGGCACAAAAATAGGCTACAACCTTGGCATAAGGAGCACTGCACCCACATTATTGAACAAAAAGAGGAAAATGATAAAAGTAAGGAAAAATGGCTTAAGAAAAAAAAGACTGAAATGAAATAATAAGGTGTAAACATAATTGCTGCTTTTTTCCTGTAGTCAAAATGGTTCTAAAATAAGGATGAATCAGGGCTATGGTAGCGTGAGCACCATCACTGGTAAGGGTCTGTTCCCACAAGTACAAAGTATGTCATCATTTACTCAAAACACACCAACTTAAAAATAAATAAATCCATCCATTCATGTCACATGACTCATATATCCAAGATGGGATACAGATATATTTTTCTTTGATCTTGCAAACTTGATATTTCGGAACACATTAATATTCATTAACTAGGATAAATATTCAAGCAGATTAAAGGGGCGTCAACCTAACAGCATTCTATTAATTCAGTTAGCGGTTAAAAGGCACAGAAAATGCAACATTCACACACAGTTCATTGATCACACTTGCCTGTAGTCGATGTCCTCCTTTCCAGGGTCTCTTGTCGCTGCTGTGCTTCCATTATTTGCCTACAAAGTAATAAAAGGATCACATTTAATTGTGTGCACTGCCTGGGTTCTACCACTAGATGTCCTGCTCCATGCACTGTGTGCTTAAAGGGAACCTGTCACCCCCAAAATCAAAGATGAGCTAAGCCCATCGGCATCAGGGGTTTATCTACAGAATGCTGTAGATAAGCCCCTGATGCCGGTGGGCTTAGCTCATCTGCCATTTTGGGGGTGACAGGTTCCCTTTAACAGGTAAGAGGATGATCCATCTTCCAGGTAATAGGTTATACAGGTGCTTCTCACAAAATTAGAATATCAACAAAAGCTTAATTTATTTCAGTTCTTCAATACAAAAAGTGAAACTCATGTATTATATAGAGTCATTACAAACAGATTGATCTATTTCACGTGTTTATTTCTGTTAATGTTGAGGATTATGGCTTACAGCCAATGAAAACCCAAAAGTAATTATCTCAGTAAATTAGAATACTTTATAACACCAGCTTGAAAATGATTTTAAAATCCGAAATGTTGGCCTACTGAAATGTATGTTCAGTAAATGCACTCAATACTTGATCGGCGCTCCTTTGGCATTAATGTAGTGCTAAGATGTTAATGGCTATCAGGAATCCGTATTGGTAGCAACACCTTGACCACATAGTTCCTTTATCAATCTTTAGTGGGAAAGCGTATGTGCATAGTATCATCCAATTACTGCATAGTTACGTTATCCATGTTTAGTGATAAATGTTGTATTTATAGTATGGTAAAATATTTGGTACCAGGAGAGCCTTTAGCATATTTTATCCGGTGATGTATTTGTCTGATGTTGACGGACGTCTGAAGAGTTAGCCACGCTGCCAGAGGGATACTATATCGGACAAATAGAACTTAGTAGGGCTCGTACTATATTGGACAAATAGAACTTGGTAGGGCTTGTGTAATACTTGGTTACGCAAGCATTTGTTTCTAAACAAGATATAAGTTGGGGAAGACTTCAGCTAAGACAGAAGCCCTGTTAACTTGTGGACTAAAAATGGGACGCCCGTGACGCCACAGTGTGGATCCCAGGAATTTCTCTGTCTTCACTGTGCTGCTTCTCACAGCTGATGTTCCCGGAGAGATGATGTGCTACTCCTGGTGAAGTTTTTCCTATGTAGTGTGCAATGTAAGTACTTTACCTTTGTGATTTATATTATGCAAAAGTGTACACAATATCACACTATTTCCTATTTTCTGTAATCATTTAATTATTATAATAAAATTAATCGTCTTCTTTAAAGCCGTATCCGACACCTTTGAATACTTGGCAAAACAATCAATTACTGCATCAATGCAGCGTGGCATGTAGGCGATCAGCCTGTGGCACTGCTGAGTATTATGAAAGCAACCTGGGCTACCATAACATGCCTTCAGCTAGTCTGTATTGATGGGTCTGATGTATCTCATCTTCCTCTTGACAATACCCCAGAGATTCTCTGTAGGGTTAAGGTCAGGTGAGTTGGCTGGCCAATCAAGCACAGTGATGCTGTTGATTTTAAACCAGGTATTGGTACTTTTGGCAGTGTGGACAGGTGCCATGTCCTGCTGGAGAATGAAATTTCTATTTCCAAAAAGCTTCTCGGCAGAGGGAAGCATGAAGTGCTCTAAAATGTCCTGGTAGATGGCTGCCCTGACTTTGGTGTTGATAAAACACAGTGGACCTACACCAGCAGATGACATGATTCCCCAAACATAACTGATTGTAGAAACTTCGCACTAGATCTAAAGAAGCTTGGATGGTGGCCTCTCCACTATTCCCCTAGATTCTTGGACCTTGATTTTCAAATGAAATGAAAAGTTTACTTTCATCTGAAAACAACACCTTGGACCACTGAGCAACAGTCCAGTTCTTTTTCTCCTTGACCAAGGTAAGATGCTTCTGGCATTGTCTATTGGTCATGAGTGGCTTGACACAAGGAATACAACACTTGTGGCCCATGTCCTGGATACGTCTGTGTGTGGTGGCTCATGAAGCAATGACTCCAGCAGCAGTCAAATCCTTGTGAATCTCCCCCAAATTTTTGAATGGCCTTTTCTTAACAATCCTTTCAAGGCTGCGATTATCCCGGTTGCTTGTGCACCTTTTTCTACCACACTTTTTCCTTCCACTCAACTTTCCATTAATATGCTTGGATACAGCACTCTGTGAACAACCAGCTTATTTAACAATGAACTTTTGTGGCTTACCCTCCTTGTGAAGTGAGTCAGTGACTGCCTTCTGGACATTTGTCAAGTCAGCAGTCTTCCCCATGATTGTGGAGTGTCATGCCGCTGCCGCTCCCCGTGCCCTGTCATACTTACCTGTCCTCGGCGTCCCGGCGCGGCTCCTCTGCTGCAGCGTCTTCACTCCAGCGCTCGCTCCCGGCTTCTGCTGCTCGTCGGGTGCGCATGCACGCCGCATTCGGCTCTGCGTGTGCGCACCTCTAGTTCCCCTGCTGGCGCTCCTTCCTGTCCTCTCCATCATCCTGGAGGGCTGTAACCTGGAAGTGGTCTCCGCGCTGGTATGTAAACTGCTTCCTGCCGCCACTCTGTGCCTGAGGTTCATTTGTGCTATCAAGTGCTCCTGGCCGCCCGTGGTCTCTGTGCGTTCCTTGCCCTCTGACCTTGTGTCTCTTCTTTTCTCTGCAGTGCCTTGCCTGTTTCCTGTGTCCCTGCCGTGTTTCCATCAGTTCCTGTTTCTCTGCAGTACCTTGCCTGCTCCTGTGTCCCTGCCTTGCTCCCGTCAGTCCCTGTGTCACTGTAGTATTCCTGCCAGTCCCTGTGTTACTGTAGTGTTTCTATCAGTCCCTTCGTCTCTGTAGTACCTTGCCAGTCCCTAAGTCTCTGCCTTGTTCCTGTCTGTCCCTGTGTGGCTGCAGTGTTCCCGCCAGGCTTTTGTCTCAGTCATACCCGCCAGTTCTGTGTCTCTGCAGTTCCCACCTATCCTGAGTTCCTGCCACCATCGCCAGCCCGTTATCTTCCCCTTTTTCCGTCTTGATCCTCCAGCTTCCGTGGCGATAGTCGCCGTCGCGGTCCAGAGGGTCCACTTTTCGTTTTTATTTACGAATCGTCACATGGAGCCTACTGAAACAGACTAAGGGACTTTTTTAAGCGCTTAGGAAGCCTTTGCAGGTGTTTTTGTTAAAGGGAACCTGTCATCCCCAAAATGGCTGGTGAGGTAAGCTCATCGGCATCAGGGGCTTATCTACAGCATTCTGTAATGCTGTAGATAAGCCCCCAATGTTACCTGAAAGAGGAGAAAAAGACATTAGATTATACTCACCCAGGGGCGGTCCCGCTGCCGTCTGGTCAAATGGGCGTCTCAGCTCTGCTCCGACGCCTCCCATGTTCATTCCATGACGTCCTCTTCGGGTCTTTACGCCGCGGCTCCGGCACAGGCGTACTTTGTCTGCCCTGTTCAGGGCAGAGCAAAGTACTGCAGTACACAGGCGCCGGAAAGGTCAGAGAGGCCCGGCGCCTGCGCACTGCAGTACTTTGCTCTGACCGCACCGGGACCGCCCCTGGGTGAGTATAATCTAACCTCTTTTTCTCCTCTTTCAGGTAACATCGGGGGCTTATCTACAGCATTACAGAATGCTGTAGATAAGCCCCTGATGCCGGTGAGCTTACTTCACCAGCCATTTTGGGGGTGACAGGTTCCCTTTAATTATTCTAATTTAATGAGATAATGACTTTGGGGTTTTCATTGACTGTAAGCCATAATCATCAACATTAACAGAAATAAACACGTGAAATAGATCACTTAGTAATGACTCTATATAATGAGTTTCACTTTTTGTAATGAAGAACTGAAATAAATTGACTTTTTCATGATATTCTAATTTTGTGAGAAGCACCTGTAGATGCCAATGAAGGGCAATGTATTAACCCCTTAACGACCGCCGATACACCTTTTCAAGCCGGCCATTAAAGGTACTTAAACCTATGGAAGACCCCAGAGAAAATGATTCGGGTCAGACCCTGGTTTTGCGATCGCTGCTATTAACCATATAGCGGCGACCACAAAAAAAAAAAAGTCCGATGTGCCATTTAATTTTTCTCTACTCTGATGTGATCGCACAACAAGAGGAGAGAGAAATAGGGTTTACGATCCCCGCCCGGTACCTCCCGGTGCTCCTCAGCCCTCCTGCTTTCCCCCATGGGCACCGCCATCTTCCGGGAAAAAAATGGTGGGCGCATGCGCAGTGCGCCCGCTGAGATCTGCCGGCTAGCACCTGGCAACAATAGGAAGATTTTTCCTATTGGTTCATTTTGGTCACTGTGATAGGGTCTATAACAGTGATCAAAATTAAAAAAAATAGTAAATAAACCCCCCGTTTATCACCCCCTTAGTTAGGGAAAAATAATAAAATAAAGAAAATGTATTTATTTCCATTTTCCAAGTAGGGTTACAGTTGGGCTAAAGTGAGTTGGGCTAAAATTAGAGTTAGGGTTAGGGTTGGGGCTAAAGTTAGGGTTAGGGATGGGGCTAAAGTTAGGGTTGGAGTTTGGATTAGGGTTAGGGATTGGATTAGGGTTAGGATTGGGATTAGAGTTAGGTTTGGGGTTAGGGGTGTGTTGGGATTAGGGTTATGTTTGTGGTTAGGCTTATGGTTAGGGTTGGGATTAGGTTTAGGGGTGTGTTGGGGTTAGGGTTGTGATTAGGGTTCTGGTTAGGGTTGGGATTAGGGTTAGGGGTGTGTTCGGGTTAGGGTTGGAGTTAGAATTGGGGGGTTTCCACTGTTTAGGTACATCAGGGGTTCTCCAAACGCGACATGGCTCCACCATTGATTCCAGCCAATTTTGCATTCAAAAAGTCAAATGGTGCTCCATCCCTTCTGAGCTCTGCCGTGCGCCCAAACAGTGGTTTACCCCCACATATGGGGCATCAGCGTACTCAGGACAAATTGGACAACAACTTTTGGGGTCCAGTTTCTCCTGCTACCCTTGGGAAAATAAAAAAAAATTGGAGGCTTAAAAAATCATTTTTGTGGAAAAAAAAGTTTTTTATTTTCACGGCTCTGCATTATAAACTTCTGTGAAGCACCTGTGCTCACCACACATCTAGATAAGCTCCTTTGGGGGGATCTAGTTTCCAAAATGGAGCCACTTGTGGGGGGTTTCTACTGTTTAGGCACATCAAGGGCTCTGCAAACACAACATGACGCCCGTAGACCATTCCATCAAAGTCTGCATTCCAAAAACATCACTACTTCCCTACCGAGCCCCGAAGTGTGCCCAAACAGTGGTCCCCCCCACATATGGGATATCGGTGTACTCAGGACAAACTGGACAAAAACGTTTTGGGTCCAATTTCTCCTGTTACCCTTGTGAAAATAAAAATTTGGGGGAGAAAAGATAATTTTTGTGGAAAAAATACAATTTTTTATTTTCACGGCTCTACGTTATAAACTTCTCTGAAGCACTTGGGGGTTCAAAGTGCTCACCACACATCTACATAAGTTCCTTAAGGAGTCTACTTTCCAAAATGGGGTTACTTGTGGGGGGTTTCCACTGTTTAGGCACATCAGGGGCTCTCCAAACGCGACATGGCGTCCGATCTTAATTCCAGCTAATTCTGCATTGAAAAAGTCAAATGGCGCTCCTTCCCTTCCAAGCTCTGCCGTGCGCCCAAACAGTGGTTTACCCCCACATATGGGGTATCGACGTATTCAGGAGAAATTGCACAACAAATTTTGTGGTTTATTTTCTCTTTTTACACTTGTGAAAATAAGAAAAAATTGGTTCTGAAGTAAAATGTTTGTAAAAAAAAAAAAAAGTTGAATTAATTTTTTCCTTCCATATTGCTTCAGTTCCTGTGAAGCACGTAAAGGGTTAATAAACTTCTTGAATGTGGTTATAAACACCTTGAGGGGTGTAGTTTTTAGAATGGTGTCACTTTTGGGTATTTTCTGTCATGTACACCCCCTCAAAGTGACTTTAAATGTGAAATGGTCCCTAAAAAAATGGTTTTGTAAATTTTGTTGTAAAAATGAGAAATCGCTGGTCAACTTTTAACCCTTATAACTTCCTAAACAAAAAAAAATTTTGGATCCAAAATTGTTCTGATATAAAGTAGACATGTGAGAAATGTTATTTATTAACTATTTTGTGTGACATATCTCAGAATCAGCGGGATCCGTTAAAGTGTTCCAAAGTTATAACCTCATAAAGAGACAGTGGTCAGAATTGTAAAAATTGGCCCGGTCGTTAAGCTGCAAATTAGCTCTGTCACTAAGGGGTTAAAGAATAAAGGTACCGTCACATTAAGCGACGCTGAAGCGATATAGACAACGATGCCGATCGCTGCAGCGTCGCTGTTTCGTCATTGTGTGGTCGCTGGAGAGCTGTCACACAGACAGCTCTCCAGCGACCAACGATGCCGAAGTCCCCGGGTAACCAGGGTAAACATCGGGTTACTAAGCGCAGGGCCGCACTTAGTAACCCGATGTTTACCCTGGTTACCAGTGCAAATGTAAAAAAAAACAAACACTACATACTTACATTCCGGTGTCTGCCGCGTCCCCCGGCGTCCGCTTCCCTGCACTGTGTAAGCGCCGGCCCTAAAGCAGAGCGGTGACGTCACCGCTGTGCTCTGCTTTACGGCCGGCACTGACACATTCAGTGCAGGAAGCTCTGAGCAGCAGCGCGGACGCCGGGGGACCTGACGGACATCAGAAGGTGAGTATGTACTGTTTTTTTTTTTACTTTTACAATGGTAACCAGGGTAAATATCGGGTTACTAAGCGCGGCCCTGCGCTTAGTAACCCGATATTTACCCTTGTTACCATTGTAAAACATTGCTGGCATCGTTGCTTTGGCTGTCAAACACAACGATACACGCCGATCTGACGACCAAATAAAGTTCTGGCCTTCTAGCTCCGACCAACGATATCACAGCAGGATCCAGATCGCTGCTGCGTGTCAAACACAACGATATCGCTATCCAGGACGCTGCAACGTCACGGATCGCTATCGTTATCGTTGTAAAGTCGCTCAGTGTGAAGGTACCTTAAGTTATACTTTGCAATTAAGTGAAAACATAGAGCTTGGCCTCCAGACTCAGGCTGGCAAAAACCATGTCTTAGGGTATGTGTCCATGGTCAGGATGGGCGGCGGTATCGCCGCAGCGGCGAAGCCGCTCGACGCTAAGCCCCGCCCCCTTTCTGGGACGCGATCATGCCGGATGTGTACAGTACACATCCGGGATCATCGCACCCCTCGCCATAGGGCACTGTGATATTACCTGCGGCGACGCAGCGTCGCCGCAGGTAGCACGGACATGCTGCGATCTGAAAAGGCGCGCAGCATGTCCGGAGTCGCAGGCTTTTCAGGATTTTCAAAAAATCCCCTCCACTATGCTGGAACATCTGGACGCTGCGTGTTTGACGCTGCAGCGTCAAACAAGCAGCATTTACTTACCGTGGACACACGGCCTCAGGCACAGTTAATGCGTACCTGCTCATTAACACCCTGTGTGATGAGTGGTATTTGTGCAGCAATATTAATGCAGGTGTGATCTAGAATTCAACAAAAATGAAAAAAATAAAATATTTTTGTGATAGAAATAGATATATTCCCTTTAAATTCTCATAAAGGATCAGTGTAAAGGGATGTTGCTTGTGCATTGCAACTGTGTATGTAGGTGGAATTAAACACATAGCTAAACCTCAGGAGAATCTAAATTTAAGGTGTTAAAACCCATTTGTCATCTGGTTTCCGGAGAGCGTGTTGTATTTTAGGGAAGAATTATCACCAGTTTGTTTTCTTGTGGCAGCTGAAGAACAGAGCTGGATCTTAAGGCCCCGTCTCACTAAGCGATTTACCAACGATCACGACCAGCGATACGACCTGGCCGTGATCGTTGGTAAGTCGCTGTGTGGTCGCTGGGGAGCTGTCACACAGACAGCTCTCTCCAGCGACCAACGATCAGGGGAACGACTTCGGCATCGTTGAAACTGTCTTCAACGATGCCGAAGTCCCCCTGCAGCACCCGGGTAACCAGGGTAAACATCGGGTTACTAAGCGCAGGGCCGCGCTTAGTAACCCGATGTTTACCCTGGTTACCAAAAAAAACAAACAGTACATACTCGCCTTTCGGTGTCCAGGTCCCTTGCCGTCTGCTTCCTGCTCTGACTGAGCCGCCGTACAGTGAGAGCACAGCGCAGCAGTGACGTCACTGCTGTGCTCTCACTTCTCACTGTACGGCCGGATCTCAGTGAGAGCAGGAAGCAGACGGCAAGGGACCTGACGGACATCAGAAGGCGAGTATGTACTGTTTGTTTTTTTTTACATTTACGCTGGTAACCAGGGTAAACATCGGGTTACTAAGCGCGGCCCTGCGCTTAGTAACCCGATGTTTACCCTGGTTACCAGTGAAGACATCGCTGGATCGGTGTCACACACACCGATTCAGCGATGTCAGCGGGGCCTCAACGACCAAAAAAAGGTCCAGGCCATTCCGACACGACCAGCGATCTCGCAGCAGGGGCCTGATCGCTGGTACGTGTCACACATAGCGAGATCGCTATGGAGGTCGCTGTTGCGTCACAAAACTAGTGACTCAGCAGCGATCTCGCTAGCGATCTCGCTATGTGAGACGGGGCCTTTAAGGGGGCTGACCAGGATTTGCACTCTTGTTTTTGGCTTATATCTGGACCTCCACTGTGTTATATGTAAAGGCCCCGTCTCACATAGCGAGATCGCTAGCGAGATCGCTGCTGAGTCACTAGTTTTGTGACGCAACAGCGACCTCCATAGCGATCTCGCTATGTGTGACACGTACCAGCGATCAGGCCCCTGCTGCGAGATCGCTGGTCGTGTCGGAATGGCCTGGACCTTTTTTTGGTCGTTGAGGCCCCGCTGACATCGCTGAATCGGTGTGTGTGACACCGATCCAGCGATGTCTTCACTGGTAACCAGGGTAAACATCGGGTTACTAAGCGCAGGGCCGCGCTTAGTAACCCGATGTTTACCCTGGTTACCAGCGTAAATGTAAAAAAAAACAAACAGTACATACTCGCCTTCTGATGTCCGTCAGGTCCCTTGCCGTCTGCTTCCTGCTCTCACTGAGATCCGGCCGTACAGTGAGAAGTGAGAGCACAGCAGTGACGTCACTGCTGCGCTGTGCTCTCACTGTACGGCGGCTCAGTCAGAGCAGGAAGCAGACGGCAAGGGACCTGGACACCGAAAGGCGAGTATGTACTGTTTGTTTTTTTTGGTAACCAGGGTAAACATCGGGTTACTAAGCGCGGCCCTGCGCTTAGTAACCCGATGTTTACCCTGGTTACCCGGGTGCTGCAGGGGGACTTCGGCATCGTTGAAGACAGTTTCAACGATGCCGAAGTCGTTCCCCTGATCGTTGGTCGCTGGAGAGAGCTGTCTGTGTGACAGCTCCCCAGCGACCACACAGCGACTTACCAACGATCACGGCCAGGTCGTATCGCTGGTCGTGATCGTTGGTAAATCGCTTAGTGAGACGGGGCCTTTAGTGGTGCACCTCTGGCCCCGCTGGCTGTCGGGGCATGCTGGGCGCTTTAGTCTTACAGCAGTTGGTGAGCCGATAGAGAAACATTGATGTAGTTAGAACAAATGCCCAGGAGCATAAGGCAAGGTGTAGGAGGATAGCCTGCTGTCACCCTTACCCTTTAAATTGGATGCAGTGTAATTAATACTTATGTGCCTATCGGGTTCTGTTAGTAAGGGGTTACCATTTCCTTTAGAGACATTATTATAGCTCAGTGACTAACATCTGTTTATCTCCAGTTAGCAGCCACAGCTCATTTTTCTCAGCCATCATTCCTCCTCCACCCCCACCTGTAAAGGAGGGCCTTCACTTAGTCCATGGCCTCCTGTAGGCACTGTAATTAAGCTATGATCACTCACTTCACTGGCAAATTGTGCCATTTAATCCTTGACACACACTACTTGTATTTGGACTAGAATCTGTCCTGAGAAACAGCACCTCTTCAGGTGGCGTCTGGTATCGCAGCTAGAAATGATTTTATTTTATGGATACATAATCTCAAAATCAGCACTTAGGCTGCCGTCACACTAGCAGTATTTGGTCAGTATTTTACATCAGTATTTGTAAGCCAAAACCAGGAGTGGAACAATTAGAGGAAAAGTATAATAGAAACATATGCACCACTTCTGCATTTATCACCCACTCCTGGTTTTGGCTTACAAATACTGAGGTAAAATACTGACCAAATCCTGATAGTGTGACCGCAGCCTTAGACTTATTCTGGGATACATCCTGTATAATACTATGGAGCTACATTCACAATTCTGTTTAACCTCTTCACCCCCAAGGGTGGTTTGCACGTTCATGACCGGGCCAATTTTTACAATTCTGACCACTGTCCCTTTATGAGGTTATAACTCTGGAACGCTTCAATGGATCTTGGCGATTCTGACATTGTTTTCTCATGACATATTGTACTTCATGATAGTGGTAAAATTTCTTCGATATATCTTGCGTTTATTTGTGAAAAAAACATATTTGGCGAAAATTTTGAAAATTTCGCAATTTTCCAACTTTGAATTTTTATGCCCTTAAATCACAGAGATATGTCACGTAAAATACTTAATAAGTAGCATTTCCCACATGTCTACTTTACATCAGCACAAGTTTGGAACCAAAATTTTTTTTTGTTAGGGAGTTATAAGGGTTAAAAGTTGACCAGAAATTTCTCATTTTTACAACACCATTTTTTTTTAGGGACAACATCTCATTTGAAGTCATTTTGAGGGGTCTATATGATAGGAAATACCCAAGTGTGACACCATTCTAAAAACTGCACCCCTCAAGGTGCTCAAAACCACATTCAAGAAGTTTATTAACCCTTCAGGTGTTTCACAGGAATTTTTGGAATGTTTAAATAAAAATGAACATTTAACTTTTTTTCACACAAAATTTATTTCAGCTCCAATTTGTTTTATTTTACCAAGGGTAACAGGAGAAAATGAACCCCAAAAGTTGTTGTACAATTTGTCCTGAGTACGCTGATACCCCATATGTGGGGGTAAACCACTGTTTGGGCGCATGGCAGAGCTCGGAAGGAAAGCAGAGCCATTTGACTTTTCAATGCAAAATTGACTGGAATTGAGATGGGACGCCATGTTGCATTTGGAGAGCCCCTGATGTGCCTAAGCATTGAAACCCCCCACAAGTGACACCATTTTGGAAAGTAGACCCCCTAAGGAACTTATCTAGATGTGTGGTGAGCACTTTGACCCTGCGACTGCTTCACAGAAGTTTATAATGCAGAGCCGTAAAAATAAAAAATCATATTTTTCCACAAAAATGATCTTTTCACCCCCAATTTTTTTTTTTCCCAAGGGTAAGAGAAGAAATTGGACCCCAAAAATTGTTGTGCAATTTGTCCTGAGTACGCTGATACCCCATATGTGGGTGTAAACCATTGTTTGGGCGCATGGCAGAGCTCGGAAGGGAAGGAGCGCCATTTGACTTTTCAATGCAAAATTGACTGGAATTGAGATGGGACGCCATGTTGCGTTTGGAGAGCCCCTGATGTGCCTAAACATTGAAACCCCCCACAAGTGACACCATTTTGGAAAGTAGACCCCCTAAGGAACTTATCTAGATGTGTGTTGAGCACTTTGACCCAACAAGTGCTTCACAGAAGTTTATAATGCAGAGCCGTAAAAATAAAAAATCATATTTTTTCACAAAAATGATCTTTTCGCCCCCAATTTTTTATTTTCCCAAGGGTAAGAGAAGAAATTAGACCACAAAAGTTGTTGTGCAATTTGTCCTGAGTGTGACGATACCCCATATGTGGGGGTAAACCACTGTTTGGGCGCATAGCAGAGCTCGGAAGGGAAGGAGCGCTATTTTACTTTTCAATGCAAAATTGACTGGAATTAAGATGGGACGCCATGTTGCTTTTGGAGAGCCCCTGATGTGCCTAAACATTAAAAAACCCCACAAGTGACATCATTTTGGAAAGTAGACCCCCTAAGGAACTTATCTAGATGTGTTTTGAGAGCTTTGAACCCCCAAGTGTTTCACTACAGTTTACAACGCAGAGCCGTGAAAATAAAAAATCCTTTTTTTTCCCACAAAAATGATTTTTAGCCCCCCAAATTTTTATTTTCCCAAGGATAACAAGAGAACTTGGACCCCAAAAGTTGTTGTCCAATTTGTCCCGAGTACGCTGATACCCCATATGTTGGGGTAAACCCCTGTTTGGGCGCACGGGAGAGCTCGGAAGGGAAGGAGCACTGTTTTACTTTTTCAACTCAGAATTGGCTGGAATTGAGATCGGACGCCATGTCGCGTTTGGAGAGCCCCTGATGTGCCTGAACAGTGGAAACTCCCCAATTCTACCTGAAACCCTAATCCAAACACACTCCTAACCCTAATCCCAATGGTAACCCTAACCACACCCCTAACCCTGACACACCCATAATTCTAATCCCAACCCTAATCCCAACCGTAAATGTAATCCAAACCCTAACCCTAACTTTAGCCCCAACCCTAACCCTATCTTTAGCCCCAACCCTAACCCTAGCCCTAACCCTAACTTTAGCCCCAACCCTAACCCTAACTTTACCTCCAACCCTAGCCCCAACCCTAGCCCTAACCCTAGCCCTAACCCTAGCCCTAACCCTAGCCCTAATGGGAAAATGGAAATAAATACATTTTTTTTAATTTATTATTCTTCCCTAACTAAGGCGGTGATGAAGGGGAGTTTGATTTACTTTTATAGCGTTTTTTTATATCGGATTTTTATGATTGGCAGCTGTCACACACTAAAAGACGCTTTTTATAGCAAAAAAGTTTTTGCGTCTCCTCATTTTGAGACCTATAATTTTTCCATATTTTGGTCCACAGAGTCATGTGAGGTCTTGTTTTTTGTGGGACGAGTTGACATTTTTATTGGTATCATTTTCGGACACGTGACAGTTTTTGATCGCCTTTTATTCCGATTTTTGTGAGGCAGAATGACCAAGAACCAGCTATTCATGAATTTCTTTTGGGGGAGGTGTTTATACCGTTCCACGTTTGGTAAAATTGATGAAGCGGTTTTATTCTTCGGGTCAGTACGATTACAGCGATACCTCATTTATATCTTTTTTTTATGTTTTGGCACTTTTATACGATAAAAGCTATTTTATAGAAAAAATAATTATTTTGGCATCGCTTTATTCTGAGGACTATAACTTTTTTATTTTTTTGGTTATGATGCAGTATGGTGGCTCATTTTTTGCGGGACAAGATGACGTTTTCAGCGGTACCATGGTTGTTTATATCCATCTTTTTGATCGCGTGGTATTCCACTTTTTGTTTGGCGGTATGATAATAAAGCGTTGTTTTTTGGCTCGTTTTTTTTTTTTTCCTTACGGTGTTCACTGAAGGGGTTAACTAGTGGGACAGTTTTATAGGTTCGGTCGTTATGGACGCGGCGATACTAAATATGTGTACTTTTATTGTTTTTCTTTTTTTTTTTTAGATAAAGAAATGCATTTATGGGAATAATATTTTTTTTTTTTTTCTTTATTTAGGAATTTATTTTTTTATTACACGTGGAATTTTTTTTTTTGACTTTGTCCCAGGGGGGGACATCACAGATCGCCGATCTTACAGTTTGCATAGCACTCTGTGAGATCAGCGATCTCACTCATTGCTGCAGGCTTACAGAGCTGCAGCTGCAGCCTGCTCCTGACCCGGAAGTTCTCCCTGCAGGACCCGGATGCAGCCCCGCGGCCATTTTGGATCCGGGGACTGCAGGGAGAAGACGCTCGGTACAAGGTGAGTACATTCCCTTGTACCGATCGTCTCAGGGAAGCCCGCAGGGAGCCCCCTCCCTGCGCGATGCTTCCCTGTACCGCCGGTACACCGCGATAATGTTTGATCGCGGTGTGCGGGGGGTTAATGTGCCGGGGGCGGTCCGTGACCGCTCCTGGCACATAGTGCCGGATGTCAGCTGCGATAGGCAGCTGACACCCGGCCGCGCTCCCCCCGTGAGCGCGGCCGATCGCATATGACGTACTATCCCGTCGATGGCCATACGGGCCCACCCCACCTCGACGGGATAGTACGTCAGATGTCAGAAAGGGGTTAATGCTATTGGTAACAGTAAGTTTATTGGAAAAGACTAAAGGAAGCTCAGCTGAGCCACTATAATAGTTTTTTACAGGATGTAACATGAAATCAGTGCAAGATGAGTAATATATGTACACAGTGACTCCACCAGCAGAATAGTGAGTGCAGCTCTGGAGTATAATACAGGATGTAACTCAGGATCAGTAATGTAATGTATGTACACAGTGACTGCACCAGCAGAATAGTGAATGCAGCTCTGGGGTATAATACAGGAGGTAACTCAGGATCAGAACAGGATCAGTAATGTAATGCGTGCACAGTGACTGCACCAGCAGAATAGTGAGTGCAGCTCTGGGGTATAATGCAGGAGGTAACTCAGGATCAGTACAGGGTCAGTAATGTAATGCATGTACACAGTGACTGCACCAGCAGAATAGTGAGTGCACCTCTGGGGTATAATACAGTATGTAACTCAGGATCAGTGATGTAATGTATGTACACAGTGACTGCACCAGCAGAATAGTGAGTACAGCTCTGGGTGTTGTGGATTCTGTTTGTGGGCTCCCTCTGGTGGTTACTGCTGGTACTGGGTGACTTTGGTGGGTTGCGGCCTTTGGTTTCCACCTGTCCATCAGAGGCTGGGTGTTTCCTATTTTACCTGGCCTTTCTGTCATTCCCTTGCCGGCTATCAATGTATTCAGATGTGCTCTGTTTGGTTCCTGCCTACCTGCTCCCAGATCTTTCAGGATAAGCTAAGTGCTGATTTTCAGTTGTTGGTTTTTTGTCCAGCTTGCTTATTATGTCTCTATGCTAGCTGGTAGCTCTAGTGGACTGAGGTTCTCCCCATGTGCCATGAGTTGGCACATGGGTTCTTGTAATCTCAGGATGGTTTTTTGATTAGGGTTTTTTTGCTGACCGCTCAGACCCCTTTTGTATCATTCTGCTTTCTAGTTTACAGCGGGCCTCAATTTGCTGAACCTATATATATCATCTCTATGTGTGTGCCTTCCCCTCATTTCACCGTCAATACATGTGGGGGGCAACTATACCTTTTGGGGTTCATTCCTCTGGAGGCAAGTGAGGTCTTTATTTTTTCTGCAGTACTAGTTAGCTCTTAGGCTGGTGCGTGGCGTCTAGAACCAACGTAGGCACGCTCCCTGGCTATCTCTAGTTGCATTTGTCAGGCGTAGGGCAGCGGTCAGCCCAGGTTCCATCACCCTAGAGCTCGTTCGATATTTTGTATTCTTTGCTTGTCCCTTGCTATCCCTAGCCATTGGGATTCATGACATCTGGGGTATAATACAGGAGGTAACTCAGGATCAGTACAGGATCAGTAATGTATGTACACAGTGACTGCACCAGCAGAATAGTGAGTGCAGCTCTGGGGTATAATACAGGATATAACTCAGGATCAGTGATGTAATGTATGTACACAGTGACTGCACCAGCAGAATAGTGAGTACAGCTCTGGAGTATAATACAGGATGTAACTCAGGATCAGTACAGGATCAGTAATGTATGTACACAGTGACTGCACCAGCAGAATAGTGAGTGCAGCTCTGGAGTATAATACAGGAGGTAACTCAGGATCAGTAATGTATGTACACAGTGACTCCATCAGCAGTATAGTGAGTGCAGCTCTGGAGTATAATACAGGATGTAACTCAGGATCAGTAATGTAATGTATGTACGCAGTAACTGCACCAGCAGAATGGTGAGTGCATCTCTGGAGTATAATACAGGATGTAACTCAGGATCAGTAATGTAATGTATGTACACAGTGACTGCACCAGCGGAATAGTGAGTGCAGCTCTGGAGTATAATACAGGATGTAACTCAGGATCAGTAATGTAATGTATGTACACAGTGACTGCATCAGCAGAATAGTGAGTACAGCTCTGGAGTATAATACAGGATGTAACTCAGGATCAGTAATGTAATGTATGTACACAGTGACTGCACCAGCAGAATAGTGAGTGCAGCTCTGGAGTATAATACAGGATGTAACTCAGGATCAGTAATGTAATGTATGTAGACAGTGACTGCACCAGCAGAATAGTGAGTACAGCTCTGGGGTATAATACAGGATGTAACCTGGAATCAAGGTTGAATGCACATAACAAATGTCAAGTCTAACCCAAATTCTACCTGGAATGGGTGTAGCTGTACGTGGTAGATGGGTAACATTTGCACCCAGGCCCACAAGCTCAATGACACATATTAGGCGTGGACCCTTGTTTAAATCTTGCATCAGCACCCAAGGAATTACTTATACTTTGGAAAATTATAGGAAAAAATTCTCACCTCCTTTGGATGTCCATTTCATCTGGAGAGGGTCCATTCTGAATGCTCTGGACTTGGCGCTGAGCTGGAGGACCTGAAGAAAATATAAAAAAAAACAAGATGTTGCTCTTTATTGCAATTCAGTTTAAGAAACCACATAAATCCTAAAATGTGTATTAGCCCCGCCCACCTTTAGGTCTTCTTCACAAGACACTGTAGAAGTCCCCTTTAAGGTTGCTATATAAGTGACTCATTTCCTATTAGCCGGGAGCTGTCAGACTCGATAATTTTGCACATTTGCCGTGAACACAAATCCAGATTGTCCTCTTTCCATTTCCATAACTCCCTCTGTAGATATGCAGATGAGTCTTTATGATGGAGACAGATACACAAGCATCTCTATGAGACATAAACATGTCATTCCGCTGTGGCGGTGGAATATTAAGCCATGCCATAGTTAGCCTGGCATCTCCCCGCTAATCATCAGCCACAGAATTTCTGACATACTTGTTGTTCTCTGGGTCTTCGAAAAAGAAAGCTAAAGTGAGGAATGTAATGATCAATAATCCTAATCCCAAAAATGGTCTTATTAACTTGGTCTTAGTCTGAATTCACACCAGGTTGTTTTTTTTTTTTCTTCTATGTAAAAATAAATGGTCCATGTGTCATCTGTCCGTTTTTATGCATGAGAAAAAAAGAAGATGGCTGTTTCCTTCCCACCTTTCTGCTAGCGAACAGTCACTGGATGCGACTTGCATGGCATCTGTGTCTGTATTCCAGGCCCACTTCAATTGGCGAGTTTGATTTGCAAATTGGAAATATAGCTTTTTTTTTTTAAGGATTGCAGAATAGAACACTTATGCAAAAATTGGACATGTTAATGGGACCTGAGGAAGATGTCACTTCCGCATTTATCAAGGCTGGCGTTTTATCCATTAGACTTGATGAAGAGTACTGGAGTAAAATGCGACATAGAAGAGGTGTATAAAATGTACTTCACACTTATTTATGAGACATTGGGACCAAAAGGTGCAATATTTTGTTTCTGTGCTGCTACAAGTTGCACAAAAATTTGCTTAATTTCTGTTTTATGCTAAAGTTCAATTAATTGGTGAAGAAAGTGGCTTTAGCAATTTTTTCAATGCATTGCTGCTTTTCTGACTGCATGCATGGCTTCATGAGCCGCTGTAGACACATATAGAAGTATGTATATACAGTATGTGTACACTCATATGTATAGATGTACGTAGTCTGTCTATATACATAGGTGCAGCTCTAGTTGTGTAGATGGGACAGATCCGTGTGTGTTATAAGGCCACAATGATCACCTGTCATGACCCTGTATCATCACAATAAATAATCTGTGGTTTCCCACCTACTATATTATTCTAACTCTGCAGGTTATCACAGTGCAAAAAGTCAAACGGTCAAATGCCAAACTCAGCCCTGCTACATTTCTTCCCTTCTCCCCACCAAAACACCAGCAGTCCCATTATTACAGAGTGGATTTGTTTTCAGGTGCAGTAACATCCATCAGATCCGTCATCCATTTAGTATCTATTACTGCTCACCCCCGGCATCCTGCTCAGCGTATATTAGATTGTCTATAAATACAAGTTATATTTCACTATTAGCTACCATACGATGCATCGGAATGGGAAAATGCTGCATCATACTAATCCAAAGAAAGGCGTCTATATATAATATCCTAAACCACATCTCTACAGCACGGACAAGTAAAGAATAAGTATTGTTTGCTCACTAGGACCCTGGATTGTGGAGGGCTGAAGATATATATATATATATATATATATATATATATATACATATACGGTATATATATATATATTTTAGAGTACTGTGAGCCGCCTTGATAACCGGGATGATCTATAGATCATCTGCACTTCCCCACCCTCTACATTTAATTCATATTGACTCAAACTTGGCAGGTTCCCTTTCAGATCAGACAGTATTTACTAAAAATCTAAGATTGTTATGAAACAATTGAAGAAACAGCCGAAATATTAAAAGTGACAGAACACAAGTATCATAAACCGGATGACATAGTGAGATAATAAGACGATGATGAAGCCTGACTTTTAAATAACCAAAAACTGCTCAACACGTTACACGAAATATAAGGAAAATAATTACACAAAGAACAGCATTAGTAACCAAAATCGTAAGTTAACAAACAATAAATGAATGATAAAATAAAGAAAAAGCCCCATCACCTACAAGACATTCTGCAAAGGACGAAGCAATCGCAGTGGCACAGACAGAAGCAATGAAGGACCCATTCCTTGCTGACCATGCTATACAAGGCCTTTGAGCAATGTTCAATGGATTCTATTCATTCCCCTTCCTCGCCTGCCCTCCCATAGAGTGCCAGGTTACAACCGCTGTAACCAAATCCCCCACTACAGCGCAGGACGGCATCTCCACCTAAATAGTTTATCATTCCTTCTATTCAGGCTTTTTTTTTTTCTTTGTACATTTCTACTCACAAACAAAAGTAAAAAAGTAAATAAAAAAAAAAAAGGGTGAAAATTTTAGGGGAAAAAAAAAAAAAATCGAAAAAAAAAATCAATCTGCCAAAAGGCATCCTAATATCAACCGTTAAACAGAGCATAAGGTATCGGCTTCTAAAACACTGCATCTTTAAAATTAAATATTAATTGTGTAAATTTCCCATCTGTCTCCTCTTCTTTCTTCTTCGACTGAGCTCGCCGCCTCTTATCTTTTGGGATAGTTTAATATTTCATCTTGGCTCCTATTATTATTTGATGGACGGTTTTGTTTTTATACCGCCCACGTTCAGGGCTATTGTACATCTGTTTTACTGCAGTTCGTGTGCACTGAAGGATAATTCATTACTGGCCCTTGCAAAGTGTCACTGTTTAGCGCAGCTGTCTGTCACTAAATTAATGGGGGTAATAAATGAAATTATGCAAAAAAAAAAAGCAAACCCAAAAGTTATGGTTGTTAAGTAAAGCTCCTACTCTGTATTTCTTCTCTATAAGATAGATCTGCAGCCGGCAGGGGACAATTCTGTGTGGGCTCATTTCTCTACACACAGCTGATCATTGATCTAACTTTATAGATTGCCCCCTAGTGGTGGCAGCAGGCTGCAGAGATTCGAATAGGTAGAATGTGGAAATGTGTTTAAACAAATAGTTTCATATCAAACTAAAATTGCTAGTGCAATTTCATTCTTATAATTATAGTACTCATTGGATTTGTTTTCCAGGTCTTGTGTGCTTGGGAACTCTACGTTCACTTAAGGGGTTATTCCCATCTTCAAAGATGGGTATTGTTGAATAGTTCTAAAAAAAACCAAACAACAGCTTTGGCAATATACTGTTTTACTAAATTTCCGGTAGCTTTTCAGATGCAAACTTATATTAGAAGTAATCTGGCAATACCCATATGGGAAGAATGGAATAACCATTTATAGGGGTTGTTTTATCTTCATGAATAGGTAAAAATGCAAAATGTTTCTACAAACATGCAACTTTGCAATTTACTTGTTAATAAATATCTTCTCCGGTCTCAAGAACAGAGAGACTTTTAACTGTACTGCATATGCTTGTTGCCCAGGTTACCGGCCACCTCTGCAGTCTCTCGGTGGTAGCAAGTCTCCTAGGCAAGGAAAGCGGAGTTTACAAGCGCTGCTCTGAAGATTGCCGGATTGTTGGAGCCACTTTTGCAACATAAAATGATTGATTTTTTAGCCACACGGTCACACCCCATCCATTACACCCCCACCTAGCTAAGCTCTGGGCACTGTTCAGAAAGATGTCAGACCTGCCGGTGAGTGGTGTATAAACACTAAAAGTCACCCAATTTATGTGAAATATTGAGTAGGGCAAACATTTTACTTTTCAAACAGATTTATGCCAAAAACTGTTAATTGGGGGCAATGTATATTCAACATCCTCCCTGCAGAAGTGAAGACCATTCACAATGCTGGGTAACTGATCCATTAGGAGAGCCTGATTTCCTAAACATGGCTGGGGCTGCAGGTGTCACCATCCGAAGTTGCCATTGATTGACGGTCACTCCAATATTCACAAGTTACTATCTATCCACAGACTAAACTATGAACTGCTGATCGCTGGGGTCCCACCAGAAATGGGTTTTGGAACAGAGTGGTGATCACTCTATTCATTGTCTGTAGGTCGAATGAAGTGCTTTGTGATCTGAGACAGTCCCATACACAAGGAACGGATCGGTGGCATGTCTGTGTCACAGAACCCAATGCTTGGGATTGCTGAGGTCCCAGCAAACAGAAGGTTTTCTTTTAAAGATGATGCACCATAAAACTCCAATAAAACATGCAAAAGTCAAGGTCCTGGGACAGCAAACTGCTCATCACTTTATTAATCCATATGGTTTGATACTTCTACCACAAGGAACCTTTGTCAAATCATGTGCTAGACAAGGAGCAAACCTAACCCTATAGGATCTATAAAAGCAACCAGTTAGCTGGTTGAACATTCCCACCTTTTGGTTATGGTCAAAAGGCTTTTCTCAATTTGTCTTCAGAAGAGCTCTTTCTTCTGCCTTCCAGCTTTCTAATTGCCAGTGCTACTCATTGACAGATCGGACCAGCGGCATGGTTGCACCGCTGGCCTAGGCTGTGAACACTTCCATGCTGCTAATTGAGGTAGCTTGGCTTCTGCGGCATCGGAGAAGTGCAGGGGTACTCCAATAATAGGTGCACGATTCCTAATGAATTTAGAGCATCATATTGCAGCACATTCGGCACAAAGACTAGTGTAGAAAACATTTTCTAGTCCTTCCTCTCAAGCATGAATGAGTTTTAGACCACTAGATGGCAGACTAGAGGTAATGAACTGTCCAAAGAGCTGTATAGCAAACGCGGGTGGTGATGTATGGGCGGAGGAATACCATTCTTATCATGGCTTTTCATCACTTGTGGTGAGAGAAGATTCCATAATTGGGATATTTTATCCCTCCCTTCATGAATACTTTAAATAACCCACAGTCACCCATCACCATACATCTCATCAATGCCTATCGGAGATACTTGGTCCAGCCACGTTCCAGTCATGTATATAATGCGTAGCTCCAAAACCTTTTATCTTGGCTCAAACACAAGTGAGACTTAGAAAAGAGTCAACCCGAGAGAGAGTGGGCGTTCAGTGGTATGAGCACTGGTCCATGCAGTCTTTCTAAAGACAGCCGGGCCAGCGGACGAGAGCACCCATTGATCCCGTGTCTCTACAACATGCATGCTTGTAATCCTCTCTACTTAAAGGGATTGCACCAAAACTGCCACCTATGCACAGAAGTTGATTGCTGGGGTCCCTACACTGCTCACAACAATAGGGTCCTGAGCTCGACAATTGTATTGAGCAGCAGATAAGCATATGCACTTCTGCTCTAGTCTAGGGGACTAACAGAGATCCTACAGCTCTTGGCTATGTCCATCAGTCCCAAGGACTTACTTGTCCGCCACTTAAAGATAAGCGAACATGCCAAACTCAGGATTTGTCAGATTCAGTCAAATTCTGGCCAAGAATTTAGTCAATGCAAATCAAATACTCCCAAAATGGCATTGAAAAAAGAAATACAATTTATTAGCCTTTGTTTTTCCAACCCCAATGCATAAGTGGCTGTTCTGGGAATGAAATCAAACTGCAAAAGCTCCCTGTATGTATAATGGCCAACATTTCGGTCATCTGTGGACCTTGGTCAATGCCTGTCTGTATCAGGGAGCATCATTTTGAGATTTAGAAACCCCTTAAACAACATTGTAGTGATGCTTCAGTCATTCACCTATCAGTCCCAGCACATCCCGGCAGAAGCCAGACATTGCCAACCAGTGAGGACGGTTCCTGCTAATTGGCATCAGGATTTTATTTGCTGGATTATCAGACCATTGGGTGCTACAATAATCACATTTTACTCTAATGTGCAAAGTATTTACTAAGAGTAAATGAAGACAACGAGAAACCCTGTAATAACTTTTATCCTTCATTACCCAGTCTTCTGGAGAGCACATGTGGCCTCCAGAGATGTATCCGGATCTCTAGACAAAGGAGCCTGGACGATGAAAATGCCAGCCAAGAGATCGCCTTACCGAAACTGCTCAATGGATTAGGTTAATTAAATAGTCTGTTAAAAATAGGTCTTTATAGTCCCACAATGAATCCATGTGACTGAGGGCAATCGTAAGGGTTTCAATAAAGTAAAGAGATTTTTTTAAGGAGATTTCCCTATGGCAGCAAATACAAGGGGTAAAAAACCGTTTCACATGCAGTTGCAAAAGCATTTGCAACTATTTTTTTTCCATTCTCTAAAGTAGACCTGGGCAAAGTGCAGCCCACGGGCCACATCTGGCCCTCTGGTTGTCCCAGTCCAGCCCGTGAACCGAGACAACTCGGGGGGCTGAAACCAGTGACTTATGGGCCGCACCTTGCCCTCACCATCCTGCCAGCCCCCGCCCCCAGAAAGTCAGTGCACCGAATAGAGCAGAGGCACTAGAAAAGTGCCTGGGCAATGGGATCAAGGTGAGTATGTGATTTTTTTTTTCATGTGCATGGGATATTTGGCTGGACATATGGGGAGCCTATGGGGTCTCATACTGGACATATGGGGAGCCTATGGGGTCTCATGCTGGACATGGGAAGCCTATGGGGGTCTCATGCTGGACATGGGTAGCCTATGGGGTCTCATGCTGGACATGGGGAAGCTATGGAGTCTCATGCTGGACATGGGGAGCCTATGGGGTCTCATGCTGGACATGGGGAAGCTATGGAGTCTCGTGCTGGACATGGGGCTATGGAGTCTCATGCTGGACATGGGGAAGCTATGGAGTCTCATGCTGGACATGGGAAGCCTATAGGGTCTCATGCTGAACATGGGGAGCCTATGGGGTCTCATGCTGGACATGGGGAAGCTATGGAGTTTCATGCTGGACATGAGGAGGCTATGGAGTCTCATGCTGGACATGGGGAGGCTATGGAGTCTCGTGCTGGACATGGGAAGCCTATGGGGTCTTGTGCTGGACATGGGGAGGCTATGCGGTCTCATGCTGGACATGGAGAGGCTATGGGTTCTCATGCTGGACATGGGGAAGCTATGGGTTCTCATGCTGGACATGGGGAAGCTATGGGTTCTCATGCTGAACATGGGGAAGCTATGGGTTCTCATGCTGAACATAGGGAAGCTATAGGTTCTCATGCTGTATATAAGGGCTGTGTGGGGGCTCGAACAGTATATTGAAGGGGCTGTGGGCGGGCTCAAATGGAGGTCAGCATATTTAATTCTGCTCAATATTAAGTGATACAAACAAAAAAATATTGAGTAGAATTAATTTCAGCCTATTGGTTCGGCCCTCCACAACAGTCATGGTCTCTCATGTGTCCCCTCAGGAAAATTAATTGCCCGCCCCTGCCCTAAAGGCATTTAAACTAAAGTAGGTTCACCAATATTTTAATAAAAGAAAATTGAGACCATGGAGACGCCATAGACCTGCATAGGACCTGTATACATAAACCAGTACACTATTATTGAACCTTTGTGGAGTCTGATTTTTTTGCCGTCGTTTTACTCCATTCCATTGTGGTGTATGAGCGGGAGTCTCACCCCAGCCATTTTCTAACCAGCATGCAGATCTTCCATAGATGGGAAATTCGGCTTCTTTCTAACTACTGGCAAAAGGGCTTGGCCAACCTGTAGGAGCCCTGTATTAGTCACCTGGACTGGACGCCATGTTGGTACACCTTGTCTCTCCTCCCTCTCTTGTATATAGATGTAGAGCGTGGAGCAAGACATGACTACAGGTCCAACGCCAACTGGAGTTTTGTAATTTGTAACCATGGAAATACATAAGTTTGCAATGCAGCTGTGTACTGTACACAAAACGGCAGGCAACTTTTTTTTTTTTCTTTAAAGCAAGACTATTTGCAGAGTATCTTAATTATACATTTTGGATATATATCAAGTCTTCAAAACCCGGAAATTTGTGCATTTCAGTGTTTCCATAAATGCAGGAAAAATTTCAGTTGTAGAAAGTAACTTGTCCTGTAGATAAAAAGTATTCAATTACATCTAAATCTCCATTTGTAAACTACGGAAGAAAATTCCCCCTTTTCTCTTCGCCTGCAACAAATCAGGGATTCTCTTCTAGAGTTCCACTGCTCTAAATACAACCAGCTATTTCTGTTTTACCGAGCTTATTGGGAAATATTTTTAGCACATGCTCACGCCTCGACGCAGTGATGTGCGAACACCTCGGGTCACATTTAATGAAAAACTTAATTTTGTGCCTGTTATGTAACAGCTATGGAACCTCCTCGTGTCATTTATGGATTATCTCTATGGATGATGGCTTGCGGGCTGGAGAAATACATCCTGCACAGTATTCCTCTGATTTAAGCTCCGTGTGCAGGCCAAGATTGTACGAAGGGACGCAGAATCCTTACTCCAGTCCTTACCGCTCCAAATGCATATTCAGCACTATTGCACCGCCATATTGTGCTGGATTACAGATTTAGTTTCCCCCTAGAAGCAATGATTCATAATATGGCATATGATGATGGGGCAAAATGAAAATACTAAAATAAATAGGTTAATACTGATAAATTATATTAATGTACATAATCCCTAATAACATACAAAGAAAAAAAGTCTACAATTATGATGTATTCCTAGATTTCTTATAAATTAGTTTTATTAAATTATTTCTTTTGTATTAGCATTGTAATGCATTTTTTAATCTATTTATCATTAGTATATCTTACATTCGTATTGTACTTTTTATTGTGGTAGTATTCTGTATTTTTATTTTTTTCATAATTATTCTATTATGCTTCTTACTAACATTATCATATTTTTTTTACAAATATTTATTTTCCAATTATTTTACAGCCTATTTATTTACATTTTCTAAGATCCATTCACACAAATATCACAACCTCTGTCTATAACACAACCCCTAATATAGTTTGTCAGCTTTCCGCGATGGCAGGAATAAGAATCGAACAAGAAGAGACGTATTCCCAGTCATTGCTTTTAGTTAAAAGTTTTAAAAGTTTTTTGAAAGTTTTTTATATTTTATAATATTTACTTTTGCTAATATTATATTTTATGCCAAACCTTCAGAAGAAAGTTACGGGAATTAAAAATGAATACATAAGGTCAATAAATCAATGGGACATTATGAATGAGACGTTTAGCACGTGTCCGGTATGCAGCGTAATGTTAAGTCATTGAGAGGTTAACGAGAAGCATACTCACAGGTCAGGTTGATAGTGGCCAAGCCAAGAATTAAGCCCCCAAAAGACTTCCAGGGATATTTTGGACAGAAAGTCCTCCAATCAGGGCAGCGGTGACGGAAAAAGCGAACGGGAGTCCAGCTAGACCATATATGTATCCGAATAGACAGACTCCAGAGACTGAAACAGGAGCTGTCTGTCAGGATCAGACCTTGCCTCCCTATAGCCAGCATCACATGTCACTTGTCAGAGTAAAATACAGAAAAGGAACCAGATTTACAAAGACAAAAAAAGTCAAAATATAATATAGATTTGTCTTACGGTAAATTTAAAAAGCTGTAAATTAAAAATCATCTTTTTAGATTTTGTAGATTTTTTTTCTGCAACTATACTTTTATTTTTCTTTAGAGATTTGTTAGAATATTTGTTTGTTTGTCTTTCGCAATTTAGTTTTTTTTTACTTTTTTGTTTTTGAATAATTGTTTTTGTTTAATGTAATCTGAAGTTTTCAACTGATTCATTACTGAGAGTCAGTGGAAAAAAAAAAAAGTTACCGCCTTTTAGTTTTTAGAAACCAGTCTGATTTTACATGGATGTAACGATGAAAATAGATGTAAAGCCAAAGGGTTTTTTGCAGCATTTTTAATGCAAATTTACAGTACCAGCAAAGTCTGAGATTTTAGAAATCTAATGCACACAGTTTTTGTTTTTTTTTTGTCATCAGGATTTTGTGCTTTGCATGTTTTGGTTTTTTTTTTGCACAATGGAGCATGTCACTTCTTTCAGCGTTTTTTCAATGTTTTTCACCCACTGAAATGAATACGTGGTAAAAAAAACACCAAAAAACACAGGTATCAACTTTTGCTGCGTTTTTTGTGCCAAAACTTAACTCTATATAATAGGACTTTTTTTCTTAATAGTAAACTTTACCGCATGTACAAGAGACAAATCTAACATGCCAAAACCCCCACCGAAAGTGCAGCAAGAAAAAATAAAGAAAACATGCTTTTTTTCCTGCCGCTTCTTTCTTGCCAAGAGATCAGGTTTTGCTGCAGAAAAAAAATGCTGAAAAAACGCCCTGTGTGAATCTGGCCTTAGGCGAATTGCAGTCAAGTGGTTCAAAAGTGGATCAGAATGGAAGTCAGCGAGCAGGAAGTATTTAGGCACATGCACAGTACACTATATACATATTGCTAAAGGACAAGAGAAGAGTTTTCTTTTTCTGGGAGCATTTTTTTTTAAACGGTAATTGACCTCTGATTTGTGCTCCCAAACTGCGGCCAGGTATATTTTTCACTGAAACGCTGAGGATAAAATGTAGTTAGAATATATGCATGTATGCTTATGTACCCACAAGGGAGAGATCTGTCAGTCACCTGCAGCAATGCTGGGGGAAGCCACATTTGTAAAGAAACTGCAGAGACTATTATGCTTGGCTGCAGCCATAGAGTGATCGATGCTACCCTTAGTTTGGGCATTATGAGTCAAATGACAGGGTCATTTCTATCTTCTTAAATGGGTTTTGTCAGAGCTTGTAAATACAAACAATTTTACAATTTACAGCCCTTCTTGAGATACTAATACAAGCGTATCATCAATGTAGCCAATCAACAAGTGTAGCCCTATCAAAGCAACCTGGGCTTCCATAACCCCTCAGCAGGGCCACATGCTGATAGCCTCCATACCATGCCGCATTGATTCAGTAATTGATGCAAAGGAGCCCTGACCAAGTATTGAGTGCATTTACTGAACATACATTTCAGTAGGCCAACATATCAGATTTTAAAATCATTTTTCAAGCTGGTGTTATAAAGTATTCTAATTTACTGAGATAAGGACTTTTGGGTTTTCATTGGCTGTAAGCCATAATCATCAACATTAACAGAAATAAACACTTGAAATAGATCACTCTGTTTGTAATGACTCTATATAATATATGAGTTTCACTTTTTGTATTGAAGAACTGAAATAGAATATAAAAAATTTAATTTACTTTTGTGAGAAGCACTCGTGTTATGATCTGGTGGCCTAAGAGCAGCATGAGACGTACTCTGGAGAAGGTGGTACCTGTACTGACCACAGACCCTGAACTTAACACCGCAACTAGAAGTAGCCGTGGAATGTACCTAACACTCCCTGGACATCTCGACACAGCCGGAGGACTAATTACCCCTAGAGATAGAAAAGGGAAAACTATCTTGCCTCAGAGAAAATCCCCAAAGGATAGACAGCCCCCCACAAATATTGACTGTGAGAGGAGAGGGAAAAACATACACAGACTGAAATCAGAATTTAGCAAAGGAGGCCACTTCTAGCTAAATAGAAAGGATAGGACAGAGTACTATGCGGTCAGTATTAAAACACTAGAAAATATCCACCACAGAAAATACAAAATCTCCACAGCTAACTAAAGATATGGAGGGTATATCTGCATCTCCAGAGATACCAGCTTGGCTAAACAAATCCTTATACAGAACAAGCTGGACAAGACAAAAACATGAAAAAGAACTGAACAATAAGGCCACAGCATGTGGACAGCAAAAATCAAGGCCAGAACTTATCTTTGTTGAAATGAACAGCAAAGCAGGAGAGACCAAGAAAGGATGTGAATCCTCCAGGAACAATGGACAACTGGCACTGACTAAAGGGTCAAGCAAGGCTAAATAGCCCAGTCAGAATTGCAAAAAGTGAACACACCTGACAAATGCTGCGACTCAGAGACAGCAGCGCTACCACTTACAACCACCGGATGGAGCCCAAGAGCAGAATTCACAACACACTTGTATATTAGCACAGCAGATCTAACGTAATACTGGATCTCCAACAGAACGATGGATTATTAGTGGATTTTAACATTTCCGATTTACTGGAATAAACAACGAACCTCGTGCCTCAACCAATGACCATTCGTCGGTTAATGCTGTTGCTCATGGTGGCGAATCAGCTGTCCTTAACCAATGTGTCATTTATTTTTTTCCCTGTTTCCATCAGTGAGACATGTGACAAGTGTCATTACTGTGATGTCACTACTACATCATCTTCACATTTACCGGATGATGATGACTTTGCAAAATATGTAACTTTAAGCAAGCATAGTCATATTATTAAATAAATGAATTTGGATCTCCAACTGCCCCTCAATACCAGTTCAGGACTAAAAGAAACCTAATTTTGGACTTTTTTTTTTCTTTAGTATCAGGCATTTAAAGGGCCAGCATCATACTACAGCCCCTTAAAGGGGCGTTCTAGCTTTTTATGAAGATTTATCACTGTGTAATGACAAAAAGTGCATTTTTCAAATACGGTATATGTTTTAATGTTTCTCTATTTTCCAGATCGCCACTTGCGTGCTGTCAATGACTGGAAATAATTTTGTTTACATCCAGATGCTAAAAACCTGAAGATAACCAACACTTTCCACGGATGAGTGTTTGCTACAATGGTATCCGGTCTAGACTATCCTCTGAGGACTAAGGACATTAGCAACACAAACCACTACGACAGTTTGCTACAATGTATCAGTGCAGGTATAGTGTAGTAGTATTGATACAAGTGTGGCAAACCCTCCGTAAGGGAACAGCGTGCCGCGAGTTGGCGTGTAGGTGGCTAAATGAAATTGTGATGACTTTTTATGCTTTTACCTCCGTCTTGTGAGTTCATGATATTGAGGGCGAACAGCATGGCATTGGAGAAAGCAGTGGCTTCTTCTTTGCTTGCAAAGTTCAAGCCGTACACCTGTCGGGCGTCCCTCCATTGGTGAAAGGTTGGCGTGGCCTGGTTATATTTCAGACCTTTCACCAGGGAATAGTTTATGACTACCTGAAAGGAAGAAATGTGATATTTACACAATGGAAGCAGAGGATCCTGATAGAAAGTTACAGAATAGCGAGGCTGGAAACTTACTGACAGACGGTGCATTAATAAGAAAATCTGAAAAACATGGCTGCCTTCTTACAAAACAACAAGGAATCGTGACTTTTATTTTCTTTTTATTATTAAAGCAATCTTGTCCTTCTTCAATCTTATGATTAAGGAGCCGGGGAGCTGCACTTTTCACCCGTTTCTCATTTTGCATTACAAAGGATAAAATTTGTACCTATATCCACAGTAAAAAATTGACATGCGCTCCCCTTTGTGTCAATTTATGCTATGGCTATATTTTGCTGTGAATATATTTTGCAGCCATATCTGCTGGCACTATCGAACACAACGGCTTTTCCGCAAGCAACTAAATCTCCGAGCACAAGAAAATACTCGGAGACCACCCGAGCATGCTCAGAGAAACCCGAGTAATGAGCATACTCGCTCATCACTATGTCAGAATAATAATTCTGGCTTCCTGCAGCCACCACACGAGGCAGCGCTGTGCTTTGTGCGGACGTTGTCCTGACTGCGCTCAATGACCGCCATAGGCTCATAAGCGCCACCTAGTGGTGACAGCAACAAAACCAAATCATGCTTCTGATCAGGAAGCAATCATTTCAGACTATACGTACTTGTTGATCCTGAAGTTTCACTCCAACTACTCTGAAGGTGTTGTTGGCAGTATTATGGTAAATGTTAATCCGGCTGAAGCCCTGCTGTCCGGGTTTGATTGGCACCCATTTCTTGCTGGTGTCATCGTAGATCATGACAGAAGCACGAGCTTGGCAGATACTCTGTTCACTGAAATCAGAAGAGAAAGAACAGGATTAGCCATGATGGATGATCCCACAACCCCAAGGAACACACAAACCATCCTCCATTCACAGAGCACAGGCTGCCTGAGAGTTGGTCACAGCCGTGATTCACCTGCAACTGTTCACGATCTCTGCTTCTTGCCAGTGACTTCATACAGTCTGGTTTATTGTCAGAGAATGAAAATCCTAATATTTCTCACTGCTTAGTTTCTTATTGTACTGAGCCTAAACGATTCTCTATGATCTAAACTACGTGGACTGCAGATACAATGGTGACAAACCCTCAGCTGTGAAAATATTATGTTTATAAGTTAGCATTGTACCAAGAGTGACTGCAAAAGGTCCAAAGATGGGCACAAGCCTTCGGTCTGGTCCATTTCGGCAAGACAGCGGTCTGTGGATGGGTGCGAGCCACATGCTGGACCAATTTATCAAGAAGGATTCCTGCACACAGCGTCACTAGTGAATGGAGGCTATTCAGATCTTTCTGGGAAATGGAGTTCTATTAACCATTTTCACTGTTTGATAACTTGTATCGCAGAAGACTCAGTCTGCAACTTTTTTTTGTCTTAACATAATAGCGCCCTCTACTGTCTTTGGAGGAAACGTAACATCACTCCAAACGAGGTGTGATAATTATTTTATTATGCATTTGTGTAAGAGTGAAGTATGTTCTCATATATTAATATATGTGCTAAATACATAATTACAAAAAAACACACTGTCCATGTAACGCTACAGTGCCTTGCAAAAGTTTTTGAATTTCCACAAAAATTTTAAATAACCAATACATTTCGTTCAACATCACAATTGTGATCCACTTGTTGTTGATTCTTCACCAAAAATGTACATTTGGTATCTTTATGTTTGAAGCGTGATATGTGGGAAAAGGTTGAAAAGTTCCAGGGGGCCGAATACTTTCACAAGGCACTGTATATGTCTGTGAGCTATATGTACTAATCTTATAAACAAATTTACATATTAGTAAACTGTAGACAGATGTATCATCACTGCTCTTCTTATGTAATACCTTACTCATTAGTATAGACAGACTGTATATAAGAAGAGTAGTGATGATGATATATCTAACAACTTCCATGTTTCCTTTAGATGAACCTTACACGATAATTTATTTCCAACATAAAAATAAAGGTTTCTTTGCCTTCTGTACTTATAGATTAAAGCCACGTTATGTTCATGACCATGTCAGGCCAGTTTCACACGTCAGTGTCTCCAGTACGTGTAGTGACAGTTTTCTCACGTACCGGAGACACTGACACACGTAGACCCATTTAAATGACTGGGTCTCTGCACATGTCAGCGTGTTTTGTGTTTTGACGGACCGTGTATCTGTGTGCAAAACACGCAGATATGTCTGTTTTAACCCAGACACATAGGCTGCCAAACGTTCCACACTCGTGCACACAGAGAACAGTGTACACTCTCCTCCGCGTGTACGGACGGCTTCGGGGAAAGCAGCGCTACTGTAAGTGCTGTTCCCCTGCGTGTGGTGCTGAACACGGCTTTCATCCATTGTCCCCTTTCCCTGCCGGCGAGCAGCGGGAACAGGGGACAATGAATGAAAGAAAACCCGACGTGGGGTCCCCCTATATTTTTAAACCAACCTGGCAAAACTCACAGGTGCTGATTTTCCCACCTTGAAGAGTTCATTTTAGTTCAGGCCGGCAGGGAGCGCAGCTTTGGTGACGTCACCGCTAGTCACTGAGTCTGTGCTCCCAGCATTTCATTCATTCCCCAGTAGTTTGCAGCCAGGAGCAGCCGCAATAGCAGCGCTCCCATTTGTAAACTGTACATTCCCCTAGATATGGATTACTGCGTGGGACTGACTGTACGCCGGACAGGTATGGGTATATTGTTGGTTTATTATTTTGATATTTTTTACAGGAGATCGAGGGCTTCGCTTTGACTGGCAGACTAATAAAGATGGAAAAACTGTGTATATTGTTTTATTTCATTAAAAGACTTTATTCTTACTGTGTGGTGTTTGATTAACCCTAGGATTAGTAATCGATAGGTGTCTTATTGACACCTCTCCATTACTAAGCCGGCTTAATGTCACCTTACAATAGGAAGGTGACATTAACCCCTCATTACCCCACTTGCCACCACTACAGGGCAAGTAGGAAGAACCGGGCAAAGCTCCAGAATTGGAGCATCTAATAGAAGTGCATTTTCTGGGCAGCTGCGGGCTGCTGTTTTTAAACTGGGGGGGGGGGGGCATATCCATGGCCCCTTACCAGCCTGAGAATAGCAGCCCGCACCTGTGAGTTTTGCTGGGTTGGTTTAAAAATATAGGGGGGACCCCACGTCGGTTTTTTTTTCATCCCTTCACCCCTGCTCACCGGCCGAGCAGGGGAGAAGGGATGAGCGCCGGCTTCAGCACCACACGCATGGGAACAGCGCTTACTGTAGGGCTTCTTCCCCGACGGCCATCCGTGTGGTACTGATGCGGCACACGTGTGCCGCATGTAGGACACACACTGACATGGATACCTCCAAAAATATCAGGATGTGTGAAACCGGCCTAAGGCTACGTTCACATTTGTGTTGTGCGCCGCAGCGTCGGCGCCACAGCGCACAACGCAAACAAAAACGCGGCAAAATGCACGCTAAAACGCTACGTTTTGCGCCGCATGCGTCCTTTTTGGCTGAAAGTTGGACGCAAAAAAAATGCAACTTGAAGCGTTTCTTGCGTCCAACGCTTGCGGCCATGCGGCGCAAAACGCAGCACAACGCATGTCCATGCGCCCCCATGTTAAATATAGGGGCGCATGACGCATGCGGCGACGCTGCGGCGCCCGACGCTGCGGCGCTGACCGCAAATGTGAACGTAGCCTAAGACTGTGATCCATGTTCTCTTATACTATAGCCTCTATGAAGTCAGCCTTTTTTTTTGCACAATATAGGGGTATGTAGGTGCCAACCGTGTTGTACAGCCTGTCACTCATTAACCAATTAAATGCTGACAATCACATGATCAGAGTGCTGATGGATAACCTTCTTCTATGATACGCTATGTATTTTTAATTTTCTATCTATTTAAGATTTAATCCCAGGACAAAAGAGCTACAAAGGAAAAGTGCTAGCCACTGAGCCACTGTCTAATGCACTAAGTATTTCTATCAACCACTATTTTAAAAATCTCTGATTTCTGTCAGTGTAAGAAAAAAAAACATCCCACCCAGCAGGTGACAACTTGCCCTGTCCTAGTATCTCAGCAGTGAAATGTATCTGCAACATCACAAATCTTCATTACCAACACTGATACATTGTTACAGCCTGTCAGCTGTGAAGGTAGGACAGGGAATTACATATAAGTATAATAGGAGGTTGCAGAACTTTTTATTATACAGTCATTTATCTAAAAATGGAAAACCCCTTTAAGAATGGTATACTTACTGGTGTTTCAAGGCACCAAGGGTCAGACTGGTGCACAGTGCACCCTTATATTTAGGGTCAGTTATCGATCCTGTTGCTATAATAACCTGATCCGAGCCCCTTCTTTTCATGGGCCCCCAGCAGCTCCATGGGGGGCCGCCTCTATGAATTATGCGGCCTTGTTATATATGACCCCTGGCGTCCTAGACTGCTTCTGCTGCCCCCAAAATAGACTGTACCGGAACCACGTGAACACTCGTGTATGATACAGATGGACACATGGAGATCTGCCATCACTTGGTCATACATCTGCAGGTTGTGTATCACTTCTTTATAGCGTTCATGATCTCTGCTTGCTGTCAGTGAATGGGCAGCTTCCTCGTTTTTTCCTGAGGATGAAAATCTGTCCTCAGAGAGCCCTGATACACTGTAACAAACCATGCTTCAGCATGAACCTTGCCATGTGATGCTGGTAGCCGGATGCATGACAGTTATAGTTCTTCTGTGTGGGCATCACACAATCAGCACAAATGACAGCAAGCAGAGCTCTGGCAAAATAGCGATAAACTGATCTATACAGTGATTTACACAATGTACATGATTCAGTTATTGAAACCAGTAATACCACTTATAGGGGTTGATGGCAGAGGGGGTGTATGCACGTCAGACTAGGAACCTCCAAATATTATCACATATTCTCAATTTCTTTCCTACAACAAACTGACTACTGGAGTGTCCTATGTTAAAGGGGGTGTCTATGATGACACAACCCCTTTTAGTGTCATCCTCTAACCCTGCCCTGGTTTTGAGGTAGGACAGACCCTCATCATTCCCATGTGGATTAGGGCATTAACCTCTTTGAGTAGGACAGCCATGGTACCCCTCAATACCAAGGGTCGGTACTACACTCCTGTACGATATAACAGACTATATAGATATGACCGGTGTACATGTGTTCTCTGTATATCAGATTTCTCCTCCCCCACACGGGCCATACTCACCCTCTGGGCATCTCACCCCGGCCACAGTCCTGCTGGCCAAACAGTGGCAAGAGTCCTCAGTACAGTGGCCGCCTTAGACTGCAGCTCCTGGCATTGACTAATACCTGTTCCTATTAATATAACTATGCATAGCTGCTAATTATAACATCCGCAGCTCCATAGACATTCCAGGCCGCGTCTTCACTTTCATCACATCCTGCTCCATTCTGTTTATTTCAGTGTGGGATGAAAAAGAAAGGCAAGAAAAACTTTTCACAACTGAACCTGCAAAAATTACAAGTTTCTTCTACTCTTGCTTGGATTTTAGTGGCGACTGTTCTGCACATACACCTCTATATACTCCTGCTAACCCCTATGTGGCCAGGTAATACAATACCCATGCTTAGCCTGCGCTCGGATGTGCCATGGGTCAGCGCCAGCAGCGATATATCTGTAACCGGGCCAGACCACAGTCTCCAGTCTATTTCCATTCTATTTCCAGGAGGCTCGGCTAGACTTTGCCCGTTTCCAGAAACTCTCACTTTATTTCTGCTATCTATCACAGTCACAGTTTTTTATTGGTTTGATATTTCTTGAAACCTGTTCCCGGAGAAGCTGGGTGACAATAATTTAGATGGTGCCTAGAAATTTTGGAATGTGAGAAAAATGTACAAGAACTCTGAAGCTGCACTCAGATTGCAGCTCTTTAGGGGAGGGGCTAAGCAGCACAAAGATCCCGCCCATGAATAGCTGGAAAATGTGAAATTACTTCAATTGGCTCCAATCAATGCAAAATTTGGGTGACAACCATTAGGGTTATTATCATTATCCAGCTTTCCCAGGCTCCTGAATATTAAGGCTGCCTAGTTATACAGTGATACATCCCCTGTACTCTGCCTTGCTTTGCAGTAATCTAAATATATGTGATGTATCACTACATAACTAGGCTGCCTCATCATTCAGAGACCTGAGAAAGCTGGTATTGTCATGAATGGCGTAACTTGAAGCTTGTTGACTTGAATGCAAAATCTACAGAGCCCCCCCAACAATCGGATTTTTAACAATATTGGTCTTCCCAAAGGTTCCTTTTGGTCCCTTTAGGCTCCAAAGCCCGAATACAACTGGCTCCAGGGCCCGAATACAACTGCAATCTCTAAACCCCATTATTTTTACGTACCTAATTGCCATAATGGTTGTCATCTAAACTCCAAAATCCAATTTTCCCAGACTCCTGAATAACAAAAAAATTCTTCACCTTCCCTGTTCTCCTATTATCACACATAGGGCTCATATTCATATGCGTTTACGAAATCGTTTCCGTGTTGGTCCCAAAAAGTCGTACGAGGTTCATGCGAGTACAATATGATTTTTCTCACCTAGCATCTGACTGACATGTCTAGGCAATCCATATGCAATGCATTTTTAACATCAGCTTTTACATACAGTTATTCTCTGTCATTTCAACTTAGTTTAGTAACTAGTAAAACAATCTTGGATACAGATATAGCTAGACAGACAGATGTAATTGAGATATATCATCAGTGCAGTGCAGTTTACTGTACATATATTTAGCCCATAATATAAAAAAAAAAAAATGGTGTGTGGTCCTGTGAACTTTTAATAACCACCAGCTGAGGGAAAGCTGACAGCTGGGAGCTGATGATTATAGCCTGGGAAGAAACAATAAATATGGAGCTTTTCAGCCTATTAATATAAGCTCACAGCAGTCTACTTAGCGTTTAATGGTTATTAAAATGGGGGACCCCCAAAAAATATGTTCCCCATATAATTAATTACTAGCAAAGGCTAGGCAGACAGCTGCAGGCTGATATTATTAGGCTAGGAAGGGGCCATGGATATTGGACTCCTCCTAAACTAAGAACATGAGCCCTCAGTCGCCCCAGAAATGGCGCATCCATAAGATGTGCCAAATCCGGAGCTTAGCCTCGTTCTTCCCACTTGTCCTGGTATGGTGGCAAGTGGGGTATTAGGGTTGATGTCAACTTTGTATTGTCAGCTGACATCAAGCCCAGGGGTTGGTAATGGAGAGGTGTCTCTAAGATACCTCCATTACTAACCCCATAGTCGTATTGCAAAAAATACACAGCTAGAATAAAGTCCTTTTATTATTATTATTACTATTATACATTTTTATAGCGCCATTTATTCCATGGCGCTTTACATGTGAAATACGGGGCAAATATAGACAAATACATTAAACATGAGCAAAAAACAAGGCACACGGGTACATAAGGAGGGAGGACCCTGCCCGCGAGGGCTCACAGTCTGCAGGGGATGGGTGATGATACACTAGGAGAGGGTAGAGCTGGTTGTGCGGCGGTTCAGTTGGTTCAGGATCACTGCGCTGTAGGCTTGTCGGAACAGGTGAGTCTTCAGGTTCTTTTTGAAGGTTTCTATGGTAGGCGAGAGTCTGATGTGTTGTGATAGAGAGTTCCAGAGTATGGGGGAAGCACGGGAGAAGTCTTGGATGCGGTTGTGGGAAGAAGAGATGAGAGGGGAGTAGAGAAGGAGGTCTTGAGAGGATCGGAGGTTGCGTGTTGGTAGGTACCGGGAGATCATGTCACAGATGTATGGAGGAGATAGGTTGTGGATGGCTTTGTAGGTCAGTAGGTCATTGTGAGGGTTTTGAACTGGAGTCTCTGGGCGATAGGAAGCCAGTGAAGGGCTTGGACAAAATTGAACAAAACGCACAGAATCCTTTATTTGAAATAAATACTCCTGTCCCTCTTTTTACCATTTATTACTGTAAGATAAAAAATAATAAACAACAACCATATTCCCCACCTCTCCGTCTGAGAATCCCTATATGATGCTGTCCCACAAAGTACTCCAGCTCTGCTACATCTGGGTGGTTTCTCACTTTCTCAACACCAACCCTATTACCTCACTTACCACTGCACCAGGACAAATGGGAGAAGTGAAGCTATGCGCCAGATTAGGGGCATTTTATGGATGCACCATTTCTCTGGTGGCTGTGGGTTGATGTTCTTAGTCTGGGAAGCTCCATGTTTATTGTCCCCTTCCCAGGCTATAAACATCTGCCCTCACTTGTTGGCTTTCCCTCAGCTGATTAATAAAAATTCGGGGGACTCCACGCCATTTTTTTTAAGCTAAATATATATATATATATATATATATATATATATAATCTTCTATTGCTCCATATTACTGCTCCCGTTTGCTTCCAAACTCCTTGAGCAGCATGTCCATACTCAACTTTCCTCCCACCTCTCATCTAACTCTCTCCTTGACAACCTCCAATCTGGCTTCCGCCCCCACCACTCCACCGAAACTGCCCTGACCAAAATTACTAATGACTTGTCCTCTGCCTTTGAAACAGTTGACCACTGCCTACTGTTACAAATTCTTTCTTCCCTTGGCATCAAAGATGTTGCCCTGTCCTGGATGGCCTCTTACCTTTCCGACCGCACATTTAGCGTTTCCCACTCCCACACTACCTCCTCATTCCGCCCTATCACTGTTGGAGTCCCTCAAGGCTCTCTCCTGGGGCCCCTACTTTTTTTCCATTATACCCCTGGCCTAGGACAACTCAAAGTCCCATGGCTTCCAGTACCACCTGTATGCGGATGACACTCAGATCTACCTCTCTGGCCCAGATGTCACCTCTCTGCTGTCCAGAATCCCAGAGTGTCTATCAGCCATATCCTCCTTCTTCAGCTCTCGCTTCCTAAAACTCAATGTAGACAAAACTGAACTCATCATCTTTCCTCCATCTCGCGTATCTTCCCTGCCCGATCTATCGATTATGGTAAACGGCATCACGCTCTCTCCCACACCTGAAATCCGCTGCCTCGGAGTAACTCTCAACTCTGCCCTGTCCTTCAAACCACACGTCCAAACTCTTGCCACCTGCTGTCGCCTCCAACTCAAAAATATTTCCAGAATCCATCCCTTCCTCAGCCCTAAAAAATCTACTAAAACTCTTGTGCATGCCCTCATCATCTCCCGCCTCGATTGCTGCAACACCCTCCTCTGTGGCCTCCCCACCAACTCTCTTGCACCACTCCAGTCCATCCTCAACTCTGCTGCCCGACTAATCCACCTCTCTCCTCGCTACTTCCTTGTTTCTCCCCTCTGCAAATCTGTCCACTGGCTCCCAATTCCCCAACAAATCCAGTTCAAATTACGAACACTGATCTATAAAGCCATCCACAACCTGTCCCCTCCATATATCTCTGAACTAATCTCCCAATATCTTCCCTACCGCAATCTTCGATCCTCCCAAGACCTCCTACTCTCCTCCACACTTATTTGTTCCTCACACAACCGCCTAAAAGATTTCTCCCGAATATCTCATCCTCTGGAATTCAACAAGTTCGATTATCCACAACCATCGGATCATTCAGACGGAACCTGAAAACCCATCTCTTCAGAAAAGCCTGCAGCCTGCAATAACCAATCTGCCGCCTCACCACCACCCGAGCTGCCGCCTCACCACCACCAGAGCTGCTGCCTTACCACCACCGGAGCTGCCGCCTCACCACCACCAGAGCTGCCACGTCACCACCACCAGAGCTGCCGCCTCACCACCACCAGAGCTGTCGCCTCACCACCACTAGAGCTGCCGCACCCCCGACCTTCTGTCTCTTCCCCATTATCCCATAGAATGTAATTCCGCAAGGACAGGGTCCTCTCCCCTCTGTACCAGTCTGTCACTGTAAATTAGTTTACTGTAAACGATATCTTTAACTCTGTATGTAACCCCTTCTCATGTACAGCACCATGGAATTAATGGCGCTATATAAATAAATAATAATAATAATATTGTATTCTGAAAGATCGTGTTCAGAATTTACTGTAAGTGGCTGATTTCAGGTCAGGTTTCCTAAGCGATGAGTGCATAGAAATTGCACGGCACACACATGGTCTGTGTGCCATGCGATTTCTTTTCTCGCACCCACTGACTTGCATTGTCGAGTCTCGTCAGATATACACGGCCACTCGCAGCATGCTGCAATTATTTCTCAGTCCGATCAAAGATGAGAAAAAATTGCAGATGAGCAGGGATTTATAGATCAACACTGATCTGAGTCCAATCCGATTTTTTTATCGGACTGCCTCGTCCGTTTTTCACGCAGATAAGTATGAGCCAATGCAGGAAGAAATAAGCTGGGAAAAACTGGCTGCAGTAGTGGCCATAGTGCTACCCAGCTTTCTTATGTCATCCGGATAAAGGGCATCCTTGTCGCAGCTCCCTGTGGAGAATATCCAGGAATAGCATGAAGTGACTGGATGGCTCGCAGCCTACAAGGAACAGTAGTCGGGGAAATTCACTGGCAGATGCTACTGAAAGGATGTAACTTGGCACATGTCATCAGAACCAGTGTTACATTACAGAAAACTGTAAACCGCCATTCGTCTATTATAGCAGATATTACAACTGGCACCGAATAAAGGACCAGAATAAGAGGCTCTCCCAAAGATAATTCTATACGATTCTGCAGTGGTAGAACGGGGGCTCATTGATCCGCAGGTATATTCACAGTCCCCCCTCCATATAATACCAGAGCAGGTAATACCAGGTTAAGCCCTTTATGGGAAACATAGTGTTATAATGAAGGCTCTCAGCTACAATGAAGATATCTTCCACCGCCGCCTTCTCTCTGCTCAGTTTTCCTGCAGCGCCTCTGCAGGACAGATCAGGAATAACAATCCTGTCATAGTTCAATAATAGTGATCTCTGTGGATATATTGTTTCTATTTCCAGGATTCTCAGTGATTGCGGCTTATAAGGAGAACGCCACCGGATTATGACTATGGCCTAAACATATTATTTACTTGCTTAAATAGCGCTTTATAGACATCATTATCACTGTCCCCATTGGGGCTCCAAATATAAAATTCCCTATGGCCACGATTCATCATTGTTGTTTCTACAGTTTTCTGGAATAATTTACACTTGTCAATAGCTTTAGTATTTGCATCGTATTCTCTTTACATTTGTGTAACATTTTAAATTGTCTTTCCTTTTTAAAGTCTTGTTTTTCTGGGGTTTTTTTTCTTAACCCCTTAATGACAACTGGTGCTTCTTTTAACGGCGGTAGTTAAGGGTACTTATTACTCAGCGCCGTTAGGAATAAGGGCATAGTACTCGTCAGCGTCAGAAAATCTCTGGGGTCTCAGCTACCGGAGAACATGATTAGGGCCATTTTTTTTATGATCCCCTGTCATGTGAATAACGGTGATCAACAAAAAAAAGTCTGATTTAAAATTAATTTCTCTCTCCTCTTATATGATCTAACAGAATAGAGAAATTGGGACACCCGAGATCCCCCAATACCTCCGCTACTCCAGGGCCATCCTGCTCTATCCCCGACCCTCCACATTATCTTCCTGGAAAAAAATGGAGGATGCATGCGCAGTGCGCCCGCCGAGATCTGCTAGCCGATAACAAAAGGGAATTTTTCCTTTTGGTTTCTTTTGATCACTGTGATAGATCCTATCACATATATCAAAATAAAAAAAAAATAGTAAATCAAACCCCCCCTTTGTCACCCGCTAAATTAAATAAAAATTATAAAATATATATTTTTTATTTTTTCCATTCTTCGCAGTTAGAGTTAGGGTTGGGGTTAGTGTTGCGTTAGAGTTAGGGGTGAGTTGGGTTCAGGGTTGGGGTTAGGGCTGTGTTAGGATTGGAGTTAGAATTGGGTTCAAAAGTAAAAAAAAAAAAATGATGATGATATGATGACTGTCACTCGAGCCCCCTCGATATTTGGTGCTTATCCAAGCACCCGATGGAAACTGGAGTGGAGAGCACTTGCGCTGAACACTAATGACGACATATTCAATATGACGACCTAATGTTATCAAATTCTGTGTCGTACCTGTGGGTTCAAAATGCTCACTATACCCCTGGATAAAATCCTTGATGGGTGTGGTTTCCAAAATGGGGTCAGTTGTGGGGACTTTCCACTGTTTAGGCACATCAAGGGGTCTCCAAACGCGACACGACGTCCGCTCTCGATTCCAGCCATATTTGTGTTAAAAAAGTCAAAATGTGCTTCCTCCCTTCTGAGCCCTGCCATGCACCCAAACAGTAGCTTTCCCCCACATACGAGGTATCGACGTACTCAGAAGAAATTGCACAACAAATTTTCTGGCCCATTTTCTCCTGATACCCTTCTGAAAATAAAAAAGTTTGGGTCTAAATAAAATTTTTTGCAAGAAAAATAAAATGTTAATTTTTTCCTTCCACATTGCTTTAGTTCCTGTGAAGCACATGAAGGGTTCATAAATTCTTGAATGTGGTTTTCAGCACCTTGAGGGGTGAAGTTTTAAGAATGGTGTCAGTTTTGGGTTATATAGAACCCTCAAAGTCACTTCAAATGTGAGGCGGTGCCTAAAAAAAAAAATGGTTTTGTAAATTTTGTTGGAAAAATGAGAAATTGCTGGAGAACTTTTAACCCTTTAACTTCCTAAAAAATTTATGTTTTTAAAAAAATGTACTGATGTAAAGTCCACATGTGGGAAATGTTATTTATTAACTCTTTTGTGTGACATGTCCGTCTGATTTAAGGACACAAAAATTAAAGGGCATCTGTCACCCCGTTTTTTCCGTATGAGATAAAAATACCGTTAAATAGGGCCTGAGCTGTGCATTACAATAGTGTATTTTGTGGACCCCGATTCCCCACCTATGCTGCCAAAATACGTTACCAAAGTAGCCGTTTTCGCCTGTCGATCAGGCTGGTCTGGTCAAAGGGGCGTGGTGTCTTCCCCCAGATCTTGCTTAGTTTTCTGTTGGTGGCGTAGTGGTGTGCGCATGTCCAAGGTCCCGAATCCACTGCACAGGGGAGTGAAAAGAGCGCGATGTGTGCTATTTCATTGGTGATCGGTGGGGGCGGCCATCTTCCTTTGGCCACGCGTGCGCAGAAGCGGCGCTCTGCTGGCCGCGGCTTCAGGAAAATGGCCGCGGGATGCCGCGCGTGCGCAGATGGAGATCGCGGCGGCCATTTTCCTGAAGCCGAGATGCGAATTCTGCTTCAGGAAAATGGCCGCCGCGATCTCCATCTGCGCACGCGCGGCATCCCGCGGCCATTTTCCTGAAGCCGCGGCCAGCAGAGCGCTCCATCTGCGCACGCGCGGCCAAAGGAAGATGGCCGCCCCCACTGATCAACAGGGAAATAACGCACATCGCGCTGTTTTAACTCCCCTGTGCAGTGGATTCGGGACCTTGGGCATGCGCAAACCACTACGCCACCAACGGAAAACTAAGCAAGATCTGGGGGAAGACACCACGCCCCTTTGACCAGACCAGCCTGATTGACAGGCGAAAACGGCTACTTTGGTAACGTATTTTGGCAGCATAGGTGGGGAATCGGGGTCCACAAAATACACTATTGTAATGCACAGCTCAGGCCCTATTTAACAGTATTTTTATCTCATACTGAAAAAACGGGGTGACAGGTGCCCTTTAAGTTTGGAAATTGCAAAATTTTCTAATTTTTTGCCACATTTCCATTTTTTTTCAGAAATAAAGGCAAGTTATATCAAAGAAATGTTACCCCTAACATGAAGTACAATATGTCACAAAAAAACTCAGAATCACCAGGATCCGTTGAAGCGTTCCAGAGTTATAACCCAATAAAGTGACAGTGGTCAGAATTGTAAAAATTGGCCTGGTCATTAAGGTCAAAATTGGCTCTGTCACTAAGGGGTTAATAACTTTGCTTATCCAAATGATCTAGAGTTTACTGATTCATTGAATGTGACTGTAGGAGTCTTCATTTTGGACCATTTTTACACAAATGCACCACTTTATAAGGTATATGAAACTTTTGATTAGGGAAAAGTGGCAAAAACAGTCTAAAGACAAAAATAAAAACTTTTTTTTCTTAACATTGCACCAAATGCATGGACTGAGTGTGCAAATATAAGAAGACAGAAAAAGAAAAGTAACTTTAAGAAATGGCAAATAATGAATCAGGCCTTAGGTGGGAAGAATCCGTGAAAATCCACGCAAACAAGGAGAGACTTGATACTAAGTGACAACTGCTGCACTTAGAATTGTGTTCATGTAGGTTGCGACTTCCCTTTCTACTTGGGGCTCCTCAACCCCCATACTAAAAAGAAATGTGACACTTCCCTGCAGCGCCCCCGCAGGAGAAACAAGGCATAACACTCCACCATAATTCTATGCTATCATCATAAGGACATGGTGCTGGGCAGAAACTAGAAACAAAATTGCTCTGCAGTGCCCCTGCAGGATGAATGAGTTATAGCATGGTGGTAATTTATGAAGTTTATTGTTTATGTTGCTATATTTTTATACATAGCTGATTATGTGTGCTAGAGAAAGAGAACTAATCTATTTGGTATGCATGCCCCACATTTACACATAAAGGGATACGGATATTTTATTTTGAGCCTCAGCTGATCCATAAGTGACAGATATTGCATTCACATAATAAATAGTAGCCGCGGCCGCAGCAGACCATAATCTGCATCTTCAGAAATAATTGTCTACAATTTCCTGCCCTGTAAATCTCGCTGCCGAGACACAAGGCGCAGTCTGATTCATGATTATCAGCACTGATTGCTCCAATAAACCTAAGAAATCACAGCCCGGGGGACGGCGAGCCGTGAGTCATACGTCCTCGATATGTACGACAATGCCAGCAACGAGAACGTCACCATCAGACTGGGAAAAAAGGGCAACTCACAGATGATCAGATTAATGCCGTCTGACAAAGTAATTAATATTTCTATACATTTACCGCTCCTATCAAGTATTGTGTGAGCTGAAGTCTGACAGTATTCCTGCTTCTACAGTGTCTGTACAACAACTACCCCCAATACTACCCCAATCTCCGAAGAGTAGTCTCCAATAACAACCAGCAAATCTACTCACCTATAATACACAATGGGAATAGTGCGAGATATGCAATGTGACAGCGACTGCTCCAGCAGAATAGTGAGTGCAGCTCTGCAGGATAACACCGGAGGTAACTCAGGATCAGTAATGTAATGTTTGTACACAGTGACTGCAGCAGCAGAATAGTGAGTGCAGCTCTGGAGTATAATACAGGATGTAACTCAGGATCAGTAATGTAATGTATGTACACAGTGACTGCACCAGCAGAATAGTGAGTGCAGCTCTGGGGTATAATACAGGATGTAACTCTGGATCAGTAATGTAATGTATGTACACAGTGACTCCACCAGGCAGAATAGTGAGTGCAGCTCTGGAGTATAATACAGGATGTAACTCAGGATCAGTAATGTAATGTATGTACACAGTGACTGCACCAGCAGAATAGTGAGTACAGCTCTGGAGTATAATACAGGATGTAACTCAGGATCAGTACTGGATCAGTAATGTAATGTATGTACACAGTGACTGCACCAGCAGAATAGTGAGTGCAGCTCTGGGGTATAATACAGGATGTAACTCAGGATCAGTAATGTAATGTATGTACACAGTGACTGCACCAGGCAGAATAGTGAGTGCAGCTCTGGGGTATAATACAGGATGTAACTCAGGATCAGTAATGTAATGTTTGTACACAGTGATTGCACCAGCAGAATAGTGAGTGCAGCTCTGGAGTATAATACAGGATGTAACTCAGGATCAGTAATGTAATGTATGTACACAGTGACTGCACCAGGCAGAATAGTGAGTGCAGCTCTGGGGTATAATACAGGATGTAACTCTGGATCAGTAATGTAATGTATGTACACAGTGACTGCACCAGCAGAATAGTGAGTGCAGCTCTGGGGTATAATACAGGATGTAACTCTGGATCAGTAATGTAATGTATGTACACAGTATCATACCGCTGCTGCGCCTTCCCAGTCAGCGTCTCTCCCTCCGCGCTCGCTCCCGGCCTCTGCTTCTCGTGCGCGCGCGCATACCAGGTTCAGTGCTGCGCGTGTGCACTTCTGATCTTCTGTCGGTCCTCCTCTTCGTCTCCTCTATGGTCCTGGAGGACTAGTACACGGAAGTCGGTCCTCCTTATTGTCCTCTCTATGGTTCTGGAGGTCTGTTACCTGGAAGTGCTACCCTGCCTTTAGGTATTTAAACTGCTTCCTGCCGTCCCTCTGTGCCTGGTTATCATTTGTTCCTTCAGGTGTTCCTGGCCGCTCTTAGTCTCTGTGAAGTTCGTTTTCCCTCTGACTTTGGGTTTATCCTGCTAGCCTCTGCGTTTCCTCAGTTCCTCCGCCAGACCCTGCACTGCTGCAGTTTACCCATCAGTCCTGTGTCCCTGCAGTACTCACCTATTCTGTGTTCCTACTATCTCCGCCTCTTCTTGGTCTTCTCCCGTCCTGGTCCTCCAGCTTCCGTGGCGATAGTCCCTCACGGGCCTGCACCTAACTCTCCCTGTATAGGGGGCGGTCTATCTGGTCAGCTCGTCCGTGAGGGGTTCGCCGTCGCGGTCTAGAGGGTCCACTCTCCGTTTTCCCTCTTTGAATCGTCACACTCAAATAGGACTGCACTCGGGTGACATCTGAGTGCAGCCTGATTCTTACAGCATAACAGTATAACCAGGCCATGGACCCCGCTGGTGTCTCTGCCACTCTAAAGGAGTTACTTTTTTTGCGGGAGAACCAGACTAGAATCATGTCCTTTCTCAAGAACATGGAGTCTCGTCTCGCGACGTTACAGTCTACCGACCCTGGTAACGCTACTCAGTTGGCGTCTCTTCAGCAAGAGTTAAGTCAACAATGGGACACTCAGTCCCATATTTTGATTTTTATGGCCTCTGTCGATAATCGACTTCTCTCTCTTCAGACTGCCGCTTCTGCTCCTGTACAGGCGTCCGCTCCACAGCCCTCGCCCCGTCTTGCCAGGCCACCTCGGTATGGTGGGGATCATAAATTATGTCACGGGTTTCTCAACCAGTGTCAACTACACTTTGAATTATCCCCGCTACTGTACCCAACTGACCGAGCTAAGGTGGCTTTTGTGGTGTCCCATTTGGAGGGCGAGGCTTTGGCTTGGGTGAACCCTCTTTGGGAGCGAGATGATCCTGTGGTTTCACAACTTGCTCTCTTTTTAGACACCTTCCGCAAGGTGTTTGATGAACCTGGTCGTCTGGTATCGACTACTGAGTCCCTTTACAACCTTAGTCAGGGGACCCTTTCTGTAGCTCAATATGCCATCCGTTTCCGGACGCTGTCCTCTGATTTAGGTTGGAATAATGAGGCTTTGGTGGGAGCATTTTGGCGAGGTTTGTCCTCCCGTATTAAGGATGAGCTGGCAGGGCGGGATATTCCTTCTGCTTTAGATGACCTTATCTCTTTGGCAACTCGCATTGATTTGCGGTTCCAGGAGCGTTCTCGTGAGGTTGTCAGAGAGAGGAGACCTCCTCGTTTATCCTCTGTTACACGTGGTACTTCTCTTTCCCAAACCACTGCAGCTTCTTCCTCTTCTTCCACTGAGCCTATGCAGGTTGATCGCCTCAAGCCTGCCGAACAACGCCGAAAGGAGAGACTTGCACAGGGCTTATGCTTTTATTGTGGCAGCGCTTCCCATCTTCTGTGTTCTTGTCCCCAGAAGCTGGGAAACGCCTCCGCCTAGGTCAGGTAAGAGAGGCCTCCCTAGGTAGCCATGATTCCTCTCCACCTTTGATTTTGACTGTCATTTTACACATGGGTTCCAGTCGCTTCTCTCTTGAGGCTTATGTAGATTCTGGTGCGGCTGGGAATTTTGTTCAACTTGAGCTGGTCGAGAGGCTTGGGATTCCTGTCAGATCTTTGGAGGTTCCTAGGCAAATAGCTTCTGTCGACGGTCAGCCTTTGCGGGAGGTCGTTTCTTCTGTCATAGAGGAGATTGACATTCAAATTGGAGCTTTACATCGAGAAAAGTTGGCATTTTATGTTTTACCGTCTTTATCCCATGCATTTCTTTTAGGACTCCCCTGGCTAAGAAACCATGAACCTACTCTGAATTGGCGTACTGGGGACGTCCTATCCTGGGGACAGTTTTGTCAAAACAGATGCCTGCTTCCCGTTAAGCCTGCTAGTCTCTCTCCCTCGGCTCCGGAATTAGCGAATCTACCTGTAGCTTATCACTCTTTTTCGGACGTTTTCAACAAAAAGGAAGCAGAGGTCTTACCTCCGCATCGCCCTTACGACTGTCCGATAGATCTTGTATCTGGCTCTACTCCTCCTAGAGGTCGTATTTATCCTCTGTCACCCTCCGAGACTCTAGCCATGTCTGAATACATTCAAGAGAATCTGGCCAGAGGCTTTATAAGGAAATCCTCCTCACCTGCAGGCACTGTTTTTTTCTTCGTCAAGAAGAAGGACGGTTCCCTTCGTCCCTGCATTGATTATCGTGGCCTCAATGACATCACCATTAAAAACAAGTATCCACTTCCTCTCATCCCAGAACTTTTTGATCGTCTGCGTGGAGCACGAATCTTCACTAAACTGGATCTCAGAGGAGCTTACAACTTGATCCGAATTCGTTCGGGAGACGAATGGAAGACTGCGTTTAACACCAGAGACGGTCATTATGAGTATTTGGTGATGCCTTTCGGCTTATGTAATGCTCCTGCAGTTTTTCAAGAGTTGGTGAATGATGTTTTTCGGGACCTACTTTACACCTGTGTAGTGGTGTACTTGGACGACATCCTTGTGTTTTCACCGGATCTGCGTTGTCATAGGAGACATGTGCGGCAAGTTCTTCTCCGTCTGAGGGAGAATCGTCTGTATGCTAAACTTGAGAAGTGTGCCTTCGAACAGTCGTCCCAGACGTTCCTGGGCTTCATTATCTCTGATTCTGGTCTGTGTATGGACCCGGCTAAAGTTTCTGCCGTACTCAACTGGCCACGTCCGCTTGGGGTTAAGGCGATTCAGCGCTTCCTAGGATTTGCGAATTACTATCGGCAATTTATTCCTCATTTCTCCTCCTTGTCGGCTTCCATCTCCTCTTTGATAAAGAAGGGTGCCAATCCTCGTCTTTGGTCAGCAGAGGCTGAAAAAGCTTTCCACTCTCTCAAAGAAGCATTCGCCTCCGCTCCTTTACTCCATCGCCCTGAAGCTAATAAACCCTTCTTCCTAGAGGTTGACGCCTCTGCCGTCGGTGCCGGAGCTGTGCTTTCTCAGAAGTCTTCTACTGGTCGTCTTGTGCCCTGTGGTTTCTTCTACAAGAGTTTCTCTTCTTCTGAAAGAAATTATTCCATTGGCGACAGAGAACTTTTGGCCATTAAATTGGCCTTAGAGGAGTGGAGATATCTGTTGGAAGGAGCCTTACATCCCTTTGTCATCTTTATGGATCATAAGAATTTGGCATACATCCGTTTAGCGCACCGACTGAATCCACGACAGGCCAGGTGGGCCTTGTTCTTTGCCCGATTTGACTTTGAACTTTGCTTCCTGCCTGGAGAAAAGAACTTCAAAGCTGATGCTCTATCCAGGTCCTTCTTGTCGGTGGACACTGAGGAGGAATCCTCGCACATCATTGACCCCGCTATAATCATCACACTTGCTCCAGTATCTATGACCTCTTTACCTCCGGGTAAGACTTTCGTTTCTGAGAGGAACAGGAGACGTGTGTTACTCTGGGGACATGCTTCCAAGCTAGCGGGACATGTCGGTTTCAAGAAAACCCTTGATCTAATATCTCGTTACTACTGGTGGCCGACTCTTTTGAAGGATGTCCAAGCTTTTGTGGTCTCTTGTCCTTCCTGTGCCAAGAACAAAGTACCCAGGCGGCTTCCTTCCGGGCTTCTTCTTCCTCTTCCAGTGCCTTCTGCTCCATGGCAACATATTGCAATGGATTTCTTAACTGATCTGCCTCGTTCCTGTGGTTGTACCGTCATCCTCGTGGTTGTGGACCGTTTTTCTAAAATGGCACATTTCATTGCTCTTCCTGGTCTGCCTTCGGCTCCTGAACTGGCGAAGATTTTTGTTCAACATATTTTTCGCATTCATGGTCTTCCACAGCACATTGTTTCTGACCGGAGAGTTCAGTTTACCGCTCGTTTCTGGAGATCTCTCTGTAAGTCACTGAACATTTCGCTTGATTTTTCTTCGGCCTATCATCCACAGTCCAACGGCCAAGTGGAGCGTACCAATCAGATCCTGTTTACTTATCTCCGGCATTTCTCCAACGCTCATCAAAATGATTGGTCTGACTTACTACCATGGGCCGAGTTTTCTTATAATAACCACACCAGCGAAGCTTCTACCAAATCTCCATTTTTTGTCATCTACAGACAACACCCTGGTCTTCCTCTACCAGTTCCTCCTGTCTCTACTGTGCCGGCAGCAGATCTTCTGTCTAGAGAATTCTCCAGGGTTTGGCAGGAGACCAAGTCTGCTCTCGAACTAGCTCAGCATAGGATGAAGAGACATGCAGATAAAAGGCGTCTCGATTCTCCTGTGTTCCATCCTGGGGATAAGGTCTGGCTTTCTTCTAGATTTATTCGCCTTAAAATCCCTTCACATAAACTGGGTCCCCGTTATATTGGTCCTTTCGAGGTTTTGGCACGTATTAACAATGTTTCTTACAAACTTAAGTTACCTGCCTCTCTTCGTATCCCTAATTCCTTTCATGTATCTCTCCTTAAGCCAGTAGTTTTTAATCAGTTTCACACCTCGACTCTTTCTTCACCTTCGCCTGTTTCCGCAAACAATGTTTTTGAGGTTAAGGACATTTTGGCCATGAAAAAAATTAGAGGTAGAACTTTGTTTTTGGTCGACTGGAAGGGTTTCGGTCCTGAGGAGAGATCCTGGGAGCCTCGGGAGAATATTCAGGCTCCTCGAATTTTAGCTAAGTTTCTTTCTGGCCTAAAGAAGAAGGAGGGATGTAAAGACGGGGGTACTATCATACCGCTGCTGCCGCCTCCCCAGTCAGCGTCTCTCCCTCCGCGCTCGCTCCCGGCCTTTGCTTCTCGTGCGCGCTCATACCAGGTTCAGTGCTGCGCGTGTGCACTTCTGATCTTCTGTCGGTCCTCCTCTTCGTCTCCTCTATGGTCCTGGAGGACTAGTACCCGGAAGTCGGTCCTCTTTATTGTCCTCTCTATGGTTCTGGATGTCTGTTACCTGGAAGTGCTACCCTGCCTTTAGGTATTTAAACTGCTCCCTGCCGTCCCTCTGTGCCGGGTTATCATTTGTTCCTTCAGGTGTTCCTGGCCGCTCTTAGTCTCTGTGAAGTTCGTTTTCCCTCTGACTTTGGGTTTATCCTGCTAGCCTCTGCGTTTCCTCAGTTCCTCCGCCAGACCCTGCACTGCTGCAGTTTACCCATCAGTCCTGTTTCTCTGCAGTACTCACCTATCCTGTGTTCCTACTATCTCCGCCTCTTCTTGGTCTTCTCCCGTCCTGGTCCTCCAGCTTCCGTGGCGATAGTCTCTCACGGGCCTGCCCCTAACTCTCCCTGTATAGGGGGCGGTCTATCTGGTCAGCTCGTCCGTGAGGGGTTCGTCGTTGCGGTCTAGAGGGTCCACTCTCCGTTTTCCCTCTTTGAATCGTCACACTCAAATAGGAGTGCACTCGGGTGACATCTGAGTGCAGCCTGATTCTTACAGCATAAAACACAGTGACTGCACCAGCAGAAAAGTGAGTGCAGCTCTGGAGAATAAAACAGGATGTAACTCAGGATCAGTAATGTAATGTATGTACACAGTGACTGCACCAGCAGAATAGTGAGTGCAGCTCTGGAGTATAATACAGGATGTAACTCAGGATCAGTAATGTAATGTATGTACACAGTGACTGCACCAGCAGAATAGTGAGTGCAGCTCTGGAGTATAATTCAGGATGTAACTCAGGATCAGTAATGTAATGTATGTACACAGTGACTGCACCAGCAGAATAGTGAGTGCAGCTCTGGGGTATAATACAGGATGTAACTCAGGATCAGTAATGTAATGTATGTACACAGTGACTGCACCAGCAGAATAGTGAGTGCAGCTCTGGGGTATAATACAAGATGATAAAATGAGCTGTAATACCAAACAAAACTGAACACTGGGTACCAGTATTTAAGCAAGAAAGCATGCATTCTAAACTCTTTCTGCCTTCTCTGTTTATTTGACAGGACATCTTTCTGATTTGCTTGGTAATACACCTGTACACATGTGTACTATACAACAAAAGCAACCCACTCTCATGGAGTTCCAACAGTCTGTGAAGTGAAGAAAATATTTTAAAAAATATATGTTTGAGAAGACAAAAATCTTTATATATCAAAAATATGAGGTAGTACACAGGATGCATTTCTTAAAGCATACTTCCACTGATGGTCACTAGATGGCAACAATAACATTATTGCCAATGACCTACCTAGATTATTTTCAATAGAGAAATATTTATTAGTTATATTTCTTAAATTTGGGTTTTAAATGGCAAAAAACCAAATGATCTCAATCCACTGAAATTATATACCAAAAAGGTTACTATAAAACAGTGTGAGCAAATGTGGAGAAAATAAAGGTAAATATAATTCTATTGTCCTGTATTTCCAACGCTATTCACTCATACAGACAGAAATAACCCAAATACATACAATGTAAGATGGAATAATACTGTACATACCACATTACATTTGACAATGCATGTTATGAAAGCAAAATACAAGAATGAGGACAGATTGCATTAAGCTTTTAATACTATCTACTATATAATCGTCTAATTCTGTCTGTCTGTAACAGAAATCCTGCGTCGCTGATTGGACGCGCCAGCCGCCCGCGACCAATCAGCGACAGGCGCAGTCCGGCCGCGAATTGGCACGGGATTTGAACCACGCTTCGCTGATTGATCACGCCTGGCCGCGACAAATCAGCAATATTGGTGCGGGATTTTAACACCGCTTCGCTGATTGGTCGAGGCCGGCCCGGCGCGACCAATCAGCGACAGGCACAGTCCGGCCGTGAATTGGCACGGGATTTGAACCACGCTTCGCTGATTGGCCGCGCCCTGCCACGACCAATCAGCGATATCGGCACGGGATTTAAATACCGCTTCGCTGATTGGTCACGGCAGGCCGGGTGCCACCAATCAGCGATATTGGCGCGGAATTTGACCCCCACTCACAGCGCGACGTAGTTTACTCATGTTTACTGAACAAGTTCTGTCAGTCACAGTGCCACGTAGTTCACTCACGTTTACCGAATAAGTTCTGTCAGTCACAGTGTGACGTAGTTCACTCATGTTTACTGAACAAGTAAACTACATACATATTTTAGAATACCCGATGAGTTAGAATGGGACCACCATCTAGTACTAATATAACAACTATAATACTGCCCCCTATGTACAAGAATATAACTACTATAATACTGCTCCTATGTACAAGAGTATAACTACTATAATACTGCCCCTATGTACAAGAATATAACTACTATAATACTGCTCCTATGTACAAGAATATAACTACTATAATACTGCTCCTATGTACAAGAATATAACTACTATAATACTCCCACTATGTACAAAATATAACTACTATAATACTGCCCCCTATGTACAAGAATATACAGTAACTACTATAATACTGCTTCTATGTACAAGAATATAACTACTATAATACTCACACTATGTACAAAAATATAACTACTATAATACTGTCCCTATGTACAAGAATATAACTACTATAATACTACTCCTATGTACAAGAATACAACTACTATAATACTGCCCCCTATGTACAAGAATATAACTACTATAATACTGCCCCCTATGTACAAGAATATAACTACTATAATACTCACACTATGTACAAAAATATAACTACTATAATACTGCCCCTATGTACAAGAATATACAGTAACTACTATACACTGTGTTTCAAATTATTATGCACAAAGAGTTTAGGAGTGATAAAGTTAGAATTTTTTTGTTTGTCATTTAAACTCATTGATGGTGATGTGTGTCAGGGCTCTTTATATCACTGAAAGCAATTGCAGATACCTGTGCACATTAGTTTGGCAGGTGTGTCCAAATAAAGGCAAGACTACTTAAGAAGGCTGTTCCACATTATTAAGCAGCCTACATTTTTTGCCAAAATGGGAAAGAAAAAGGATGTGTCGGCTGCTGAGAAGCAACAAATTGTGGAGTATTTAGGTCAAGGTATGACTACAATCAACATTGCCAAGACACTTCATCGTGATCATCGCACAACCAAGAAGTATGTAGCTGATTCCCAGCACACACGTGTGCGTGCTGATAAGGGAAAATTGAGAACTCTTTCCAACAGGCAATTGCGTAAGGTTAAAAGAGCAGCTGCAAAAATGCCTTGTCATAGCAGCAGACAAGTTTTTGAAGCTGCTGGTGCCTCCAACGTCCCCAGAACAACAAGATGCAGGGTCCTTCAGAGGTGCGTAAGCCATCTTGTCGACCACCTCTATCCACTGCACACAAGCAGAAACGGCTCCAGTGGGCCAAACAATACATGAAGACTGACTTCCAAACTGTTTTGTTCACCGATGAGTGCCGTGCAACGCTCGATGGTCCAGATGGATGGAGTGGAGGATGGCTGGTTGATGGACACCCCATGAAAACACGGCTAAGGCGCCAACAAGGAGGAGGTGGAGTAATGTTTTGGGCTGGAATCATGGGGAGAGAGATTGTAGACCCCTTTATGATCCCTGAAGGGGTAAAGATGAACTCCATAATCTATGTGGAGTTTCTAAAAACACTTCCTGCCATGGTTCAAGAGGAAGAACCGTGCTTTCCGCAGCAAGATCATTTTCATGCATGATAATGCACCGTCTCATGCTGCAAAAAACACATCTGCATCTCTGGCTGCTATGGGCATAAAAGAGGACAAACTTATGGTGTGGCCACCATGTTCCCCTGACCTCAACCCCATTGAGAACCTCTGGAGCATCATCGAAAGGAGTGTCTATGATGGCGGGAGGCAGTTCACATCTAAGAAACAGCTCTGGAAGGGTATTCTGTCCACATGCAAAACAATTGAAGCAGAAACCATCCAAAAACTGACAAATTCAATGGACGAGAGAGTTCAGAAGCTTCTTTCGAACAAGGGGTCCTATGTGCAAATGTAACATCACCTAGAATAAAGTTTTCACTTGAAAACTGCTTGATTTCATTTTGTAATAAGCTGATAATCCTTATAACTTCACAATTGACCATTTTTTTGTTCAAAATAAAAAAAAAAGGTTGAAAACTCTGCTGTGCATAATAATTTGGAACATGCATTTTGAGTGTTTATTTTTTTTTTTAAAGATACTGTTTTCATAGGCAGTTTGTTCCAAAACATTGCAATTATACTAGAATAGTAGATGACTGGAAAATAACAATGACTGCAATTCAGGTAATTTAGGGAAAATATGAGGAAATATTATTTGCATAATAATTTGGAACACAGTATAATACTGCTCAAATGTACAAGAATATAACTGCTATAATACTTCTCCTATGTACAAGAATATACCTACTATAATACTGCCCCTATGTACAAGAATATAACTACCATAATACTGCTCCTACGTACAAGAATATAACTACAATACTGCTCCTATGTACAAGAATATACCTACTATAATACTGCCTCTATGTACAAGAATATAACTACTATAATACTGCCCCTATGTACAAGAATATAACTGCTATAATACTGCTCCTATGTACAAGAATATAACTACCATAATACTTCCCCTATGTACAAGAATATAACTACTATAATACTGCTCCCTATGTACAAGAACATAACTACTATAATACTGCCCCTATGTACAAGAATATAACTACTATAATACTACTCCCTATGTAAAAGAATATAACTACTATAATACTAATCCCTATGTACAAGAATATAACGACTATAATACTGCCCCTATGTACAGGAATATAACTACTATAATACTACTCCCTATGTACAATATAACTACGATACTGCTCCATATGTACAAGAATATAACTACTATAATACTACTCCTTATGTACAAGAATATAACTACTATAATACTACTCCCTATGTACAAGAATATAACTACTATGATACTGCTCCATATGTACAAGACTATAACTACTATAATACTGCTCCTATATACAGAAATATAGCTACTATAATACTGTCCATATGTATAAGAATATAACTGCTATAATACTGCCCCCTAGGTAAAAGAATATAACTACTATAATACTGCTCCTATGTACAAGAACACAACTACTATAATACTGCTCCTATGTACAAGAATATAACTACTATAATACTGCCCCTATGTACAAGAATATAACTGCTATAATACTGCCCCTATGTACAAGAATATAACTGCTATAATACTGCTGCTATGTACAAGAATATAACTACTATAATACTGGCCCTATGTACAAGAATACTACTACTTTATTACTACTCCCTACGTACAAGAATATAACTACTATAATTCTGCCCCTATGTACAAGAATATAACTACTATAATACTGCTCCCTATGTACAAGAACATAACTACTATAATACTGCCCCTATGTACAAGAATATAACTACTATAATACTACGCCCTATGTACAAGAATATAACTACTATAATACTATTCCCTATGTACAAGAATACAACTACTATAATACTGCCCCTATGTACAAGAATATAACTACTATAATACTACTCCCTATGAACAAGAATATAACTACTATGATACTGCTCCATATATACAAGAATATAACTACTGTAATACTGCCCCTATGTACAAGAATATAACTGCTATAATACTGCTCCTATGTACAAGAATATAACTACTATAATACTGGCCCTATGTACAAGAATATAACTACTATATTACTGCCCCTATGTA